>NC_140953.1:96523914-96975212 GCF_014529385.1 Adiantum capillus-veneris | reverse complement strand
TTGTCTCAGCTTAATATCGTGTCGTTTTCAATTTCCAAAATGCTGGTTCACGGCAAGGGGAAAAGGAGAAATTCCGCCCCATAATAGAGAAAAATAGTGTAAAAACCTGAAAAAGTAGCCTAATTTTCTAAAATTTCCTCTTAGTGCAAATTCAAATAAAGGAATTTTGTATGTTTGGAAAATTGATTTTTCCAAACACTCTCTCTCTCTCTCTCTCTCTCTCTCCTCTCTCTCTCTCTCTCTCTCTCCTCTATCTATCTATCTGCCAGCCCTCTGTCCAGACTGCGTTGAAAAAGGCCCCCCCTTTGTGCGCTCTCTCTCTCTCTCTCTCTCTCTCTCTCTCTCTCTCTCTCTCTCTCTCTCTCTACCTATATCCCTATTGAGCGTAAGCACCAGTGTTCAGGAAAAATGTGTCTCAGCTTAATATCGTGCCGTTTTCAATTTCCAAAATGCCGGTTCACAGCGAGGGGAAAAGGAGAAATTTCGCCCCATAATAGAGAAAAATAGTGTAAAAACCTAAAAACGTAGCCTAATATTCTAAAAATTTCCTCTTGGCGAATTCAAGGAACGAAATTTTGTATGTTTGGAAAATGAGCTCTCTCCCTCTCTCTCTCTCTCTCTCTCTCTCTCTCTCTCTCTTTGCCAGCCCTCCATCCGGCGCTGAAAAAGGGCCCCCCTTTGCGCTCTCTCTCTCTCTCTCTCTCTCTCTCTCTCTCTCTCTCTCTCTCTCTCTGTTTCAATTGTCAGGCGGCACTGAGGGCTCCACACTGGCACGGGGCTGCAAAAGGCACGTGTGGGGACGCGTGGCAAGGGGGGGGGGGGGGGGGGGGGGGGGGGGGGGCGCTCATCACGCAGCAATCTCTCTCCCTTTCTTGCTCTGAGCGCACTGCACGCTGTGATGCCGGATTGCAAGCGACACTCGCCGATTGAAGCAGGACTCGCCATGTGGCAAGGGGAGCCGGAATTCCCTCCTCCTTTATAGATAGTATAGAAATTCATCTCCAAAGCCTACATAACCAACTCAAATTTTAGTTTTAGCATCTTGTATTGATAAACAATAAAATTTGAGTGAAAATTTGGGAATTTCCACATTAATTTTCCCTTATTCCGACTTCATGCAACCTCGACATTTTCTCTCTCTCTCTCTCTCTCTCTCTCTCTCGTGCGCATTGTGACTGCTCTTTCCTAGTCTGTTTTCTGTTTTCCCTTTTGACAGTCGAAATCCGTTTTTGAGTGCTTAGCATGCGATTTGTCACAAATTACCTCGCAAGAAAAAGGACAATTGTGTCTAAAGGTCATTCATCTCCAAAGCCTAACTCAAAGTTTAGTTTAAACAATCAGTCCGCTTATGAAAAAGCTACAATTTTTTAATACTTTTTGGAGGTACTCAATCTGAGAAACGGGGTATTTTGGGAATTCAAGACAATGAATGTTGAGGGGTATTTTGGAAATTTCCACAAATTGCACGGCAGCGCCGTCAGACCCCCCTCTGTGTGTGTGTGTGTCGCATGCGTGTACTGTTCTAAAAGTTGGATGGCAGACGCGTGACGTGGAAGTCACAACCTGCTCCTTAATTACGCACGCGCTGCTCCTTAGTTAACCCAAACGTTGCTTCGCAGCGACCTCTAGTCAACACTCCAGGCTACTCTGAATGGCCGGCTACTCTCTCTCGATGCACTTTTCGCTGCCGAGCGCCAAGGCACACTCGTCGGTTGAAGCAGGCCTCGCCATGTGGTAGGGGAGGAGAGCCGGAATTCCCTCCCTCCTCTCTCTCTCTCTCTCTCTCTCTCTCTCTCTCTCTCTCTCTCTCCCAGCCCTCCATCCGGCGCTGAAAAAGGGCCCCCCTTCTCTCTCTCTCTCTCTCTCTCTCTCTCTCTCTCTCTCTCTCTCTCTCTCTCTCTCTCTCTCTATGTGTTTCAATTGTCGGGCGGCACTGAGGACTGCACACTGGCGCGGGGCTGCAAAAGGCACGTGTGGGGATGCGTGGCAAGGGGGGGGGGACGCTCATCACACAATAGTCTCTCTCCCTTTCTTGCTCTGAGCGCGCTACACACTGTGATGCCGGATTGCAGGCGACACTCGCCGGTTGAAGCAAGACTCGCCATGTGACAAGGGGAGCCGGAATTCCCTCCCCCTTTATAGATAGTATAGAAAATAATGAAGTAATTCATCTCCAAAGCCTACATAACCAACTCAAATTTTAGTTTTAGCATCTTGTATTGATAAACAATGAAATTTGAGTAAAAAATTGGGAATTTCCACAGTAATTTTCCCTTATTCCGACTTTATGCAGCCTCGGCATTCTCTCTCTCTCTCTCTCTCTCTCTCTCTCTCTCTCTCTCTCTCTCTCTCTCTCTCTCTCTCTCTCTCTTTTGACCTAGTAGACAGCAGTTCACTCTTTTGACCATAACTTGCTCATCCGAACTCCGATTTAGGTGATCTATAGCCTCAATCGAAGAGCACGAAGCCCTCTACGCATTGATGTAAAGACAGAATTTTTCTGTGCAATGGAAGGCTTTGCTGTAACAGCATCTCAGAACTGAAAAAACTGTCAAAACTTTGCATTTTTGTTGCCGACTTGAAGGCAATGTCAGACAAAACTCGTAAGGGTGGAAAAGCCACACTCGCCATGGAGAATGATGCAAAATCTCCAAGGAATTTGGATGCTAATCCAACCACATCATCTACAACAACGGAAGCAATGATCATGGCTTACTTGATCTCGTTACAAGAAACCGTCAACAAACAAGGTGAAGAGTTGCGCGTACTTGCAATGGAGAATGGTACTTTAAGAGTTCTCGTTGTAGAGAATGAGCACCTCAAGAAGGTTCTTGAAATGCAAACAACACGCTTGATGCATATTGAGAATGAAGTTCAAGAATGTAAACGCTCTCTTGTTGACATGAATGTATTGAAAGAGCGCTTGAGCAAAGTTGAGAGTGATCATGTATTGAAAGAGGAAACAATAGATACAATACGACATGATGTATGTGAGATGAGAAATGCATCCAAATCATGGGCTGATATATGTAAGGATAATGTGGTTTCTACATCTCCTATCACGCAAGCCGTTGTCCAAGCAAACAATGTAGAGAATGTGGATACTCAAGAATTGCACGAACGACAAAAACGCTCAAAGAACATCGTCATTCGTGGAATCAAGGAGGAAAGCATGGAAACACCCCAATCTCTTGCAATTGCTATTGAAGAGTTTTTTGCTACACACTTTGGCATGTCAGGAATCATGGCTTATGGTTCACATCGAGTTGGAAAACAAAGAGTCCCTCGCTCGGGAGAAAGACCTATTGTATGTACCATGGCTGATGAGGTAAAGAGAAAGATCATCCTTGACAATGGTTGGATCTACCTCAAAGGAACAGGTTGTAATGTATATGAGGATCGCACTATTATGCAACAAAATGTACGTCGCAAAGCATATGAGGAAAGAAGCGAGAAGGTTAAGGTATCACCTCAAGAAGAAAAGCCACTTAAAGAGGATGCAAGTCCACCCAACAAATAGGGACACATGATCTATGAGACCAACTCACGCTTGCGAATAAGCTTTTGGAATTGTAACGGGTATCCATGGAATGCGGGAATTGGCATTGATGAGCTTACGAATGACTCCGATGTGATACTTCTTGTCGAAACATGGGAGCATGATGCGCAACTAATTCTTGGATTTGACAAATACGATGTGCATTCTTTGATGTGGGCCAAAAATGCAAAGCAACAAAGAGGCCAAGGAGACGTAGCATGCATGACCAAAAAGGGTTTAAAATATGTTTCCATTGTCAAAAAAGATAAGTATAAACGCTACTTATGGCTGAAAATCAGTCCACCAAATGGTCAAGTCATGTTTGTGGCCGGTTGCTACATTCCTCACTATGACTCCAACTTTTATGCTTGCTTGAATATGGATAGAGATCAGCCCTTTGTTGAACTAGAGGAAGACATTGCTCATTACAGGGATCAAGGTGAAGTCATTGTTTCTGGAGACATGAATGCTCGCACAAATATGCTACAACACGACACACAACAAGTAGACATGCCGCATGTCTCAAGAAGAATGGATAACTCATACATGTATAATCGAAGTTCTAATGATGCAAAAGAAGTGGATCACTATGGAAAGTCACTTCTACATATGTGCAATAGTACCGGAATGCTCATTGCAAATGGTGTATCTCTATGGCAAGGCACCAATGACTTTACATGTAGAAAGCACAACGGTGCTAGCGTGATTGACTATATGTTGTTCTCGGAAGCCACTCTAGAATGCATACAAAGCTTTACACTTGGTGAATGGAATCCGGAATCGGATCATAGGATGTTATGTATTGACCTCAGGTGTGGTAAACGGCCCGAGCATGTAGCTTCCATTGTACCTACGTCTAGACCTCAAACGAGCACTTATATATGCTGATATGGTGGACCAAATGTTAAGCATGATAGAGTATCAAGAGAGCCCAACATTAAAATGCAAGTGGAAAGTTTTCAAAGAAGTAATTTTCTCTTGTGCGAAGGAATGCTTTTCGGTGAAACACATGTCTTGCAAAAGGTCTAAGAAGGGTAGCACCAAGAAGAAATGGTTTGACATGGAATGTAGTCAAGCCTGAAAACACTTGCTAAGATTGGATGCAATCAAAGACAAGGAAGTTTACTTGGAATGTTCACACACATACAAAGCACTTGTTCAAAAGAAGAGAAGAAGGTGGGAAGTCGAAAAACAACTTCTTTAAGCACAAGAGAAAGCACATGCATGTGGCAAGTTTTGGCAAAACCTAAAAGGCAAGCGCGTTGAGAGCTTTGGTGACTTGACTCTTGAGGATATGTATATGCATTGTAAGAATCTCTATGAGCAACCCAATGTTGATAAGATGGAGTGTTGTAGCTCCCTTCCGTTTATGTCTCCCTTCTTTACCATTGAAGATGTATGCCGTGCGCTTGAGAAACTTGCTACTCGTAAGGCAGGTGACCTTCAAGGTGTCAAGGTTGAAATGATTAAATGGACAAGCAAGAAAACACGATATTGGATATGCGATATGTTTAACCTTGCCCTTCAGTATGGCATGCCTCATGATTGGAGTGCAAATTGGATCAAACCTTTGCACAAAGGAGGAGATGTAAAACAATGTGAACAACTATCGCACTATAATGGTTGGTTCTTTAATGGCAAAGTTATTTGGATGTATCATGGAGATGAAGATAAGTGAATGGGCTGAAAAGAATGGCAAACGTGCACTTGGCCAAGCAGGTTTTCGAAAGCATCATAGCACTATTGATCACCTTGTCACTCTTCGAGTTCTTATGGAAGCGTCTCGATTGAAAGGAAAAAAGTTGTATTGTTGCTTTGTGGATTTCAAGAAAGCTTTTGACATGGTACCGCGAGGAAATCTTTGGAGACGTATGCAAAGCCTTCAAGTGCCGAGAGAATTTATGCATGCACTCTTTCGCATCTACCAAAAAGTGATATGTCGATTACGTATGGGAGATGGAATTTCAGAATTTTTTGCAAGCACTATTGGTGTCAAACAAGGTTGCCCACTTTCCCCAACCCTCTTTGGGCTACTCATTGATGAATTGGAATGCATGGTTCTTGACTTTATGCAGCAAGAAGGCATAGAAGAGTTTAAGATTGGAAATGCGGTGATCATGCTTTTGCTTTATGCCGATAATGTAGTGCTCTTGGCACATACCTTAGAAGATGCACAAAAGCTTATGAGTGTCTTGGAACGCTTTTGCCTACATAGCGGACTGATCGTGAATGGATCCAAAACCAAGGTTATGCTTATAAAGACCCTCAATGATGAAAATCCATGCATTGTATATAACAATGAGAAACTTGAAGTGGTAGATCACTTCAAGTACCTTGGCCTCAAGGTTCTATCCAATCATAAATGGAAGGATTGTGCAATGCGTCGCTTGGAAGCCGGAAAGAGGGCCTATTATGCATTTGAGAGCATGTGCAATGCAGGAGAGATCAAGTGTTGGGCTCTCAAAAAGTACCTCTTTGACACATTGGTAACACCGGTGCTTCTTTATGGAGTGGAGGTGTGGGGTGGAAGCATCGGGAAGTCTACTTGGAAAGAGTTTGAGAATGTCCAAAATCGTTTTCTCACCAACTTTCTCCAAGTCAAGACACAAACACCCTACATGCTCTTACTTCTTGAGTCCGGATTGCTTCCCATTGAGGTCTTGGGCATGCAAAGGGTTGTGGAGTACATGCGTAAGACACAACGTAGCCCTTTGCAGCGACTTCCTAGAATCGCATATGAAGCAAGTCAAACGGTTCAAAAGACATGCAAGAGCAAAATACTAAGTTCGGGGTGGATGCTTGATATCAAGAAATGGTTTGGAAGATGGGATGCATGTCACTTGGTCAAGGATGCGTCGATCGACTCCCAAGTTAATGAGGCCTTCTTACAACGCCAATGTATCACGGCTTGGAAGAAATCCGGAGGTTCTCGCTTCAGCCATTACACCACACACGTTGCCCCAAACTACAAATCTCTCTTCTTCTCGGAACGAGGTAACCGAACCCATTCCTACATCCTTGAGCCCATCCCATTGAGTGCGATCCGCACCATTGCCTCCATTCGTCTTAGCTCCCATTCTCTACGCTGCGAGACGGGATGTTGGGGCACTGGCGAGGAGTGTCATCGACTTTGCACCTTATGCCCTCGTCAAGTGCAAGAGAGTGACTACCACACACTACTTGAGTGCTCAGCTTTTGACCACATTAGGTCCTCTTTTCCCCATATATTCAGCCATGATCTCTCCCTACATACCTTCCTCTCCCAACCACGATGTCGACTCTCTATTGCGACGCTCATTTCAGCCATTTTTGAGCATCGAGAGTCACTTATGAACTCCACTCACACCACGTGAACGGTTCATTTGGTCCCATAGGTCATATTTGACCTCCCAGGACTATAATAGAACTATCTCTCTCTCTCTCTCTCTCTCTCTCTCTCTCTGTGTCACGGGTGCACATTGTGACTGCTCTTTCCTAGTCTATTTTCCCTTTTGACAATCGAGATCCGTTTTTGAGTGCTTAGCATGCAATTTGTCACAAATTACCTCGCAAAAAAAGGGACAATTGTGTCTAAAGATAATGAAGTAATGCATCTCCAAAGCCTACATAACCAACTCAAAGTTTAGTTTAAACAATCAGTCTGCTGGACATATTTTGGTTCTATCCGCCATTTCATTAATTAATTAACTAAGAAGATTCCTTCTCCCTCCCCCTGTGAAAGAAAAAGTCTCTTGCTCGGAGTTTCCCACGTTGTGTCCCCCCGACCCTTGCGGCTATGCAGTCGATAGCTGCCGCACTGCATTGTCGCACCATCTCCGCCTGCAATGCCCCCAACCCTTTTGGTAGTGTTTCCAACGATGCACTTCCCCTAGCATGCTCATGTCTTGCACCCACGTTCGGGCCTGCACACTCGCCACCTCTGCTCCTCATGCGTCACGAGAGAATCCTCTGCACACAATGCGTGAATCCTCGGGTCTTGGGCACCATGAAGAGGCCACCGCGCCACAACAGTTTTTTCTTTAGCCTTAGAACAGCAATCTGGTGGTACCCACTTGCAGGGCTGATGCCATGTCGCCCTTTCGAACTGTTGCTTACTGTGCTAGGAATGCAGCTCGCTGCGCTCCATCGCCTGCATCATCACTCCCTTTCTGTTCGCCAGTGAACAAGGTCACTCTGGCACAGTTACAAGCCTACCAACCTTGCCTTTCCATCTGCACGATCGTCAGACATAGACAGGAAGCTCCACAGTGCACTCCTCTCTGCGCACGCGACACAGTCACAGACGACGCAAAAAAATCTGCTCCCTCGCATTCGGTGTGGACGCAAAAAAATCTGTTGCCTTGCATTCTTCTCTCTCTCTCTCTCTCTCTCTCTCTCTCTCTCTCTCTCTCTCTCTCTCTCTCTCTCTCTTCTGGACACGTGTCCTCCCTTCCTCTTTTCTCCTCCAAAACCTCAAGAGCATATCGCCAGATTCTGGCTAATCAGACTTGCTTTCGAAGATTGGGCAAACATACTGCTTATGAAAAATCTACAATTTTTTAATATTTTTTGGAGGTACTCAATCTCATAGACGGGGTATTTTGGGAATTCAAGACAATGAATTTTGAGGGGTATTTTGGGAATTTCCACAAATTGCAGGGCAGCGCTGTCAGACCCTCTCTCTCTCTCTCTCTCTCTCTCTCTCTCTCTCTCTCTCTCTCTCTCTCTCTCTCTCTCTCTCTCTCTCTCTCTCTCTCTCTCTCTGTGTGTGTGTGTGTGTGTGTGTGTGTGTGTGTCGCACGCGCGCACTGTTCTAAAAGCTGGATGGCAGACACGTGACGTGGAAGGCACAACCTACTCCTTAATTACGCACACGTTGCTCCTTAGTTAACCCTCCAGGCTACTCTGAATGGCCGGCTTCTCTCTCGATGCATTGTCCGCTGTCGAGCGCCAAGGCACACTCACCGGTTGAAGCAGGCCTCGCCATGTGGCAAGGGGGGGGGGGGGGGGGGGGGGGAATTCCCTCCCCCTTTATAGATAGTATAGATAATTACGCACGCGCTGCTCCTTAGTTAACACAAACGTTGCTTTGCAACGACCTCTAGTCAACCCTCTAGGCTACTCTGAATGGCCGGCTACTCTCTCTCGGTGCACTGTCCGCTGCCGAGCGCCATGGCACACTCGCCGGTTGAAGTAGGCCTCGCCATGTGGAGGGGGGGGAGCCGGAATTCCCTCCCCCTTTATAGATAGTATAGATATTGTGAACCCACATGCAAGAATCAAAACTTTTATCTCACACACTCCTAGGAAGACAAGGAGGCAGCACAACACCTAATCTCTTACTATCGCATTTCCTTCATGGCGGTAGAACAAGGCAAGAAATGGACGTTGGAGATTTAACATCAAGCAATTCCAAAGTCAATTTTTTTTGTAACAAGAAGACTAAACTTAAGATCATAAACATTTGAAGAGGTTTTGAGCCATGAGAGAAAATAGTTAGAAAATAGTATTCTTTTCAAGCATTGATGATGTTGGCAATATGTCTGCCCAATCTTCGAAAGCAGGTCTAATTAGCCAGAATCTGGCGATATGCTCTTGAGGTTTTTGAGGAGAAAAGAGGGAGGGAGGACACGTGTCCAGAAAAGAGAGAGAGAGAGAGAGAGAGAGAGAGAAAAGAATGCGAGGCAACAAATTTTTTTGCGTCCACACCGAATGCGAGGGAGCAGATTTTTTTGCGTCGTTTGTGACTCCGTCGCGTGCGCAGAGAGGGGTGCACTGTGGAGCTTCCTGTCTCTGTCTGACGATCGTGCATATGGAAAGGCAAGGCTGGCAGGCCTGTAACTGTGCCAGAGTGACCTTGTTCAGTGGCGAACAGAAAGGGAGTGATGATGCAGGCGATGGAGCGCAACGAGCTGCATTCCTAGCACAGTAAGCAACAGTTCGAAAGGGCGACATGGCATCAGCCCTGCAAGTGGGTACCACCAGATTGCTGTTTCGAGGCTAAAGAAAAAACTGTTGTGGCGTGGTGGCCTCTTCATGGTGCCCAAGACCCGGGGATTCACGCATTGTGTGCAGAGGATTCCCTGGTGACGCATGAGGAGCGGAGGTGGCGAGTGTGTAGGCCCGAACGTGGGTGCAAGACATGAGCATGCCAGGGAAGTGCATCGCTGGAAACACTACCAAAAGGGTTGGGGGCATTGCAGGCGGAGATGGTGCGACAATGCAGTGCGACAGCTATCGACTGCACAGCCGTGGGGGTCGGGCACAGCGTGGGAACCACTGAGCACGAGACTTTTGCTTTCACAGGGGGAGGGAGAAGGAATCTTCTTAATTAATTAATTAATGAAATGGCTGATAGAACCAGTATGTCCAGCATTGATGATGTTGGCATTAAGGCTCAGAATAAACTTCAAAAAAAATCGTAAATCTACAAATGGAATATTTTAAAGATAAACTGGCTACATTGAAGTTTTTGGCATTTTAAAACATGCCTTAGAGGCGTTGATCTCCTCTAAGGCATGTTTTTAGGAGAGAGACAAATGTTTATGTGTCTTTCTTCAGGAATGGGTCCTCATTTGACTTCCTTCACACTTTATTTTAGAAGGACTATGTTTTTGAGGTAACTTTTGTGTGATCAAGTCATCTACAAAGCAGTGCCAGTAAGTGGATAAATATCTCAACATACAAGAGTAGGACATGCTAATCACCACAAATCCTGCATGGCTCCCATTATGTAAAAACTTGAAAATTCTTGTGCCTTGTTGAGAGTAATTAAATTCAAGCTGACATCAGAAGAGAGCTCTACACCTACTAAAAACTTGAAAATTATTGTGCCGCGTTGACAGTCATTATGTTTTGCTTTGATGGAGTACTTACATCCAAACTAGAACAAGAAGAGAGCTTCCCTATGAAACTTTGCACCAAGCCAAAGAGTACATCCATTGATGGAAACTATAAAGGGACTTCCTTTAGGTGTAAAAAATGTGATTGATGCAACTTGAGATGTATGATGAAGTTGCAATGAGAAAGGACAGTCCCTTATATTTACCTTTAAAGGAGCATTGGGGCTCCTCCTCGTGTGAATTCTTGTTACTGTAATTATTTTCCAATATTCTCAAATTAAGAAAGTCATGGAAACAAAACTGTGTGTGTGTGTGTGTTTTGTGTTGTTTTTATATATTTATACACAAAAGAACATGACAATTCAAAAGATACCTGGCTTTAGATAAAGGACAATGATTAGTACCAAAACAACTCACTCTTTGATTTATTTTTGTACATCATAGTGAGAATTAGATATCATTCTACTGTTTTGTATATAAGATAGCCAAGAACAATTTATCCTAAAATGAAAGAGGCCAGGATCGAAAGTGATGGGTAGTAGCTAAGCCAAAAAGATCCTAAGTAAAGATAGAGTTATCACCTCCATCTCAACACTAAGCCAAGTGTCTTCATAATACATTTTAAATTTTGTTAATTTCTACTTCTAAAAAGTAAAGCAAAGCTAAGCACCATTATGTGTGCGGAAAGAAGATCATGTCACGTAGGATAGGTAAAAGCTACCAGTTATCAAAATCCATGCTAGTTAATTATTCCAAAACCAGCCATAATCTTAGTGAAACAGATCCAGTCATGACCATGTGAAAACTACTCAAAATGGTCCTTTCCTTACTTCAAAATGTCATTATAGTGTCTTTGACATTTTTTGAAGTACCAAGCTATAACTAAACTCTAGGAGCACTGTGGTCATATCTTTTTGCCATCAACTCCACAGTTTTGGGGGGAGTCAAGAATTCTATTATAAAACCAAGCTAAAGCTATTACGCTAAAAAATATACTAGAAGTGACCTATATCTTAGCCAATGCCAGAGGATAAGTATGAACCAAACACCATTAAGGATCATGTATTTACTTTTGAACCTTTCCATGAAACAACAGAAATGCTAAGAAGCATCTAGGTGAAGCAACATCTACAAACCAGTTAGAATCTAGTTAATCATATGAGATTCATCAATTTATATCTGATGTTCCCAATCAAAAATTCAAAATTGTTTCCATATTCTACAGACGATTACTCAAAAAGACATCATCCTTCAAATTATAACGCAGTATTTCCACTTAGCCTTGAACCAATTATACAATCACGGCAACTACCAATAAGTTATAGTTATTGCAGGTATGTATATGTTACCGTTATTGTAGGTCGCACTTTGCCACCTAACAATATGTTACAATAATTGCTGACCAACAAGATCAAATATTAACCATAATAGGCTTTTTCTTGTACGTATAAAATATACTAGTATTGGAAATGTAGCACAATTTAAAACCAATAATTAACCCATGATTTGTATGTTGCTTATGCTTAGTTCAAAAATGCAAGCATAGACAGCTTAAGCATTGTTTATGTAGAAATTTCCAAAATGATGGTGCAACCAAAGTGTGTCGACCATAGGAGATGGTAAAATCAAGTATGGGTATGCTAGCAAGTGCATGGCAAGGGACTAAAGCAAGTGGGAGAGACTTGGGTAGACAGGTAGCAGCGGCAATGTATGACTGATGTGGTTTCTTAGACCAAAACGGCTTCAAAGTGGTCCAAATGAGATGGCAAGCAAGGATGTTCAAAGTGAAAGTTTTTTCTTGGAAATGAAGAGACTAAATTGTTGAGCAAGCTGGTTGTTGGACGGATACGCCGCGACGGACGTTAGCACAGCGAGAACTCACCTAACATATAATGTCAGCTAAGGACGAAGCTCGACCCGCAGGTGCGTGGAAGCAAGCATAAGGTGGCAACCTACACTCAACCGACTCCTAACTAATTCCCACAGAGGTCTCTACCAATTGTCTAAGTCACAGCCTTCAAGAGTGCATAAGAGGAAACTTCCTACAACGCTGTCTAGAGTCGAACACCCATCAAACAATCTCGAAACACCATAGCACTTGAAGGAGACCCTACTAATACCAATAGGTCGCTCTCCCTAAGGTCTATGAACCAAAACCCCAACCCAAAACACACGGTGCAAAATCACGTAGGATGTCTGGCCGAAATTTGCAGGTCTTCGTTTCCGAAATCTAAAGTGCCTAATGTGTAGCTCTACTCAATGTGAATGTGTGGATATGCTGCAATGCAAAATCGAACAACGTATGCTCACCGAATCACCAGATGAAGCTCGTAGAAGGAGCTCGCAAAACTGGACCGTACGCGCGCAATGTAGATATCGGCGCGTAGCTCTCATCGGGGGCAACACGCTGCACTTCTCCACACTCGATTCTGACCACCGGTGCACACGTAGTGTCAAGATGAAGCTCACACTCTCTCTCTCGTACACAGTACGCTCACTCACAGACTTCAAAACTTGTTTTTAAAATGACAAGAGGTTTTTTCATTAAGGTCAAAAAGTGGTATAAATACCTTACAATTCTCAAACCCTAAAGTTCCAAATCAACCATCTACTCAATCTAACTATCAAAACTGGGATACAATCTGGAAACTTCTGTAAGCCCCAATATTTACAAGGTGAAAAATCCCTCAATAAATGAATAATTACAAAAAATGATAATCTTCCGAGTAGTTAGTTTCCGTGGGGTGTGTCCAACTTCTAACACTCCCCCCCTCCTTGCTCATGTCGTCCCCGACATGGCCGCTCATCTGCTTCTTCATCGTATGGTTTCGCGCATCTTGATCAATGATTCGTATCTTGCATGTAGATTCATCATTGTGGGGCCAAAAATATCACTGTTTATTGTGAAGAAGCCGGTGTAGAATGCTTCTTCAAAGGCCTGGAGGTGATAGGATGGTAGAAACATTATCCTTTGATACAACGCATGTATCACCTCCTTGGAAGGCTGACCAGACAAATCATAGGCACATCTGTAAGTATCTTGGAAGAAGAAGATACTATCTGTCACTTGGCCTGGCTTGAATGTCTCAAATACTACTAAAAGGGTTTTGCAGATTTTCTTCATCATGATGCACGTAAGGTCAGGTGAGCCAGTGAACAATTTGATGGCACCCGTTAGGGTTTTCACCATGTATTGGACACTTATTCTCTCACCTGCCTTCAAGCCCGGCAACTTAGGATAATTCAGCCAAGTGGGTTGGCTCCTTTGTAATATCTCCTGGGCTTTCCACGTCCTGATCCTTGGTAGAGGACAAAAGCTGAGGTTGTCTCTGATGTTTTTCGGTGCCTCTACCAAGTGGATTAGGTATTGTGGGTACTTTGTGAGCCAAGCCTTCCTCCATTTGGACTGAGAGTCAACTATTAGCATGACCCCTTCTGGTTGGGAGATATCTGCGTTGTAGAGTGGCACGGTCGGCTCTTCTCTAATCCTCTTATTGATGGTGGCGGCTTCATATTTTAGCAAAGGATATGGGAGAGAGGGTTGAAGCCATTCGCGCCTGAGGTTGCTGGCGTCAATCTTCTGGATAGTCATGGATTTGAAAACCCTCTTCTCCCACTCCGAGGCTTCCTTTGTTGTCTCTCTGATCTCCACCTCTATTGCCTTACGCAGCTTTTCTTCCTCCTCATGTGTCAGATCTTGTGGCTCTTGAGAGGATTCTTCTAGGATTTCCTCTTGCATAGGTGTGTCCACCGGAACTGCCACATTTTCTAAATCAATGCCTTCATTGGCCGTTGGCCCTGTGCCCTCTTGCTCTCCGGCTTGCTATCCTCTCAGCTCCTCAATCTGCCTTAGGAGTTTCTGTTTCTCTGTTTCAGCTTCTTCGCCCATATTCGCAAGGAGGTCGTTCAACTCGGCGTTTATCTTCTTCGCCTCCTCAAGCTTTCTTTTGATAGTTTCTAACTCCTCCTTCATGGCTTTTTGTTCTTCTTCCATTCGTGTTTGCATGACAATAGACCCTTTTGCCATCATCAATCTTTGATTTTTCTCTATAGTTAGCTCTTTCTGAAGTTCTTGCATCTGTTCTTCATACATTTGACTTTCCGTAGTGATGTGAGTCGAGCTAGTAGCTCTGACTCTGGCAGGAGATGCCCGCAGCCTCTGGATGGTTTGACCTTTCACTTTGAGCTGGTCCTTGAGTTCAAGGACCCCATCCTGGCTGGCTTCTTGATCTATCTCCGTCTTTTCTTTGGCGTTTCGCATGGCTTTAACTTCTTTAGATTCCTCAGCCAGCTGTAGGGTCAGGTTATCCCTTTCCCTCTCGGCCTCTATCAATGATTTGCCGAGTTGCTTACATTCCTCTTCAACTCCTTGCATTCTTTGTGCTGCTGCTTGATTTTCTTTCTCCATTCCTTGGCATCTTTGCAATGCCCTTGCTAGGCTGGCCTGTAGCTCCTGGCCTGTAGCTCCGCTTCTCTCTCTTTCTGCCTTTGGCTTTGACCTTGTAGAGAGTCTACTTCAAGCTTTATCTTTTCTTCCGTGGCCTTGAGAGCTGCCATCTCACTTTCGGAGGCCATGGACTGTGCTCTTAACCCAGTTAACTTTGTCATCACCACATCCCAGTCGTTGGAGGACGGGTGCAGGTCCACTGTATCTGTTGCCATCTCTTTTAGTTCTACTAATCTGATGCTTTGCATTTGTTCCTTAGGCCCTGTGCTTGCCAAGTCGAATGCGACTGTGGTAGCTTCTTCTTTTGTGTATCCTGCAACTAGCAGGTCCAAAAATGTGTTGTATTCTTCATTTGGCTTTGTCTCCTCAGTCTTGGGTCTATCCTCTTCCCTTTCCTGGCTTTGTTCTCTCTTGTCCTCTTCTCGTTCTTCTGGTTTGTCTTCAGTCTCTTTATCTTCTTGTGGAGGGCTGCTAGGAGGTGGTGAGGGTGGTGGTGAGGGCTATGGGCTGGCCGGTAGAGATGTAGGCTTTTTCTTTAGATCTCGGTCTGCCTTTGTTTTTCTTTCTGTCTCTTGGCTCTCTTGCTCGTCTAGTAGTTTCTGTCGTATTTGCTCCACTTCCTCCTCTGTGAAAGGAACATGCGGGATATTTTCTGATGCGGCATCAAGAATCTCAAAATTTTTAATGTAATCTTCGAATCTATCCCTTTGCACCCTTCGGGATGATCCAGACATTGCTTCTAGAGACGGCTTCCAGAGTTCACTCAAATCACCTTTAAGGGCTCTTTCTGCTCTGAAGCTCTCCATCAGTCACTCTAATCTTGCCGCTTTTTGTGACTTTGTCTCTTTCACCGGCACTTGGGCAAACTCTTTCTTTCCTTTATTTTGCTCTGGCTGCTCCTCTTGAACAGGCTCTAGCTGTCTTTTCAATCTTGTAGCAACCCTTGGTGCTCTTTGTGGCTCGTTTTCTTTGAGCCTCAGCCAGTCGTTTTGTGACGGGGGGTCAGGCCATCTTCCTTTTGCATGTAATGCCCCATAAATCACCTTAGTGATTAGTTCTCCTGGCACAATATACGTTGGCTTCTTGTTACCCATCTTCACTAGGTTGTCATGTATATATGCTGCATAATTGATTATCTTTGGAGTGCTCTTCATCATTGCCCAAGTGAATGTCATGGCAATTGCACCTGGCGGCATTCTGTACTTTTGTGGCCTCTTCGTACACATATGGAAGTATTGGTTGTACAACTGACTCATGATTGCCACTCTTGGGTTGGCAATATTTTCAAAAGTGTAGTTTCCTTTCTTCTCATTGTACACCTTGACATCATCCCTTCTTTTAGTTACACTATCCCCCTTGTTGGAGAGGTCTAGTGCATCTACTACAACCTGCTCGGTGATGACTATTTCTGTTTCTGGCCTACCTTGCAGATCGGTTACTCTGGCCACTCCATCTTCCTTTATTGTTGTCACAAAATCCCAGACTCTCTTTATGTCAACCCCTACAGGCACTGCTTCAAAATAGTTGTGGAGATCAATCTTCTCCAAGTACCCGGCCATCTTGCTTCTTACGAACTCATTGAGTTCCCGCGGTAGCATTAGTAGCTCGATCACATTCCCTTCAGTGTCTTTGAAAACTCCTTGGTAGATCTTTAGGTCGTTCGACTCTAGCAGATCTTCTTGGATCCATGTGCTGGTGGGCTTTAGTGTTCCTTCCGGTATGACGAAGGGCTCCACTTCTAGGTAATCCTTAATGGTCATTCTTTTCTTCTTTGCCGGTGACTTCGCGGCTGCGATAGATTCTGTTGCACTCAGTAGTCCGAAGTTAGCATTTTTTCCATATTAGCTGAGAAACTGAGTTTTAACTATCCAAATGACTTGAAAATTGAAAATAAAGCTTAAAAGGAACTTGTGAAACTCTGCATGTGCTCACAGTGCAAATCTGGCCAAAATTTGTCAGTTAGAGATGTCTTTTTCATCAGAATTGGTTGATACTTGACATGCTTGTAGTGAATGGCTTATGGAACATGGCTATGTGCTTGGATATGGATTTGGGCATCAAAAAGTGGATTTTTTGGTTGATTCGGGCTTTAGGTCACAATTTGGGTAGAAAGTCCATAACAGGTAGCAAATGATGTCCAAATGGGTTGAAAATTGGTATATGGGCTCATTGCACCATGGTATTGGCTCCCATGATGTAACTCTTTGCACAGAAGGTCCAAATTATGATGGAGACATCCAACGTGTAGGATGTTTATTTCATCAAAATGACATGAGATTTGTTATGTGGATAGTCCTTGACCTATGGAACATGGCTATGCTCTTGGATTTGGATTTGGACAAGGATTGATGCTTATAAGAGCCTGTGTAGTGTTTTTGGGCTCAAAAAGTGTATCTTGAAGGTGTTGGGGGTCAAAAATGATTAGAATGGATTCAAAATTGATATATGAGCTCTTGATGATGAGGTGATTGGATCTGGAATGGACAAATATCCTCTGTAGGCCAAAAATGTCAAATAGACATCCTACGCGTAGGATGTCTACTTCACCAATTTTTGCTTCTGACCACACATATTGGTTGTTGATGTTTTGGTGAATGTGTTGTGCAAGTTTCATGTGATCTGGACAAGATTTGGTAGGTCTATGGCCCATTATTGCCTCTATGCCCTAACTTTGCATTTTTTCATGCATATGAGGTCAATTTTGGTCCAAATGTGATGAGACTTGGTGGAAGGTCATTCAAAAAATGTGTATGATGAAAAATGTTGGATCTATGCCCAGAAATGCCCTTGAGACATCCTACGCGTAGGATGTCTCCTGATGATTTTTTCATGGATTGTGCCCTTAGTGCGTGCCCTTGGTCCCCCTGAGTCCCTTTTAAGCCTAATTTCAACAAAAAATTCAAATGGATAGAAAGTAACTCCCTGTGTGGACTTCAGAGCCTTTGAGCCATTTTCTGACTTTTGGAGTGCTTTTTGGCGATGAAATTTCTTAATGTTGGTCTCCATAGCTTCCCGATCCCTTGGGGATCCTTGTCGTATGGTTTTTGTCGACTTTGGCTTCACCGGAGCTTTATTTGGCAATTTGTCGCTCTAGAAGCACCCGTGGTTGTGTTTACATGTCTTTGATGATTAGTGGTGGTCTACCACCATAGGACTTGGTTGTTGATGGTCTAGGAAAGCCGCTCGTGAAGTTTGGTGGCAAACGGGCATGCGATTTGGCCGCGAGAGCAATTTGACGCTTTGTGTGTCTGATGAGGTTTCTGAATTTTAGTATCGCTTCCGGTCACTTTTTGGTCATGTGGGTCACATAGACTTGTCGAGCATGTCGAGATGCTCCTACCCATGAATTTTGGTAGCATTTGGGTGCCTTTTCGCCGATTTCCCATTTGGTGCCCTCTTGCGGGATTCTAGGAATTAGGGTTTTTCCCGATGGTTTTCTGTTGCCTTTGGACATCCAAGACTGGTCTCCTATGCTAGAGTAAGCTGCCGATGAAGTTTAGTTGCTTTTGGGTTAGCCATTAGGTCGTCGCCTCTACTTGTAGGTCTCTACCGCTCGCTTTGTGTGTGAACCCTACGCTAGTTTTCGCGACAAAACAACAAACATGCGCGAAAAGCTCAAGGTGGTGAGCCTAGCTCTCATGTCTGAAGCCCATCGGGTAGTCGTGCGCGTCGTAGAAGTTGCTGGAAGGTCCATTCGCTCTAGGTGGCAGAAGCTCTCTCCAAAAGGTCAATAGTGAAAATGAGCTAAAAATGAGGTGAAATTTTCTTATAATGGAGGTCCCCGAACCACTTTTCATGAAATTTGACATGTGGTCCTAACTTCCTACGAGATGCGGTTTAGGCTCAAAAATTCTCAAAAGAAAACTGATTTGGACTCCATTTGCTCTGTTTACCAGAAATTTGGCATTTCGGTCAAAACCTGGCTAAAACACGCTTTCCACTCCGGTCTCATAATTGCACCCCCACTGTACCATAGGTTGTCCTATAGTCACTGATCATCCCCATATTTTTTGTTTTTCATTACGATCGTTTTTCACCTGCTTTTTGTATTTTTAAAGTTTTTCTGTCGAAAATTAGCAAAATTAAAAGGAAAATAGCAAATCAAACCCAAAAAATCCACAAAAATCATAATAAATCACAAACATCTCTACAAAACATTATATACACTCACATGCAATTTTTATGGCCGGATTTCTCCGTTTTACCAATATTTTGCCCGAAAAATGGATATTTCTACTTATATACACACACCTAGGGGCTTGATTTGGCATTTGGCCCCATATACCTATAGATACATGTTGTATAAGGGCATATGTACTTGGGTTAGTCCAGAAAATTTTGCAATCAAACAACAACCCTTAAAATAGTCAAAAATCATGCCCTTTTTTGCTCTTTCTGCTATTGGTTCCGCATTTGAGAATGCCTCCCCCCCTCCTAGCCGGAGTCCTCCCGAACGACAAGGTATCGCCTCGGAGTATGTGCCGTGCATAGGTTGAAAAATTTGTGCTAATGCTTGGCCGATTAATGTGGCCCTAATTGATGCATACTCGGTCAATGCATGGAAAAATTAATGTTGTGCAAGAGAAGGAAATAAGCCATATGCTTATTGGCATTCGCCGTCGAGGTTTCCTCTTTTCTTTGCAAGTAACAGTTGTAACTCTACTGCTCTCTTTTCTTTGCAAGTAACAGTTGTAACTCTACTCCTCTTTTCTTTGCAAGTAACAGTTGTAACTCTACTGTTTAATTGTCTTTTTTGCAAAAGGCAATCGCTTTGCCGCTACTTTTGATAAAATCGTAGTGGTTTCTATGGAGAGGATTGGCCCGGTCGGAATGGCCGTGGACCATATTTCTTTTGCTGTCCATTGGTAGCTTGTTCTTGCCGGTTTGTGTAGGTGTTTTGCTACTTCCTTGGTTACCACTGTTTTGTTGCGGATTGGTATCCACATAAGTCGGTTGTCCTTTTTCAAATGCAGTTGTCTGCCTTCCGTTGTTGCTTGTACTGAAGGAAGTTTCTTTTTCTTTTGTTTTGGTATCCAAATGCGAGAAACATTTGGGTTATTGTAGAGCATTTTCTTTGGGATCCATATTTGTTTTATGCCCTTGGTTTTTGGTTGAACTATCTGCTTCGGTTGAATTCTTTCGTTGCATTGTTATTTGTCTGCCATGTCATTTCTATCCTTCCGCATCCATACTTGTTTTCCTTGTTTTGGTAACCTAGATCTTTGCACTGCGGTTGGTGACTTTGTATGTATGTAATTAACTTGGTTGGCTTTTACCTGTCTGTTGGCCCTGGGCATCATGTTGTTCGTTGGTGGCATTCTTGCTTTTGGCTTTTTGGGTAGCAGCTGATTATTCCGGTCTTGCTGAGCAAAGGCTATTACTTGTTGTTCGTGTGCATGCTGAATTTTGACTGCATTTGCATTCCAATCTATCTGCACATTGTACTCTTTTTGCCAAGGTTGTCCCAACATCATTGGGTGTTGTGTGCTGTCATCCTCTACCACACAGAATTTGTGTGGGCTGATATATTGATGTATTTGAACATGCAATATAGTCCATCCCAATGTTTTCAACGAGTGTGATGTACTACTTTCCAGCACTTGAGGAGTAGGATGAAGTTGACCTGCGGATTTGAGTTGTTGGTATAATCCGTAAGAGATCAAATTTGCTTGAGCTCCAGAATCAAGAAATGCCGTCGATTCAACTTGAGTGCTACCCACTTTGACTGCAATTATTGCCTCCATTGTGTCTTCATCTAGCTTCGTTAGTCGAATGGCATTGATTCGCAATGGTGCTTCACTTTGTTGTTGTTGTCGCATAAGTCTTCTTTTTGCAATGCGTTCTTGTGCTTCTGCTTGAGCTTCCTCTCGTACTCTCTGTTTTTCCTTTATTCATTGTTTTCCTTGATGAATTTGTTGAAGCATATCCTGAGCGAGTGGTAGATAATATTTCTTCAGTCGACATCCACTAATCCAGTTCGGCATTTCTTCACCTGCTAATGTGGCAAGCTTGACAGCTCCGCTTTGTGATAGATCATTAATCACAAAGGGTCCCATCCCTCGCTTTGTAAGTTTCTTGGCATGTTGCTTCAAAGTATAAACAAGTACATAATTGCCTGTTTTGAACTCTTTAGAGCGCACATGCTTGTCAAAAAACTCTTTTTGTCTTCTCTTTTTAGCATAGATTGAAGCTATAGATCTCAAGCGGAGTTCATCTAGCTTTTCAAGATCATGCCCTGTCCATTCTAAGCGTTTCGCTACTCGTAGAGTTGGAATTAAAAACTCTATGGATAGTATAGCATTTAGGCCAAACACCATGTTGTACGGTGTTGTTTCTATCGATGTTTTGTAAGCTACCCTGTATGCCCATAGTGTTGAGTGTAACTGTTGATCCCAATCTGTTCTTGACTCTGACACTATTTTAGTGAGAACCGTACATAGTGTTTTATTTGTGGCCTCAGCTTGTCCATTTGCCTGTGGATGGTATGGAGCAGATTTCCTATGTATGACCATGAATTCCTCTAGCAGATATTCAATGACTTCATTAAGAAAATGTGTCCCACGATCACTGACAATTTCTATTGGTAAACCATATCGTACAAAAACATTCTCATACAAAAATTGTGCAGTAGTTCGTGCATCTGCTTTTTGCGTTGCCTTGGCTTCCGCCCATTTTGTGAGATAGTCTGTAGCCACAATGATATATTGGGTATGGGTGCGATATGCAGTGGGTGAGATAGGTCCCACAAAATCAATGCCCCATTTTGCAAATTCTCTTGCTCCCATCATTGGCCGTAGTGGCATCTCATCTCTCTTTATCGGCACCTTGGTGTGCTGACATGCGTCACAACGCTTTACAAACTCTTCAGCATCCATATGCAATGTAGGCCACCAAATTCCTGCAGTTAAGACAATTTTTGTCGTCTTATCGCCCGAAAAATGGCCTCCACTTATTCCGCTATGTGCATGTTCTAGAATCAGCAGGTATTCGCTTTCACTTGTACAGATTCTAAGTTGACTGTCCTTTCCTCGCTTATAGAGTTGGTTCCCTATTAACTGAAAGTCAAGAGCTTCCAGCTCTATAGCCCTTTTCCGTGCTCTTCTTATGTTCTCAGGAAATGTCCTGGTGGTTAAGAAATCAATGATATATTGACTCCATGCAGGTGCAATGTTTACCTGAAACAATGTCGCATGATCCATTGGTCGTTTGGCACTACATATAGTACAATTGGTAACATAAGAATGTATGTCCGCATACATAGTTGGCCAATAAACCCCTAACTGTTTCAATCTCTGGTGTGTTTTCACTGTTGAACAATGAAATGCACAATCCTGGACATGTGCTTCTTCAAGGTAGCACTCAAATTCTTCCGGATTTATACATAATTGTAGGATTTGGTCCGATCCTAGATGATATAGCCGTCCTGCTATCAACTGAAAGTTTTTTGTTTGTCGAATTGTTTGTTGTTTGGATCTGTATTCCGTATTATAAAACCTACTTCCAAAGGAAAGAATGCTAACAATTTCCTGAGACCATTTGGATATCATTTCAATATTGAAAAGATAAGCATCTGGTATGTCATCATCTACTCCTTCAGGAGCTTCCCCGTTGTGTATCCTTGAAAGATGATCCGCTCATAGATGGGTTTTACCCTTTTTGACCACCACTGTGAAATCAAACTCTAGCAATATAATAAGCCAGCGTACAATTCTCCCTGTATTGCATGGTTTATTTACCAGATACAAAAGAGCTTGATGATCTGTAAAGAACACAAATTTGTTTGCGAGCAAATAATGCCGAAATTTCTTTATAGCATAAATCATTCCTAACCCTTCTCGTTCGGTGGTTGTGTAGTTCTTTTCCTCACTGTTTAACTGTCGGCTTGCATAACACACTGGAAAATCCATTGTTCCGTCTCCAGGTTGAGCCAGAATACTCCCGATTGCATATGCAGAAGCATCAATGTGAACATGGAATATCTTTTCCCAATCCGGTGCTTTAAGTACGGGTGCTGATATAAGGTTTTCCTTCAGCTTTTGGAATGAAGTTTCACACTCCTCGGTCCAATCGAAATTGACTAGCAAACGATACAGAGGTTGTGCGATGACCGCATACATGTATATGAATCTTCGATAATATCCACAGTGTCCCATGAAGGATTGCACTTGTTTCGTATTAGTAGGCCTGGGTAGGTCTATGATGACTTTGACTTTGTCTAGGTCAGTGGTTATGCCATTTCTTGAGACAGTGTGTCCTAAGATGCGGCCTTGCTTGACCATAAAGATACACTTTTCCGGGTTAAGACAGATTCGATATGTCCTTCATTTTTCAAAGACCTTTTGCAAATGGTCAATATGTTCCTCTCGTAGAAGAGAGTGTACACAAAGATCATCCATGTATATTTCTAAGAATATTATCAGGTATTCTTTGAACGTGTGCGTCATTAACCTTTGGAAGGTGGCTGGGGCATTAGTTAAGCCAAACGACATAACTTGATACGCATAAATTCCCCATTCTATGGCAAACACTATTTTGTGTTGATCCTCCCTTGCAATTGCCAATTGGTTGTATCCTGAAAATCCATCCAGAAAGGAATAAGCCCGTTTTCCAGCCACCCGCTTAAGTACATGTTCTGTGATTGGCAAGGGATAATTATCCCTTATGGTGGCTGCATTTACCTTTTTGAGGTTTACACACACTCGCAGTTTTTTGTTCTTTTTGGGAACTACCACAATGGGTGACACCCAATCTGTATGTTCAATTTCATAGATGAATTCAGCTTCCATCAGCTTATCAATCTCTTCTTTGATTCGTTTAGCAAATGTATAATTATATGTATAAGGACGTTGTTTTCTAGGTTTTGCATCCGATTTCAAAGGAATTGTATGTTGGCATATCGATGGATCAACTCCTTTGAGGTCTTTATAGGACCATGCAAACACATCTATATACTTCTTGAGAAGTTGTGTTAGCCGTTCTTCTTCTTCAGGCTATACATCATTTGCTATATAGACCGGCTGAGGCTTTTCACTGGTTCCGCGAGGTCTATCCTTTTTGCATTTTCTGGCCCATCGTAAGATTCTTGGTTGGTTCTTTCCTTGACTAGTGGTGTCATGATGATTTTTCTGTCCTGGATGGTAAATTTCCGATAGTGTGATGGTACATTCATGTTTCCCTTTTCTGACTCCCCTTTACCATCACTATCTTCTTCAGTAGTCCATATCTCACGTAAAGACCGTTTCAGTTCTTGGTATTTCTGTTTACTCTCCAATTTGGTCCACTCTTGGTCTCTTGTTGTTTCTTTTTTTTATTTTTGAGATTTTTGTGATTTTGTTTCTGTTTTAGCTTTTCGTTCCTGTTTTATTTCCTCTAGCGTTCTTTCCCTGCGATCTTTTGAGAATCTTCCTGATATGTGATCTTTTACATAATCCTCTACTTTTACAAGCATCAAATAGTGAGTTTTACCTTTTATCCTGGGCATCAGGTTCTTTCTCGCTTTGTTTCCTGCTCGTTTCCTCCTATAGCATTCCTAGCGTCTAGGGTGCTGATTGGCAAAATCATAAAACTTGATATTCTCGATTTTCCTTCCACGCTCACTTGAGGTGTCTGAACACTCATTATCTGCATCATCATTTACTTCCAAATGTTCAAAGGAGTTATAAAACTCTTCTTGTTTTGGTGGTTCTATCATCTCATCTTCTTCGGGTATAATGCTTACCATGTAGTAGGGTAGCACATCATA
The DNA here is from genome assembly GCF_014529385.1 of Adiantum capillus-veneris. Lineage (NCBI taxonomy): Eukaryota > Viridiplantae > Streptophyta > Polypodiopsida > Polypodiales > Pteridaceae > Adiantum > Adiantum capillus-veneris. Next base: position 96,950,664 of record NC_140953.1, on the reverse strand, counting down.
GCAATCCTTATCGCAAAATTTTGTTGTTGGACTATCTGTAATGGTACAGACATCCAATGTTGCTAGTATGTGTTCCCATTCTAGAGGTTCCAAGGCATCTTCAGGGGAAGGTTCCGGAATATACTCCTTGTCCTCTATCACGCATTCCTCTCTTCTTAAGCTTCCACAATGTGAAGCTCCGCACATCCATAGCTCTTTTTGTTGCCCTAACCATGCTGGGAGTTCCGATCCTACTACTATAGCTGAATCAAACCCTTCCACAGGTGTTTGGTTCACATCTTTATAACTATGGTCTTTCAGGTGTATTTTAGTTGTTCTCTCGCCATGTTTGAGGTATATGTGGTCATAACCCCAATCTTGGACCATCTTCAATTGTTGCATGAATGGTCTTCCCAAGATGATCTCATAATTGTTCTTTTTATCGAAATCGACTATCGCAAATGTATGCTCATACTCGATCCCGCACGAAGTGACAATCACTTTTTCTAAGAGTCCTAGAGGCTTCTCCATGAACCCGTCTGCCAATTGCAATTTCATTCTGGTAGCTCTCAAAGCTGGTTTTCCCCATCTTTTCCAGATTTTCTTGGTGGCGATAGAAACTCCTGCTCCACTGTCAAGAATAGCTTTGGAAACTACTCCTTGGAATTCTACCGGTAGCGTGGTGTTTCCATCTTCTCCCTCGCAATACTCTCCAACTTTGTTTAATGGTATTGGCCTAGTGTTTAGTTGAGGCCTTTCCAACTCTCTAATCCCTTCATGTAGCCTCAAGGTGGGGTCTATCACTCCAAATTTTTCTAGGCATTTACCTACTGTGGTCCACATGTTTGGTCGTAACCTGAGGAGTTCTGCTAATGTGATTGTGCATGCCACCGGGGTGGAAAATAACTCAATCAACCCTTGTGAATCCATTACTTTGTTAGAAGAAAGTCTTTGAGATGGGATTGCTCTCACTTCATACTTGGCTTCATACTCTCCTAGGTAAGAGGGTAAAGTTCTCAGCGAGTCTGGTTGGTTGTGCCCCGAACTAATTGATCCTTGGTCTCCCCCTTGTAACTGTATCTCAAAGTTCATTTGTGACCTTGCCTCAAATTCTTCAATAGGAGGTAAGATTACATTCTTTTCTTTTCTCGTGCTATTCATGTGGTTACTCATCCTATTAGCCTGGTTGGCCTCACAGATTTGCTTCCACAGATCGTCTAGACCGTTACAGTCCTTACCCATTTCTGTCAATGTTTTAGGCTGGAACCAGTCACTTGCCTCATTTGTTGTATTTGGCACTATGATAGGCTCTCCTCTGGACTCATAGGAATTAGTGAGTATTTCTTTTGTTTCTACTTGTTCCTCTAAAGTTGGTTGGATAGCGGTTGGAGCTAGTGCCTCATGCCAATTTGCAGGTTTACACAACGGGTCTTCCATCAATGATTGAGCTGTTTCAATCATCCTTTTACACATTTTCAACCTCTGTTTTTTTATTTTCTTATATGGATAAGTCATCCACCTTTGCTCCTGGGTTTGGTTCTTTTTTAGTCTGGCTTCATAAGCCTTTAGAAGCGCATCCAACTGCTCATTTACCTTATCTGCCAGTACAGATCCTCCTGATCCTGCATTTTTGGGCTCTGTTATTTCCTTGGGTGCTATGGTTGCCGTGGTGTGTGAGCTTAAGCTGGCTAGATCCTCTAACCGCTCTAATCTATCCTTTGTATGTTTCAACTCCTCGGATAGAGCTGTTTGCTCTGGTTCTTTCCTGGCTTTCATACGCGCTTTTCTAGCTTTCCAAGTGCTTGTCTGATTTTTCATTTCTGAACTTTGGACATCGGTTTTTGGCTCTTCAACTATGGGTTCGTTCGTCATTCTTTGAGCTTGGGCTCATGTTATCGCCTGAATAGGTATGATTGTTCATTTTTCGACCCTCCACTGGAAGGTACGGTTTCTAGCATGTTCAAGGTGGTTTTTTCTCCTTTGCTCGGGTTTTTAGGGTAATCGAGAATCAAAAGAGTAACTCCACAGTCGGTGCAATACGCGTTGACTCTAATGATTTCATCATGAGGACAGTCTCTTAGCCAATGGTCTCCACCAAACTTGTAGTAGGGTCCCTTGGGTTGTTGAGGTGCTCCTTGAGCTCCTCTTTGTTGATAAGCATGTCTCTGTCCGCCCATGCCTCCGTTGGCTATGAACAACAAGGTTCGTTCATCTAAGTTATATCTTCCTTCTCCTACTGCATGTGCAGCTGTTGGTGGTCCTGTACTTCCTATCATACTCCATCGTTCTGGTGTCGAGGATTCATCCGATGGATAATAGACAGGGTTTGTCGCATATCCATTGGGATCTTCATAATATGCATGCATAGGCACCAAAGCCTTATCCTCTGATACCGTTACGGTTGGTGTGTATCTTATACCGATTGGTCGTAATCCTGGTAGGGGTGGTTGTTGCCCCAACACCGGTTGTGGTCTTTCTATACCTACAGGTCCTGGTAGGTTGCTTTCTTGATACCTAGGCATCGGTGGAACTTGAAGAGAAGCTACCGGAGCTTGGGGAGCGTAAGGTCTCTCTCTCACATATCCATTGTTATAATAACATTCCTCTATCCCATGGTTTGTCCATTTTTGTTCAATAGCACACTACTTGGGTTGTTTCGCCTGGGGTTTGGCATACAAGATCTTTTTTAGCACTTCATCTACAAGATGCTCTTGGTTTATAGCTACTTCTCCTTTCGGTGCTGTCTTAGAAGACTTGCTTCCACTTTGTTGTGAAGATGAATCGTCGTCAAGGTCCTTGAACTCCCCCTCTTTGTAGACCGCACAATTGTCCACAAGGTAAAGAGCCTCCTTGGTCAATTCATTCAACGTCGTGCTCCTCTTCATATGTAAGTCTTTCTGGAGATCCGCATTCCTTGTCCTTGGATGAATATAATCATAAGTCTGGACTGAGTTGGCAATTCTTCCACATGACAGAACTTAACATATCTTTTTAGTCTTAGGGCTGCCTTTCGTACATATTCCCCATCTTTCTGTTTGAATTTATGGATTTGTGAGACGGTATTATGAGCTATCCCCCTTTGTGAGAATTCCTCAATAAATTCGTCAAACACTTCCTCCATAGACTCAAAGTCTCTACGCTCTACAGAGTCAAACCAAGTGGCAGCGTCATCCTCTACGGTTAGTCCAAACCCTTCAAATTGGGTAGAGAAGTCTAACACCTCTTCGGCTCTAATTACATGCACAAAGGCTGCTACATGATCTCTTGGGTCTGCTTCCTATGTATTTCCTGTTTACCCATTTTTGCACTTGAGAAGGTCTAATTCTACGATGGTCTACAAACCTCATCATTGGATCTCCACGTCCTAATTGATATACCTCTTCAGGTCTTCTGTAGTAGGTTGGTTCCTCTCCCAGTGGTGCTCCTAAGCCATAATTTCTAATAGTTCTCGCCAGAGATGGTTCATCTCTTCGAACTCGTTCTAAGGGTGGCCCTCCAGGCTCTGTTGACCCTTGAGTCTTTGGCTTACTCTCTCCTTGATACCTTGAATAGAGTGGTGGTTCTTGCAAATCCCTTAGCCCTCATGCGGCTTGATAACCATCTCGATTTCGGTTTTGTTCCAATGTTGCACTCTGTCGAAGCCATGCTTGCAATGATGGCTGGTTTGTTGGTTGGTTTTGGTTGTTGAATGCCTACGGTCGGGTAGATTGTGAGGTAGCGTCATACTCTTCAGAAAAGGGATTTGTTGACTTGCTTGGGGTGTAGGTGGCTCTTGGCACTTCCTCTGGGGCATATGATAATGCTCTTGGACTTGTTGCCCTTTCTAACTCCTCTGGGAGAATACGTTGGTATTCTCACCCGTATCTATCAACAAAAACTATACCCTTCCCCATAGCAGTTTCATAAGAGAATAAGTAAAGAACCTTGTCTTTGCTTAATTCGTTTAGGTATGGTTCTTTGCTGTGAAAGTAAGCGACTATACCCTCACTCTCATGCTTGTAGATTCCCACGTTCTCATTATAAGTTGGAACCCTGGTTGTTTTCTTATCATACATAAAAATAGCTCCGGGCCGATCAATATTTGGTGGCGGTTCTTGAGCTTCTGAAACCATTTTCCCTTTTGCCACATTATCTCCATATCTGTTGTAATCTTCAGGGTTACTGACTATTAGATAATGGTTCCCCTTTTCGTCTCGGAATCTGTCTCCATCATCATAGACTCGAATTATCTCCAATCTCTGTGCTGGCCTCTCTTCGATACAAATGCACTTGCGTCCTCAATAGTCAGAATAGACTAGGGCTCCCCTCCAGTTTGTTCCCTCCAAGAAGATCACAGTGAGTTTGGAATCATTCAAAAGATTTAGGGAGGTGCTTCCTCCTGGCATTGGTCCGTCATAGGTGAAACCTCCTGGCTGTTGACTACCCATCATGAAGAAAGATTTTTATGACGAAGTGTCAGTATCGTTGCCTTCCTCAATAATCGGTGCTAGCGGATCTAGCCTTGCCTGAGTTACACTCTCCTCGGTGGACACTAAGTTACCTTGGTCACTTGCCACCTTCTGGTCTCTAACAATGTATCTTCCTGATCTTAAATTCATCAAACTTATCAATGCAATTAATCACAATTCCAACCACTCACCTGGCAAAGGATCAGTCTCCGCACGACTTCTTGCTTTGTTGCTGAATATACCTGTACACAAGCGTTTAATTTTGGTAATAGAATCAAAGCATTTATCTGCTAGAGGTTATCTTAGTAATGATTGGTATAACTGGAGAGTTAATCTCAACCACTACTGTATTTTATATACTGTTGATGTTCTGGATTAGGTCTGCCATTCTGGAACTGTACTTCCCTCGGATGTTGGTCAATTTACGTGAAAAAGTTTGAATTCAGTCTTTGCTCCGTCAAATGGACAAACAAGGTCCAATTTCACTTCTGAAAGAAGTTCTGGAACCCTTGAGCCAAATGGAATCTCACTGTCTAAGCCCAGTCAAATTTTCTCTTCAGTAGGCCCCAATAGACATCGTACGCGTAGGATGTCTCCTGCGTTTTTTTGCCTGGATTTTTGCACTAAGGATTTCTCTTTATGTGCTGAGTCCACATCTATTTTTACTTTTTGATTTGGACACCTATAAGCTGGTCAATGAGTCAGAAATCTGTTCCGACAGCCTGTTGTTGATCTTGATCAGTCTAACCAACTCCAATTTGGACCAAAATTTAATAGGAGGCTTGCCTCAAGCTATACAACACCTTGCTATGCCCACAGTCAGTATCTGGCTTCAATTTCTTGCTTTAGACATCCTACGCGTAGGATGTCTTTTTCATCAGAATGGCTTCAAATTCAAAACACGGGCTCCCCTTGAGTTGTTGATCACTTTGGTATGCTCAAAATTTGGTTTGGAGTGCAAAATCACATAGAAGACATCCTACGCATAGGATGTCTTTTTGGCCTGTTTGACCCCATCCTTGACCCACAGCTTCCCCTTGATGTCAACAACCCAGTGGTATGCTTAGATTTTGGTTTGGATTTCAAAAGTCCCCAATTTTAGCTGTTCTTTTCTTTTTTAGTCAAAAGTGCTAAAGTCTGCTTTGAACCCAATTTTCTCACCAAAATGAGGTGAAACCCCTCTCAGTCACTCAATATATCATGCAAGTCATGCTCGTACAGCCATCTTATGGTTTTGGTCTTAAAATAATGCTTTGGCACAATTTGGGTAGGATGTCTGGCAATTTCAGTCTACTTGGCCTTATCCTGTCAAGATATGGTCAAATTTTCACTTTCCAGTTGAAATTAGGGTAAACCCCACCTTCTGAACACACTGGTCAACTCAAAATTCCAAAATTCCCACCAGATTAGCCTGTCTCTTGGGTTGAAATTAATTTTTTTCCTGACAAAAATGCTCTTGATGCTCTACAGCTCTATCAGAAATACTCACAGTAACTTTTGGACTTCACTTAGGCTTTCAAACACACTTTTGTGTCTTTTTGCATCTTTTACAAACTTGTAATGAATTTACCAAGCAAGTATACATGCATGAAATGCTCTAGATCCTGAATCATGATGTCCTACTTACTCTACTCCTACTCATCATGTGAAATGGTGATAATGGTGTTTTGGTTGCTTTCTGGCCTCTTTGGACTCTCAAGCTCTCCTCTCACCGCTTCTACCACTCCAACTCCTACTCAAAAACTCAACTAATACCTAAAACGATCTTAGTCTACCTATATCTACCTAGGTCGAAGGATCTAGGCCAGACACACGCTTCCTAGACTCCCTCTAAGACCTAGAGAGTCCTCCACTCTCTGATCCTATCTAAATGTAAAACGAGACTCTTGGCAAGCCAAAATCCCTATCCTCAAGGACTAGTCTCGGTCACCTACCTAAGGTTTTCGTCCCCGGCAGCGGCGCCAATGCTAGACGGATACGCCGCGACGGACGTCACCACAACGAGAACTCACCTAACATATAATGTCAGCTAAGGACGAATCTCGACCCGCAAGTGCGTGGAAGCAAGCATAAGGTGGCAACCTACACTCAACCGACTCCTGACTAATTCCCACAGAGGTCTCTACCAATTGTCTAAGTCACAGCCTTCAAGAGTGCATAAGAGGAAACTTCCTACAATGTTGTCTAGAGTCGAACACCCATCAAACAATCTCGAAACACCATAGCACTTGAAGGAGACCCTACTAATACCGATAGGTCGCTCTCCCTAAGGTCTATGAACCAAAACCCCAACCCAAAACACTCGGTGAAAAATCACGTAGGATGTCTGGCCGAAATTTGCAGGTCTTCGTTTCCAAAATCTAAAGTGCCTAATGTGTAGCTCTACTCAATGTGAACGTGTGGATATGCTGCAATGAAAAATTGAACAACGTATGCTCACCGATTCACCAGATGAAGCTCGTAGAAGGAGCTCGCAAAACCGGACCGTACGCGCGCATACTGTTCATACTGGTTCTAGCGATGCACTAGAAGGGAGGGAGGACACGTGTCCAGAAGAGAGAGAGAGAGAGAGAGAGAGAGAGAGAGAGAGAGAGAGAGAGAGAGAGAAGAATGCGAGGCAACAAATTTTTTTGCGTCCACACCGAATGCGAGGGAGCAGATTTTTTTGCGTCGTTTGTGACTCCGTCGCGTGCGCAGAGAGGGGTGCACTGTGGAGCTTCCTGTCTCTGTCTGACGATCGTGCATATGGAAAGGCAAGGCTGGCAGGCCTGTAACTGTGCCAGAGTGACCTTGTTCAGTGGCGAACAGAAAGGGAGTGATGATGCAGGCGATGGAGCGCAACGAGCTGCATTCCTAGCACAGTAAGCAACAGTTCGAAAGGGCGACATGGCATCAGCCCTGCAAGTGGGTACCACCAGATTGCTATTTCGAGGCTAAAGAAAAAATTGTTGTGGCGCGGTGGCCTCTTCATGGTGCCCAAGACCCGGGGATTCACGCATTGTGTGCAGAGGATTCCCTGGTGACGCATGAGGAGCGGAGGTGGCGAGTGTGTAGGCCCGAACGTGGGTGCAAGACATGAGCATGCCAGGGAAGTGCATCGCTGGAAACACTACCAAAAGGGTTGGGGGCATTGCAGGCGGAGATGGTGCGACAATGCAGTGCGACAGCTATCGACTGCACAGCCGTGGGGGTCGGGCACAGCGTGGGAACCACTGAGCACGAGACTTTTGCTTTCACAGGGGGAGGGAGAAGGAATCTTCTTAATTAATTAATTAATGAAATGGCTGATAGAACCAGTATGTCCAGCATTGATGATGTTGGCATTAAGGCTCAGAATAAACTTCAAAAAAAATCGTAAATCTACAAATGGAATATTTTAAAGATAAACTGGCTACATTGAAGTTTTTGGCATTTTAAAACATGCCTTAGAGGCGTTGATCTCCTCTAAGGCATGTTTTTAGGAGAGAGACAAATGTTTATGTGTCTTTCTTCAGGAATGGGTCCTCATTTGACTTCCTTCACACTTTATTTTAGAAGGACTATGTTTTTGAGGTAACTTTTGTGTGATCAAGTCATCTACAAAGCAGTGCCAGTAAGTGGATAAATATCTCAACATACAAGAGTAGGACATGCTAATAACCACAAATCCTGCATGGCTCCCATTATGTAAAAACTTGAAAATTCTTGTGCCTTGTTGAGAGTAATTAAATTCAAGCTGACATCAGAAGAGAGCTCTACACCTACTAAAAACTTGAAAATTATTGTGCCGCGTTGACAGTCATTATGTTTTGCTTTGATGGAGTACTTACATCCAAACTAGAACAAGAAGAGAGCTTCCCTATGAAACTTTGCACCAAGCCAAAGAGTACATCCATTGATGGAAACTATAAAGGGACTTCCTTTAGGTGTAAAAAATGTGATTGATGCAACTTGAGATGTATGATGAAGTTGCAATGAGAAAGGACAGTCCCTTATATTTACCTTTAAAGGAGCATTGGGGCTCCTCCTCGTGTGAATTCTTGTTACTGTAATTATTTTCCAATATTCTCAAATTAAGAAAGTCATGGAAACAAAACTGTGTGTGTGTGTGTGTGTTTTGTGTTGTTTTTATATATTTATACACAAAAGAACATGACAATTCAAAAGATACCTGGCTTTAGATAAAGGACAATGATTAGTACCAAAACAACTCACTCTTTGATTTATTTTTGTACATCATAGTGAGAATTAGATATCATTCTACTGTTTTGTATATAAGATAGCCAAGAACAATTTATCCTAAAATGAAAGAGGCCAGGATCGAAAGTGATGGGTAGTAGCTAAGCCAAAAAGATCCTAAGTAAAGATAGAGTTATCACCTCCATCTCAACACTAAGCCAAGTGTCTTCATAATACATTTTAAATTTTGTTAATTTCTACTTCTAAAAAGTAAAGCAAAGCTAAGCACCATTATGTGTGCGGAAAGAAGATCATGTCACGTAGGATAGGTAAAAGCTACCAGTTATCAAAATCCATGCTAGTTAATTATTCCAAAACCAGCCATAATCTTAGTGAAACAGATCCAGTCATGACCATGTGAAAACTACTCAAAATGGTCCTTTCCTTACTTCAAAATGTCATTATAGTGTCTTTGACATTTTTTGAAGTACCAAGCTATAACTAAACTCTAGGAGCACTGTGGTCATATCTTTTTGCCATCAACTCCACAGTTTTGGGGGGAGTCAAGAATTCTATTATAAAACCAAGCTAAAGCTATTACGCTAAAAAATATACTAGAAGTGACCTATATCTTAGCCAATGCCAGAGGATAAGTATGAACCAAACACCATTAAGGATCATGTATTTACTTTTGAACCTTTCCATGAAACAACAGAAATGCTAAGAAGCATCTAGGTGAAGCAACATCTACAAACCAGTTAGAATCTAGTTAATCATATGAGATTCATCAATTTATATCTGATGTTCCCAATCAAAAATTCAAAATTGTTTCCATATTCTACAGACGATTACTCAAAAAGACATCATCCTTCAAATTATAACGCAGTATTTCCACTTAGCCTTGAACCAATTATACAATCACGGCAACTACCAATAAGTTATAGTTATTGCAGGTATGTATATGTTACCGTTATTGTAGGTCGCACTTTGCCACCTAACAATATGTTACAATTATTGCTGACCAACAAGATCAAATATTAACCATAATAGGCTTTTTCTTGTACGTATAAAATATACTAGTATTGGAAATGTAGCACAATTTAAAACCAATAATTAACCCATGATTTGTATGTTGCTTATGCTTAGTTCAAAAATGCAAGCATAGACAGCTTAAGCATTGTTTATGTAGAAATTTCCAAAATGATGGTGCAACCAAAGTGTGTCGACCATAGGAGATGGTAAAATCAAGTATGGGTATGCTAGCAAGTGCATGGCAAGGGACTAAAGCAAGTGGGAGAGACTTGGGTAGACAGGTAGCAGCGGCAATGTATGACTGATGTGGTTTCTTAGACCAAAACGGCTTCAAAGTGGTCCAAATGAGATGGCAAGCAAGGATGTTCAAAGTGAAAGTTTTTTCTTGGAAATGAAGGGACTAAATTGTTGAGCAAGCTGGTTGTTGGACGGATACGCCGCGACGGACGTCAGCACAGCGAGAACTCACCTAACATATAATGTCAGCTAAGGACGAAGCTCGACCCGCAGGTGCGTGGAAGCAAGCATAAGGTGGCAACCTACACTCAACCGACTCCTGACTAATTCCCACAGAGGTCTCTACCAATTGTCTAAGTCACAGCCTTCAAGAGTGCATAAGAGGAAACTTCCTACAACGCTGTCTAGAGTCGAACACCCATCAAACAATCTCGAAACACCATAGCACTTGAAGGAGACCCTACTAATACCAATAGGTCGCTCTCCCTAAGGTCTATGAACCAAAACCCCAACCCAAAACACCCGGTGCAAAATCACGTAGGATGTCTGGCCGAAATTTGCAGGTCTTCGTTTCCGAAATCTAAAGTGCCTAATGTGTAGCTCTACTCAATGTGAATGTGTGGATATGCTGCAATGCAAAATCGAACAACGTATGCTCACCGAATCACCAGATGAAGCTTGTAGAAGGAGCTCGCAAAACTGGACCGTACGCGCGCAATGTAGATATCGGCGCGTAGCTCTCATCGGGGGCAACACGCTGCACTTCTCCACACTCGATTCCGACCACCGGTGCACACGTAGTGTCAAGATGAAGCTTACACTCTCTCTCTCGTACACAGTACGCTCACTCACAGACTTCAAAACTTGTTTTTAAAATGACAAGAGGTTTTTTCATTAAGGTCAAAAAGTGGTATAAATACCTTACAATTCTCAAACCCTAAAGTTCCAAATCAACCATCTACTCAATCTAACTATCAAAACTGGGATACAATCTGGAAACTTCTGTAAGCCGCAATATGTACAAGGTGAAAAATCAGGTTTCCTCAATAAATGAATAATTGCAAAAAATGATAATCTTCCGAGTAGTTAGTTTTCGTGGGGTGTGTCCAGCTTCTAACATTGGTCTAGACAGCTCATCAAACAAAGCTACAGGGTGCAAGATACATAAGTTTGAAGCAGGAGGTGGTTGCACATCCGAGACGGACAAGGCTGATGATGACAGATGACCAGAGTGGGTTTGAAATTATGAATGTAACGAGCTTGTGAGATGGATTGTGTTGGTCTTTACGGATCAACAATCGAAGTCTCGAATGCCTAGATAAAGGCCGATTCTAATCTAGTTTGGTTGCCTCGAGAAATGTTCCATCTAGGGTTTTTTTGTAGCTCGATGGGATTTGCATAGGTAGTAGACATTATATGGAGCTAGCATGAAGAGGCAACACGTCGATTAAAGCAACAAATGTAACGTTAGAGCTAGTTGAGTTTTGACGACCATGATGATTGTGGAGTATTTGGTGTTTTTTGCCGACTTGGGCGCTCAATTCGAGGCCATGAGGAAGTCAGTGCAGCAGGATTGTTGAGGATTGAAGTCAACAAGGTGGGGTTTTAGTTGGTCTTTACGGATGGATGTTCCAACCTTTGAGCAGCATGTGGAAGATCTCTAAATTTGGTGGACAAAAAGGTGTTTTAATGTGTGATGCCAAAAGAGTTTGGAGGAGTTTGGAGGGTCGATCATTTGTGGCTGCCACACGTCGGATAGAAAATCCCACATTGGATATCGGTGCACTGAAACCTACTCTATATATATAGGATGGGGCATCGTCACTTGGCAACGTGGATTGGAGTGGGAGCTTATCAAGCTCAATGCGATGGCTACCTCCCATGGGGTGTTGTTTGTTGGCAATTTTGGGCGTGCAAGCTGTGCAGTAGGTTGTTGGTGGCAATTTTTGCTCGCCCTATAGCGGTCGAAGGTTGTGCGTGAGTTGTTAGCGGTGCTCAGGTGATGACATGGCATGTTCGATGGGGGCTTGTCCCACACCCAAAATGGACCCATATTTTTGAAGGGTAGGAGGGCCTCCCACTATCACTAGCGCTAGTGCTTGGGGTGGCCCTTCCCACGGTGGTGATACAAAGGCAGAGAGAGAGAGAGAGAGAGAGAGAGAGAGAGAGAGAGAGAGAGAGAGAGAGAGAGAGGGGGGGGGGGGGGGGGGGGGGGGGGGATTGGCTAAGCCTACTAAGAGGCGGTTCTCCATGCAGACTTTCCAAAAGAAAGTGGACACTTGTCCATTGGTTGATGACTTGATTAAAATAGCCTATGAGGCTCTATAAAAACACCTTTTTGTGCCCATTTTAAGGGCTTTTTGGTACGCAAGTTTTTGCAAGAGCCAAGCTGAGCCGAGGAGGTTGTGTTCATGTGCTAGCTCGCCAATTTGGTGATGTTTTGTGTGTAAGCAGATTGTGTTAAGCAAAATTGTGCCAATTTTCCCCTCCCTTGTTTTGGTTTCCCCCTACCCCTCTCTCCCAAAGTCCGAGCAAGCGTATCCGAGCGACCCAAAAATCAAGCAAGTTATATCAAATTTACCTAGGATATCCAAGAACCATGCAATAAAGCTACATAGTGCTCTCCTATCAAAGAAGTTTAAAATTGGAATTTCTCAATGAAAAAATATTACGAAACGTAGGTAATTGTTTTTTCATCACTCTAAAAAAATCCTCAATGTATGTGCAACACAAATAACAAGACTATAGGACAAAGTACGCCACACCCTTATGAAGGGACCCCTCTATAGCTCTATCCAAAATATGCATTTTATTACACACCATAATGATTTCTTTCACCAATTGTGCTACCTTGTTTCTACAAAAGCTTAACTTTCTTCTGAATTTGTTTGCTACTGAGTTCCCACCCCATAGCTTCCCATCCATGTTTTTAGGAAGGAATGAACTTGGAAATCTACCTCTACCTTGAACAGCACCAAGCCACGACCCACACAACATTACTACAAAGTTTCCCCAACCAGACCTTGCAAGTGATTATCCCCTGCAAGAGGGGCGGGCAGCTGCACAGCCCAGATAGAAAAATATGAGCTTCCTTTGAGCGACCCCATCCTGCAAGGCCGGGCAGAAACAGCCGAAGCCTCCATCTCCGGAGCCTTCCTTCTCACGAACCCACATCACCCCAACCCGGCAAACCCTGAACCTGCAGATCATTCAACGCTTTGCCTATATGCATCGCCAAGCCCCCAGACAAGCCACCTACGGGCCCCCCAACCCACGCGGCATTGTTGGAGTTGCTCGTCGCGGCGCATAGGCAAAACAGGGGAGGCACCCCAACCTTAGCTCGTCGGGAGACAATAGTTTTTAAGATTTTGATATGTTGTATGGTTTCTCCTCTGGTATGTTGTATGGTTTCTCCTCTGGAGGTGTTTATGGATGGGGTGGTAGCTCATGTATAAACTGTGGCAGCCTCTAGATAGGATGGCTATACTGTGTTTGGTTGATTGGAGTTGGTTGGACTTGTCTGGCTTCGTGGCTCGGTATGAGCACGGACGGAGATGTATTCTTTTTGGTTTTAATATATTTCTTCCACCCACCTATTGTGGGTTTTGCTATAAAAAAGTTAAAAAGGAAGTGGTAAAAGCAAGCTTTTACTTGAACCTTGAACCTTGGAGCATATTTGTTTTTTCTTTTGAGGGATGAGGATTAGACAAGGTAGCAACTTTGGATCTTCGTATGGCCTTAGTGAAATCTTTTAAAGAAAGGTGAGAGGAATTTTTCACACTTATATATTGTCAAAATCAACAAATGTAAGCTTGCAAGTGAATAGTCTAAAGAGAAGTGCTCTATCTCTCTCTCTCTCTCTCTCTCTTCATTAGATGGAATCTTTAGAGATTCTATCACTTTCATGGAAATTTTGTTGACAAACGAGGAATCCTTTTGTGCAGATACTTTTGGCAGGAAATCTCCGACACAAGAGTCGAACCCATGCTGACCAAGCACATGCACTATGCAACTCTTAGGCTAAGCCGGTTTGCCAAATGTGTTGTTGCTCCACAGGTGCTTCACACACCAAAAAAAAAAAAAAGCACAAGCTCGTCCCCCCTCCTCCTCGCGCCGACCTATCCCCTAGACTGCTCATCCCATCTTGCTCTCTAAGCCTACCTTGCCTTATCCTTGTTGCTTTCCCATCCTGCCTAGTATGGCCCCTAGCCGCCTTTTAGCATCACCTCCCTATGCTAGCCGGGAACGTGCCCCCTTTTCTCTCGCCTTCTTTCCATTTCTTTTACTTTTTGCAAAATCTCCGAGTGGGATCTTCTTAGATTGACAACAAAACAAATGTTTCGAAATCGTACCACATACTCTCTCTACCCATTTTGTATTTCAATCATGTTTAGGAGTGTGTCTATATATATATATATATCTCTATTTTAAGTTCTTGTACTTTGTCAAAATAGAGAATTGATTGACTCTCTCTCTCTCTCTCTCTCTCTCTCCCCTCAAATTATGTAGTGGCTAATGTTTAATAGCAAAGAGAAGAGACAAAAACAAATAGCATCTGGAGCCACCTTAATTTAAGCACGAAGCATACCAAAGGAAAGCCAAAATCCAAAACTGGTATGAATTTTTTGCCTAAGAAATATGTAGGTTTAAATTGAATGTAAACACTTTTGGGAGAAAACATGGAAAAATCATCTCAAGCAATACCGTTGCAAGCTAATAATATGTCAGTCAAAGTTTCTATATAAGTACCCCCCAATAGTCATTGACTCTAGCAACCTCATCAGCACGAATATCCTCACCCATGGAAACATCTTTTGCAATGGCACAAGCATTCAAGGTGCATACTCTAAAGGTGATTACATTCAAGGTGCATATTGTAGAGGTGATTACATCTAGAGATGGGCCCTTTTTTCTTTGCATCTTGTGAAAATAGTCTAGAGCTTCAAACCACTCCAAGAGACCACATTCTAAGCATGGAGCTCATCAGGAACTTTTGCACCTTTGGTAGGGATGCCACATTTGGTAATACATATTGCCCATGGTAACGTCTTTCACAATGTGAGAGGCCTTCAAGGTGCATCATAAGTGATTGCATCTAAAGAGAGAGATGCCCTTTTTGCTTCGCGTCTAATGAAAAAAATGAAAAATGTTAAAGGCCTACAAGGTGTATGCGTAGTTGTATGCATCTACAAAGGGGGCCTTTTTGCTTTATATCTGGTGACAATGGTCCACATCTTTCTGCCCCATAGTCATGTTGAGCATGTCCCACGATCAACCGACTTGAAGAGACAACATCTTGGGCAAGGATTGAAGTAATGTAGAACCATTTGAACTTTTGCAAGGGCACCCTATTTGGTATACATATTGATCAAAACATGTAAAAGCATGGCATGTTTCTACAATAGCCACGTATAGGCAGCCTCATTGTCAATTATCTTTCCCAAGGTAACAACTGTCAAGCTTCCACAAGCCTAGAAGGTGTATGCATAGGGGATTGTATCTGGAGAGGGGCTTCTTTTGCTTGGCATATGGAGAAAATATTCTAGAGGTTCCTCATCGCCATGTTGGTGGGCATATCCTACTCCAAGAGACCACATCTTTGTTTTGAGCATTTGAGATTTTGTGAGGGTGCCACAATTGACATACATTTTGACCAAAGCAAGACATGTTTCTCTAATAGTCTCTAATTAGTAACTTCATCGTCAACATCTTGCCCAAGGTAATGCTATAGCTTTAATCAATTTCTTACCTTTACAACTCCCTATCGAAGCATAAGTGTGCAACTGCTACAGCTTCAATCGTTTATTTCAGGTGCACCTTAAGCTAGGTTCTTCCCTTTATAGCTCCTCAACATCGAGGCAAGGCTATGTCAATACTAAGATTTCTAGTTTCTTTGTTGACCCACTCACCATCGTGCATGAGCTACTCTGGGTGACATAAAGACGAGTGATCAGTTCTACGGATAGTAGCTCATTTGGCTTCCTAGCATTCTTAACAAGACTCAAACAACAAAAACTGTTTTTAAGGCATTGAGAAACTGCTGCTTGTTGGTGAGCAGATGTAACGGGGTGTTACTACAACGTGGTTGCCAATTGGCTTCAACACTAAATGTTGATAAATAACACCGAGTTGCTTAACGCATGATTCTTCTTAAGGTTGAGAAACTGCTACTCATCAACAAGGGGGTGTAACCGGGTATTAGTACATGGTTGATTCAATAGCTTCTGAATGCTCTCTGAATGGATCACGAGGAATGTAGAGCATGCTTGCAAAGCAATGTTAGCTTGAAGCCCAACATCACCAGGCTCTCTCTCTCTCTCTCTCTCTATATATATATATATATATATATATATATGTATATATAGTGAATTACACCATGCCTTTTGCATTATATTTTCAAGTGTGTACACTAGTGTGCTGAGTTTTTTTGCAGGCCACGCTTTATAGACTCACAAGAATGAGAGAAGTCTAGAAATTCTAGAGAGATGGGCATGCAGGCAAAGGCTTCTACCATTGTTGACCTGCATGATAGGGTGGCAATTGTTAACACGAGGATGAAGGGGTTTTGGCAAGGAATTATGTTCCACACTCACCCACCACAGTGCTCATGTTGTCGTTTGCTATCAGGGAAACGTTGATGCGAGCTACTTAACACGTTGATGCGAGCTACTTAACACGTGATTCTTCCATTCACAGTGTTGAGAATCTATTGCTCACCGGTGAGCATGTGTAGCATTCAATTTGATTGCTGATGTGCTTCAACTTTGAGTGAGGATGAGAAACACGGCCTTCTTAACGCAAGATTCTCCTTCTTAAGGGGTGAGAAACTACTGCTCACCGATCAGTGGGTGTAATGGGTGTTACTACACAAGATTCTTCTTCTTACAAGTGGTGGATCGACCCCAAAATCTCTTGCGATGTTTCAGCAAAATCAACACTACGTTCCCACCTAGCTATGACTTAGTAATGGGTGTGGACCATCAGGTAGTTATGATATCCCAAGCAGCATGGTCACTAGGGACATCATCCCGATTCCCTATAAGCCAACGTAATCAGAAGTATTTGAGAGGTGCTTGCCATACCACGACATCAGACCATGTGTAAACAAAATTGTGTTGGTAAATGCTTGGCCCTATCACTGTTGACATTAGCCAAGAAAAACCATCAAGCCAAGATGCTCTTTGCAACCGCTTGTCGGTGTCAATGTGTCGTTGCAAAATATTCTCAAGGAACTACAAGGTGGCTATTGCATTTCCAAGCTCTTTGGTATTGAGAAGTTGTATGTGTTGCTATTGCTAAGTATTCTATCTATAATGATGTCTCTACCTTTTAGTACTTTAGTAATTTGCCCTTTCTCTGCCTTGTGCCTATAGTGAAGATCCTACATCAATGCAACATTTGCCTTATGCCGCCTACCTTAACCTTCTTCAATCCACTTCTTTGCCTACCTGCAACAATATGCACTAGGAAATCTTTGCATTGCGCCTACTACAATAGGCTAATGCAATTGCACTTTCTTGCCCAAGCTTCCATGAGACCGGTTCTCATGACCATGGAACTGATCGCATGGGTGCAAGATCAAGGCTTACATCTCGCATGCACATATCATCTCAAATGATCAAGTTATTTGTGAGCCTGTGAGAGAGAGAGAGAGAAAGAGCGAGAGAGAGAGAGAGAGAGAGAGAGAGAGAGAGAGAGTTGTAAGCAACAACACAAAAAGCCAAGTACATCACTAGGCTCATAGATTTGCATTCAAATATAGGAATCTACACACATTCTCCCTTTTTAGTGAAGTTTTTTCAATATAGGGACACGTACCTGATTGGGCAATAAAACTATTCACATCATAAATCATGGATTGCCTATTTGGCATATGCTTGGTGCATGAAGTGGTTTTGTGCTCCACTGACAACCAATCATTGGAGACGGTCAATCAAAAAGTGTTTTTAATATAGATTCATACGTTTGTCAAGGCTTGTTGATCTTTGTTGAAGGAAGGTTATGTGAAATAAATAAACGCCTGTATTTTAAGATTTACTCAAGGCTGACCAACTATATCAAACCCATAAGAAATGCATGCATGTATTATTTATATCCCTAGTTATATAAATTTCTCATGTGTTAAGATTGTTCTAGCTAAACAAGACATATAGAAAAGAGTAGCTAGATGCAAAAGAACCTTGTCATCAAATGCATTTTCAATGGACAACATGGATCCTTGCCTTGCATCTCAAACAGAATTCCCTCATCACACATACTATCATAAGTGTGAACCTATTGCTCTTCTCCCATTCCCAAGTTGGAAAAGAGTGATGAATGCCTTCATGATTCCTTACATTGCCTTCACTAGCCCGCTTCTCAAGATGGCTAAGTGTCACTGGAAGGAGTTCTTAAAACCAGTAAAAACATTTTTATGGAAAAATAACACGAAATCTTCCAGGCCATGGCAATGGGCCAGTTGGGAATCGGTTGCTCGGCCGAGGAATCAAGGAGGCCTCGGTTCTTAACCTTGTGACCCATGCAGAAGCTTGTTGCACTAAATTTGTTGTTTCCTTGGCTAGACAGGATCAAGTTTGGGCAGTTATGATTAGAGATATGATAGAAGCAGCTAAACTTGGCTCGAAGGGAGGCAAGTGGAGGGGAGTGGAGTTTCATGACAAGCTGCTTGCCCCGGCGTGGTCTACCTTAAGACTGGGGGGCAGCTCAGGAGAATTGGTAAGAAAATGCAATAGAGTAGGAGGAGTCTTAAGGTGGGGGGAAGAAGCCAGATACTTCAAGAACTCTATCCTACATTGGTCCCCTGGCTCTCCAAAGTTGTAGATCCGCCACAAACTCCCTATTGGATTGAGACAGCAAGGAAGCTGAATAATAAGGGTCTGATCCGACTTGAGCACTTCTGGGACAGTGTCAACAAGAGTTGGAAAACCATTGACCTTATGATTGCCCAGTACCAACTCAATAGCTTGGAGGTCTTGCTTGTCCACAAAGTGATGAAAGAACTTGACAATCTAGTGATGCCAATCTGTGACTCGGAGTTGGACTGGAAAGCTTGGAAATGGCCAAGAAGCAGTCTCTTGTGGAAACCCCATACTAAAATCATTTATCAGACAGTGATGCAAAAGAAGAATTGGTCTAGCCCCCTTAATAAGCTATGGAAAAAGCAATGGCCGGAGGAAAGGTGGGAGCATGTAATGGAGAACATATGGAAGCCAAAGGTTCCACAGTACATGAAGGCTTTCTTATGGAAGGTTATTTGGGGTGCTCTACCGACGGGGGTGAAGATTCAGGAGAGAGGGGATTGGGTCAGATCGATGCTCAGGGTGCAGGTTGACTAGTGAAGATCTAGCCCACCTTTTCATGGATTGCCTAGCTATAAAAGGCCTCGCAAGGAAAGTATGCAAGTGGATCCAGAGAACATATAAAGAATCCTGAGAATGAAGTATTGCAAGTTAGAGCAGACTTGGAGACTGTTGATAAATGGATCTAAAGAGAGAAAATGTTTGAAAAGAATAATTTGACTTTCCACCAAAGTATCTATTAGTCAAGAGGTAGAGGAGGCTAGCACATGCGTGGCTGAGTGAGGATAGTTTTTTAGAAGGGAGATCACCTAGATCATATTTGGGTTCTAGAAATGACCAGGATGAAATCTAGATAAAGGTATGCAAAATAATCTAGAGGCTCACTATAGAACTAGATGAAATAAAAAAGACTCTACCTGAGGCCGCCAAGTTCATTAGGAAACAAAGGCATAAAGTGTTTAAAGCCATGGAGGTTATATTGAGAATGATGACATATTGATGACTCATACAGACTACAAAGTCCAAAAGCAGTGGAGACCACTATCTAGAGTTGTAGGGACTTGAGGACTAGCACATTTTTAGGTTGGGTAGAGCCTTTTTAGGGGCTCGAAACTCTTGGATGATGGCTTCACTTAGAAGTAATGAGCCAATGTAATGCTTTTCTGATGGTCCCATAGGTCATATCTGACCTCCGTAAACGATACATCTATCTATCTTTCTTTCTCTCTCTCTCCCCCCATAACACAAGGGACTGTGAGGGCAAGCACACGCGTGCACGCACACATGCACACACACACACACACCCCATTGTTTAACCACACAAAAGAGCAATAGATAAGAGACGGGATGCGAATCAACACACCGAGGGAAGGAGAGATGAAAATTGGGTATTCCTTGCTTTTCTTTACCAAGATTTTACAAACATGTCTCCAAGAAAAGAAGAACCCCCAAATAGTTCAAAAAATACACCCTCATAGGGGGGATTTTACTTTTTTTTAGTGAAGTCTTTTTTACTAGACACATATTTGGCACCCCTTCTAGTAACTCTTGCATAAGAGCTTGCATGGGGTGCCCCTCTTGTCAGGGTGACCACCTGTCCTTGTTCCAATTTAGAAGGATGTTTGCTCCTCATTGAAAAAGGAGGGACCCCTTTGGCTCCCATCGTGCGAACCTTCCCCAATCGGGTGCTACCATAGCCAACCGATCCCGATAACAATGGCCACAACAATTGTCAATGATGGCCATGCTACAAATGGATGCGTGGTTGCCCTGCAAAATACTTGAAACAACATAGTGCTAATAATAAACAAACGAATCAGCATACCTGACGCCTCGCATAGCACGTAATCAACGACGTTGTACGCAAACAAAGAGAGGTAGCGAGCGAGAGAGGAAGAGAACATGCGCAGGCGCATCTCCTAGAGCGAAGTGCTACGCCTGGCACGGAAAAAGGGAAGAGAGGAGAGGAGAGGAGAATAAGACAACACTAGGTGCAATCTCCCCCCGTGCAAGAGTGACCATTTCCCTCTTGCACCTATTTGATTTATAGATTTCTTGAATGGTCAATGTGAGTACAAACTGGCCAGCCGGTCATAAATGGCCAAAGCTCATAAAAGAGCACGTGAATAATAAAATGTACAAAATGTATATTTTCTCGCATAGGCCTAGATCAGTCAAGCCTTTTCCACCTGTCAGCTACAAATGAATAGTAGAATATCAATTCCATAACATACCTCTCTGTTGAAAAGCAACTGTTGGCAGTTGCAAAGATAAGAATCTGCAAACAATACTTGGCAAAAACAGTGATTAGTATTCTATGTTAAGAACATGTCATAATAAAAGGAAGAAATTATTAAACTCGACAACATTGTTTATGCCAGCCGTCATCCACATACTACCTATTGTAGTGTCCCATACCACTACAATAAGAAGTATATGTCATACCCTGATGAATCAAGATATCATTGGTCACACTCATCATTCAATAATCAATTCTCATCAATCTCACGTCCAATTCCATAAATAATGTCGCGACAGAAAAGCATCATATACCAATTCCAAATATCTGCCAACATATACCCATTTCAAATCCAGATCCAAATATCCTTCAGTTTGTATAACCGGGTAACAAAATCATACCAGTTATAGTGGTGGCCAGTCACCTGCAGCATGATTTTGTGATCAGTGTTGCCTAAATTAGCGAATCTTCACCAATAAGACGTGCTGCCTAAATCGACGAATCTGCACTGATATGTTTAAAAATCATGAATCTCCAATTTTACAATGTGTTGCCTAAATCGGCGGATTTGCACCAAGATGAGTATCTACACACTGCTAAATGGCAAATCTGTGTGTCCGTGACCAATGGACTAGGCTAGGCATTAAAAAATACAAAACAATGACCTGGTATGAAACTGAAGTAGGTTAGAATGCAAAAGTATGTACCAAATGATGACCATCATCTCAAATCAATGGAGCTCATGTAAGTAGTAGCATAGCTTCTTAACAATTCATCTTAGTAGAAGTTTCAATCAATATAAGTACAAACCATGAATATAAAAATAATTGATTTGATAGCTTAATACAATGAGCATTGATTTATCAAAGAGATATTAACTAGGGGATTGTCATGTAGAAGCTGTTGTAATAGGTGATGAGAAATCTGGAGTCCTGAAGATAGGAAAATAAGTAGAGTAAGCACTATCTTGGGTATTATATATATGGTATTTGGGTGTAAAGATACATAAAGAGAGAGCTTACTCATCAAAGATAATTGAAAATGACCTTACGAGATGTAGATTATTGAAATGCAGTGAAATTCCATACCTGGAGGTTGCCTAATATGATAGCATTGTAGTTAGCTTCATCTGCAAAAGGGCTTCTCAAATTAGGCAAAGCAGTAAAGATGATTTTGTGATAGATTCACACAAGTATGTATTAACACTTGAAAGTCCTTAATGATGAAATTGAAATGTGAAGAGAAACTATGTGCAACAAATTGATGTGTAAGGAATCTTGGAATGATGAGTCCAATAGTTCTGTATCTTTTGACCCATGGTCCAAATAGTTATTGATTAAGCTTAGTAAATCTTTGACGTGAGACCAATATCTACTGATAACTTAGCCTTGCAAACTATTCTAAAAATTTATATAACACATTAATTATCTGCTCGTTTATAGTCAAAGTTGCATTCTTGCATTCTCTTTTAGTAGCAGAAAACTATGGCTAGTCAACAATTATGAGGCGAAATGTTTTGCCACAACAATTGCCATAATGAGCATCAGGAGGGGAAGTGTGGAATACCATTAGAGGCTAGGATTTTCTAGTTGTGTCATATAGAGCAAAACATAGAGTTACATGACATATGTCATTGTCCAGTATACCATGAGATATTGAGGCCACTTTCATTGTCTATTCAGAGAAGAGTCATGAGATATAAGGATCAAAGATTCCTCAGGTTGTTTGTGCTATAGTTGTGCAGACACAAGGCGATGTTTTTTTCTTAAAGGAGATGAGACAATGCGAGACATTCAGAGAGGAAATTCATTGACTTCTTGAGAGCAGACTCCACATTTAGAGGAGCAAATTTCACAGCAGACTTTATAGTCCACCTATGCTAGAGGTATATTGACCGATAGAGCCATTAAGCTTGGGAGATCTAGATGCCCATGCCTACCACAACAGTGATGGAGGCTCCATCAGAGGAGAAGGACTATTCTAGCACAGCATGGGAGACGAACAATACAACTAGATTTTAAAAAAAAAAATAGAGGCGAACATTGAGGATGTACTTCAATGACCGATGCAATACGTCATCCTCGAATAGCACCCGATGCTAGTCATCCCCAAACACCGATATTCATTTTAGCCTATATTTTACTTAATTTGATTGTGTCCCCAGACATTGTATTAGATCCCCCAAGATTGTATCACTAATGTGAGCTCGTAGATCATTTTGGCCTTGTGAAGTCAATTGATATAACTTTTGTTTTTTTTTGTTGTTGTTGTTGGGTGTGCGTGTGTGTGTTCGGTGCACGAGGTAAAAAAGGGGGCTCAAGATAGATGTGGTCGTGGGTATGCATGCAACTGATGGATGGAGAGAAACTAGTGTGTGCCAGAGAGGAATGTGGCATGTCGAAGGGTTGACAGTTGAAAAGCTGGGGCCGAAGTATTGTTGGGGTTAGTGTCCAATAATTTGCATGCACAAACCATTGGTGCACGCCAGACGCCAGTTGTCGTCCCATGTTCGTGCTTGAGCTATAGCCTGTTGTGCATCTGCTGGGAAATCCAAGGCCGAGGTGAGGCGGGGGTAGAGGGCAGCAGAGTCGGATGAGAATTAGCCAGGGGGCTTGCAATTAGACGTGCCACCCTCAAGGGCTGATAGCTCCAACATCTGCTCCCAGGCCTGCTTGCCCGATTTCAGGCGCCATTCTAAGGTCAATGATGTGCAGTCCTTTGTCACCGGTCAAAGCCGCCCTCTGCATGCCAACATAAGGAGCGAGCATTGCACCCTCGACTCCTTAAGAGCTGTGAGTTCTTGGTGGATGAGAGTGAGATGTTTGGGTAGGTAGAAGAATTCGCTGGCTATAGCAAACGTGTGATACTGCATAGAACTGAGGAACAGGCAGTCGTCGCATGCATATGCAACAGTCAATCTCCACGCTAGTGTTGTTGTTGCCGATGTGCGTGATTGCTTGCATAGCACATAATCAACGACGTTGTACGTGAACAGAGAGAGACAGCGAGCGAGAGACGAAGAGAACATGCGTAGGTGCACCTCGTAGAGCGGAGTGCTACGCCTGGCACGGAAAAAGGGAAGAGAAGAGAGGAGAGGAGAATAAGACAACACTGGATGCAATCTCCCCCCGTGCAAGTGTGACCATTTCCCTCTTGCATGTATTTGATTTATAGATGTCTTGAATGGTCAATGTGAGTACAAATTGGCCGGCTGGTCATAAATGGCCAAAGCTCATAAAAGAGCATGTGAATAATAAAATGTACAAAATGTATATTTGCTCGCATAGGCCTAGATCGGTCAAGCCTTTTCCACCTATCAGCTGCAAATGAATAGTAGAATATCAATTCCATTACAAGCCAACTGCCAGTAGGTGCCATGGCACCATTGGAGAACACCACACATGCAGGGAGAGCCGCCCACAAAGGGGGAGGGAGCCATGGTCCTCTCTCTCTCTCTCTCTCTCTCTCTCTCTCTCTCTCTCTCTCTCTCTCTCTCTCTCTCTCTCTCTCTCTCTGGTGCCATACTAAACTCCACACTATAGCCACTATACCCCAAAGTGGGACCCTCAACTTTTGCATGCGGGATTTCTTGACTTTCACGTGGTGCTCCTACAAGGCCTTCCCCTTCAAGGGTCCCAAAAAACCACCAAAACTTAATATGAAAAAATTATTTTCCATTGCATCTTGAGACTGCTCTCATTTATTGCCCCAATGTCAAATTTCCCTCTTGTAAACTCCTTGTAAAGCCACACTAGAAGCCCATATCGTTGACATCAAACCCTCAAGATCTCATCACATTTTTGCAACCCAATGATTGTGAATAACGGGCCTCAAAATGGGGAAAATTCATCTACAGGTTCCATTCCTCCATCTACTGCCAACTTTAAACTTATCTTGATGTCTGCAAGTCCATTTGACAAGCCATCACTTCTAGCTAACTTCAAATGCTTCATACTACCTCTGTAAACCCTGGAGAACTTGGAAAAACACATGAGGGCATGTTTATTGGGGTAGTGAAAGGCCATCAGTTCTAGCTGTCTTCAAATACTTCATGCTACCTCCGTAAACCCTGGAGAACTTGGAAAAACACATGAGGGTATGTTTATCGGGGTAGTGAAAATGGTGCAAAACTGGTCCCCCAATAAAACTTCAATTTCTCATATCTGACCATCTAGACTCCAATTGCCAATCCAAAAAACCCAACATGCTCCATAAGTTGAGCACTATAGATCTATCAGCTCACACATGCCATTACCACTACATTGTATCCATCCAATCCAGGCCATACTTCTCCCATTGACATGCTATTTGAGCCAGTTTGTAGAACACCTTGATGCACTTCCATTTTTTCACTTTTAATCCTTCAAGCAACCTCCTTTGCAAATCCCCATAGCAAAGCTATTTGGGCAAAATAGCCCCTATATGCATACACATTTGGATCCTCCTATGCTCCCTTGATCTTTATACCTGCCTTATCCCCCTGGCATGTACCTATAGATGCCCATGGCCCTGCTTCTTGCTCTTCTTGGCATTGGCTCACTTTAGTTATACCATCATTGTCCAACCCCCTTGTCAAACATTTATCTTCAACCACAAGAGTTGTTTATTGAATTGTTAATTGCAAAACTAAGCATGAACTAAGCAAACATAAAACAACTATAAACATTTGTACAAGATCTTATTTGTGTGTCCTGCAACTTCTTCTGAAGTGGGTTTCCCAACCCCCTTGATTATAATTTGATGCACATCTGGCACCAACTCCCTATCAAAATATAGCTTAAGCCATCCACAATTCACTCTATGATGAAGATATGTACCATTCGCTCATATCAATTGATAGGTTCCTTTGGGGAAAGCTTTGTACACTTTGTATGGTCTTTTCCACTTATTCTTAAATTTATTTTGAAAAGTGAAGTCAAGGTAACTTTCATACCTCATCACCAAGTCTCCCTCCTAAACATTCTTCTCTAGTAAGATTTGACTGAACTTCATAACACTTCTTCCTTTCTTTCACACAAAAATCTAGCACTGCATCTCTATCCATCTACAAGGTTTCAAGGAAGGTGAGAGATCTTGTCCTGCAAAACCTTTTGTTGAGTTGCATTAACGTGCCACACGCCTTTTAATGCATTCAATTGTGCATGCACTGGTAACATTGCTTCTTTGTCGTAAACTAATTCAAACAGAGGCAACTTTAAAATATATCATGTAAGCCCACAAACACTTTTCAAGATTAACCTCCCATGCTTCTACCTGCTTGTACACATACTTGGTAAGAGTCTTGATAATCTATCTATTGGCACTTTCAATTAAACCATGACACTGAGGATGATAAGCTGAAGAGAACTTGTGTTAGATGTATAGCTTCTCAACCAATGCACACACTAGCTTGCTCCAAAAACCTTGTCCTTGATCATAAAGCAGAACTCATAGAACTCAAAAATGAAAACATATATTATCAAATACAAATTGAGCCACGGTATGAGCATTTAACTCTTTGAATGCCTTTGCTTCAACCCACCTAGTAAGATAGTCAATGGCAACTACAATGTATTTCTTACCACTCAACAAATTGGGAAGTGGACCAATGGCATCCAAACCCCACTTCTTAAATGCACTTTGAGCTATGATAGCCCCTTGTGACTCTACCATTAGCCATCGTTATCCCATGGCCCTGACATTCTTGCAAAGTTTTACAATAATAATAGACATCAAGCACAATAGAAGGCCACCAAAAAACTGCTCTAAGAACGCTAAAAAGTATGTGATTTTTGCCTTGATGTTCACTTTCTTCATGGCATTGCTCTAGAATCATTCCAATCTCCTCTTTGTAAAGGACTTGCCTTAGCAATCCATCCCGACTATAGACCATGAGATCTTCTCCCACTAAAGTAAACTTGCAAGAGTTTTGCACGATTCTTCTCTTCAGTGGCTTAGACATCCTTGTTGAGCATTGATCTAAAGTCTTCAACCTCCTCAAAGTCTCTCATATGGCATATGTGGCTAGGGAAACATATAATCATGCTACCTGCATTCGTATTTGGTTACTAGCCAATTGATTTACAACTTGGTTCTCCCCACTCTTGTCATGCTTGAATTGTATGGCATCACAAAAGTTCAACATCTTCTTAATAGGGGGCAAAAATTTGCTTAAGAGAATCCCATTTTACCTGCCACCACTAACCCAATAACTGATTGATAACCAAGACAAGAGTTGATTGATAACCAAGATCGCATCTCCCTTCACCATAATTTGAGTGACACCAAGCTTGATACATTGCTTCAACCCCAGATGGAGAGCTAGGTACTCTGCGTCATTGTTTATGTGCACATTCTCAAGATCATAGGCTTTAGAAAAAATTAACATATCATGTGGATCTTGGATCACCACACCTCCGCTAGCTTTTTGGACCACTCTTCAACAGGAATCATCAAACCACAGGACAAAAGCTTCTTCCATATTTGGATCTTCAATAGCTTCTTCTTGTCCCTTCTTGTACCACCCTTGGATACATTGGCAAATCTACATTCTTATTTACCATAATATTTGTTAGGTGAGACCTGTTTGGTGTGATCAATCTTGAATTTGAACTCGAATTCCTGCAACTCTAATACTCACTTCATGATCCGCTTCTCTGGCCTTAAATGCATCCTCAAGCGCAATCCCAATCTGGAAATAACCAAAAAAACCATCCATGATAAAACATTGCTCATGCCCTACAACCTGGTTTTTAGAATCTCATCTTGAAACAACAAAGGATAATGATTTCTTTGTGTAGCAGAATTCAATGGTTTGTAATCGGCATACACCCTCCACTTACCATTCTACGTTGGAGTAATCACCATTGGAGAGACCGACTTTGTCTCTTGCACATGGTAAATAATAACTACATCTAGCAACTTGTTTGTCTCTTGCCACCAAGCTTCTTATTGAATTTCCCCCAACCTTCGTAACTTTTGTGCTTTGGGCTTATATCCTTCCTTGAGTTGAATCATGTGCTCTACTCCTTTTTCTCCCCATAAGTCCTTGTACTTTGTGGTGGCAAACAACTTAGGATACGATGCACACAACTGAACATAATCTTTATTTTGCTGTCTAGTTAGATCTTCACACAACATACTCTTTACCTCTTCTACATCTATCCCTAAACATGTAATTGAATACCTTTGTCTTCATGGGTAGGGTCAACGGAAACCTTAAACAAATAGGCATCAATCTTCAAAATATTGTCACTTTCCTCCTCCTCGATCCCCATGTATCCTTCATCATATGCTGTCTCAATGTTGTACTCATAGCTTGTCGTTGAATCACCTCCACCTTCTACTGCCAATGGATGAAAATGGCTCTCTTTGGTCTTCAAGTCTAGCACCACCTGTCTGTTGTTTTCTTTGTCTGGTAGTATAAACATACCGCTTCCCCAGTCTTGTTTGGCTCCTATGGCCAATAGTCATGGATTTCCCAAGATAATAGGGTAGGCATTATCATCTGCTCTCATCACAAAGAAATCAATGAGGCATTCTATACCCATAGCTTGGCTCCTATGGCCAATAGTCATGGATTCCCCAAGATAATAGGGTAAGCATTATCACCTGCTCTTATCACAAAGAAATCAATGAGGCATTCTATACTCGTCACCTTTACCTTTACATCTTGAGTAATGCCCAAGCATCTTCCTTTATCATGGTTGGCCATCCTCATTCACATATTTGACTTGACTACCGCTTTGACACCTGCATCCCTGATAGCAGCTTTTATCATAACACAAACATGTGACCCACCATCGATATAAGCTTGTACATGCATCTTCTTCTCAATGAGTGCATCAACAAAAGGAAGTACATCCACTGGACTTCCACCCTTAGTGCCATATTTTGCATCGCATGCGCACCTCCTCTAGCACGCAGAAGCTTGATACTAACACTCGTAGACCATTGTCTCCACAACTTAGGATTCAATGCTAGTAACTAACCAAATGTAGTATTTTATTTTTAACTTTTAACATCGCTTACCAAATCATATTCGGGATGGTATTGTCCAACAAGAAAATCGGCTTGCTTTATCTTGCATGGCCTCCTCCTCTGCTAGTCTCCGCTTGTTTTTGGCCTTCATCCATTTTTACTTTACCCTTGCGACCTCTCGTCTCCCACTCCATCTTTGTTTCTCTTTATGCACAAGCCCTTTTATTGGCCAAAACATCCACATCTTGCTTGTCAACTCTAATAATGTTAACTCTTTGTGACTCTTCATTACCTAGTAGGGATGGTGTCGAATTCTCCACTTGTTGCTCTCTTGGCCCATTAAGTGGCCCTCGCCCTTTGCCTCGGGCAAATAAAGGATACATGCCGCCTCTCACCCTAAGGGGGTGCGGGTACTCAGGAGCGTAGTTCCCTTCTTCTTTGCAGTTGTAGCACTAACTTGGTAAAGGCCTAGCTCCTCCCCGTCCTCCTCATGGTTGCCCTCTGTCCATCACACTTATCCGAAGTTCTTGCATTTGCTTAGAAAAATCTTGAACAGTACATACCCTGTAACATTTAATGGCCTAATAACTTATGTGTAGCGGAAATTAGCATGAACATAGTGGGCATTTCATTAGAATAGATTCCTAATGAGAATTACAAGAGTGCTTGGGTGGAGAGAGCAACAAAAAGCATAACACCTAGTTAGATAGCATCAACAATACTTTCAAAAGAGAGAGAAATTAAATTATTGACAACAGTTGAGGACCGGATTTGCATGGAGCCGGTCCCCCCTCCAAGAGGCTTTGTATTATGGTTTCTCCCATCAAGAAAGACATTGTACACAATTCTTTGTGTTCCTTCAAGACTAGCTAGTGCACTGAAGATGGAAGCTTCATGCACTAAGCAAAACACTTAACAAACACAACTTGAATTATCCCCGTTCTCAGACCCAAGACCTCACACACCTTCGAAGATGGTGAGAGCTAGCAAGGTATGAGAGTAGATTGAGAGGAAGAAGGAGTATCTTATGAGAAAGATGTACATCTCCTCACATAATCACTCATATGTAGCATAGCTTAGCTTAGTAATTATCTTGGTAGAGGAGATGAGCATGCATTGAAGCTTGGCTCTTGGTTGGTTTTGCATCCACATGCCAAGAGAGTGTTGTTGTAGGCTTCTATCTCACAAGCTTGGAGTAGGTGATGAGTTCTCCATTAAAGCTTGGGAAGAGATAGTCTTCTCTTTCTTCACACATGAGCTTGTGTGAGTGTGTGTGTGATAATGCCTTGCAAAAATCAGCCCCCTCTCTCTCTTGGGCGAGCCCTCTTGCTAATTGCTCTTGCTGAAGCCTCATTGGCCCTCCCCAAGTCAAGCCAATTACAATTAAGCAGCATAAGTGATAGCCTTCTGACATGTGTCCCCCTTTCCCCTTTTGTGAGAGCTTTAGGTAATTAAATAATTAAACTAAACTCTCATTGGACCCCTTTGCCTCCTGGCCAATAGGAATCAGGCAATCCATTGGGCTCCTGAATGCTCATTGGACCCCTTGGGAGACTGCCCAATAGTCTTCTAGGAGACTTAATTCTCATTGGTTTCTTTTATTAAATATTTTTAAATTAATTAAACTAGATTTACTCTAGCTTAATTCTCATTGGTCCACTTCAAGGGTCTTCCAATAGGAATTGGGCACACCTTGTGGGCATCTGGCCTAGGGAGCTGACGTGTGTCCCTAATTCCCTTTGTGAAAAGGGAGCCTGTGTGTGTGTGTGGCTTTCTCTCTCATCCCCTACCTGAAAAGGGAGCCTGTGTGTGTGTGTGTGTGGCTTTCTCTCTCATCCCCTACCTTTAGGGCTCGCCCCCTCCCATGTAGGGATGTGCAAAGACTTTTAGGGCACACACAAAGCATCCAATTTTCCCTAGGGTTGACCTTTGGACACAACCTTTGAATTTTGGAACCTTAGCATTTTGGAAGTCTTAATGGGCTGAACCTTAGGGTCTTTTTAGCCCATTGTTGCACATGGATCTTTTGCAGATGGCCCCCCCTTTAGATCCCTATTTTCCCTCCTTTGGATCCCTACTGTGGCCGGTCTGCTAGCTTAACCAATATTCTAGCTTTTTCTCCCCTGGTACCTCCCCACATTAAATGATCAGTTTAATATGAGAAAATCATTTAGGAGAATTAGATATTGATTATTATGACATTACCTCTCTCTTGAAATCATAGTCGTCCTCCACTGTGGTGTAGAGAAGATAAAGCATATTCATGAGTCCTTTTCTTAGCGGGTAGAGGATCCCTATGTTACCCTATGACATCATTCCATAATGGATGACTAGTCCATTTGGCACTTGAGAGCTTGAGGCTGCCGCAAGCATGTCTGCACATCAGTCCTATCAGTCTTCCATAGTAGAGTGACAAGCTCTACTTGGTGTTTGGGAGACGTCGTCTCCGCAAACTTGATCTAAGCATGCATACTACTTCATTTTTGTGCACAAATAAAGAAAAAGAGAGTCTTATAAGACAAAAATTTTGTTCATTTTTAACATTTTGTACATTTGCTTACTCTTGGGAAGCATTGTAAGCATTGACAAGGTTTAGGTTATCCTTTAATTGTATGCCTTGCATCCATCTAGCATCTTCAAAAGGATAATTCTTAAACTTAATAAGATATCGTCGGATAGTCTTACCGCCTCTTAATACCTTGTCTTCATGTCGGAGAATGGACTCGAGCTGCAGCACCTCATCTTGGTCCTCGATCTCGGGTGGGTCTTCAATAGTTGGTTCTTGAGGTGGCTCTCCTTTGTAGGCTTTAATAGGCTCACATGAAAAGCATTGTGTATGAGCCAATGATTGGGCAACTTGAGTTGATAGGCCATCTCATTGATTGGCCTAAGAATCTAAAAGGGACCATAGTACCTTTTTGCTAGTTTAGCATAGTACTTTTGGTGACCCGTAGGATTCTTGCCCGTTGTGTGCCTTAATCGAGCCTTGGGAAACTTTAACAAGACCCAATCGTTTTCTTTAAAGGCTTGGGCTCTTCTGTGCTTGTCAGCAGCAGCCTTTTGCCTTTGCTGTGAGATAGAGATAGCATCCTTAATCTTTTGGAAAGATTCTTGTAGGTCTCGGCTATACTCATCTGCAGCGAAGATCTTCCCATGTACCTTAAGTAGCAAGGGACTTTTTGATCTTCCCTCAATTACCTCAAAAGGTGCTTTTCCCGTGGAAGTATGTACAGTGTTATTGTAAGCATACTCCACTAAGGGTAAGTACTTCTCCCATTGGGATCTTTGATCTACTTCCGTTACATAGGCTTTTAGTAGATCGAGAATTGTTAGGTTAGCTATTTCACTTTGGCCATCCGTTTGTGGATGATAGGCTGAAGAGAAATTTAGCCTTGTCCCTAAATTCTCAAAGAGACCCTTCCAGAAATTACTGGTCATTCTAGGATCTCTATCCGACACTATGGACATTGGCAAGCCATGGTATTTGAAAATTTGTGAAATAAAGAGGGTTGCCATTTGATGGGCTTTGATAGTCTTTTTGACAGGTATAAAATGAGCTTGTTTACTAAACCTGTCTACTATCGTCCATATTCCCGTATTCCCATGGATAGACTTAGGCAATCCAAAGATAAAATCCATGGATATGCTCTCCCATGGTGAATTAGGGATTGGCAAGGGTTGAAGCAATCCAAGTTGCTTCCCTCTATCAAATTTTGTCTTTTGACATACCACACATTTGGAAACATACTCTTGTATGTTCACTTTCATGGTAGGCCAATAGAAATATGTTTCAATTCCCTTTAAGGTAGACTGAATCCCTCTATGCCCCGCATAAGGTGGAGCATGAGATTCATACATTACTTTCTCACGTAGTGAGTTAGTAACACATAGTCTATTGCCATAGAGAAGATAACCATCTTGTAAAGTAAATGGTTCTTCTTTCTTTCCTAATGCAAGGGCTGAAATCACATCTCTAAAATCGGGATCAATAGCATACTCATCTATCATTGAAGATAGATCATTGTGAGTTGCTATGGAAACCGCATTCACTCTCGGCCGTCTTGAGAGTGCATCAGCTACTTGATTATGCTTGCCAGCAATGTGAGCAATATGAAAATGAAATTGCGAAAGGAAATTTGCCCACCTCATTTGTTTGTCGGAGAGCTTGGTCTGCGTCATGAAGTACTTAAGACTTTGGTGATCCGTTCGCAGAATGAAAGGAGTCCCCAGTAAATAGTGCTTCCATGAGTCTAAGGCATGTAGAACTGCAAGGAGTTCCTCTTCGTATATGCCTAGAGCTTGCTCAACAGGGTCGAGCCTTCGACTCTCATAGCCTATGGCGTGCCCTTCTTGGAGCAAAACAGCTCCAAGGCAATCACCACAAGCATCGCATTGGACCTCAAATGGTTTTGAGAGATCCGGTAGTGTAAGCACAGGTTGAGAGATAAGCTTTTCTTTAAGCTTTTCGAAAGCATTGTTCTCCTTAGCAGACCATGTATACCTAACGCTTTTCTTTGTTAGGTCATGTAATGGTCCCGCAATTTGTGAGAACTTTTCTATGAAACGTCTATAGTATGCGCACATACCTATAAAGCTTCTTAGTTCATGAAGATTCCTTGGTTTAGGCCATCCTTTTATTACCTCTAACTTGGATGGATCCATTTGGATGCCATATTGAGAGATAATGTGACCTAAATACTGAATCTCTTGCAAGAAAAATTCACTTTTCTTTCGATTAACATAAAGTTTATTCTCTCTTAAAACTTGAAATATTACCTGGAGGTGTTGCTTGTGTTCCTCCAATGAATTAGAGTAGATGATAATATCATCAAAGAACACTCCAGTGAAGGTTCGATGAGGCCTGAACAGCTTCTCCATCAAGCGGTTGAATGTGGCTGGTGCATTGGTCAAGCCAAAAGGCATGACAATGTATTCGTAAAGACCAAATGTAGTGCGAAACGCGGTCTTTACAATGTCTTGATCAACTATCCTTATTTGATGATAGCCACTTTTTAGGTCAACCCTACTGAAGTAGGTCGATCCTTGTAGCTTATCAAATAGGTCTTCTACCCGTGGAATGGGAAACCTATTCTTGATAGTGATCCTATTTAGTGCTCTATAGTCGACACACATACGATATTGCCGTCTTTCTTTTGCACTAATAGCACAGGTGAGCAAAATGGAGATGAGCTAGGCCTAACCATGCCCTTCTCAACTAACTCATGCACTTGCCGCATAATCTCCTCTTGTTGAGCTTGAGAAACTCTATAAGGAGGTTTATTAGGCGGTGAACTTCCTGGAAGAAGTTCAATTGCATGGTCATCATTACCTCGTTTAGGAGGTAGCTCACAAGGGATGTCATCAATAAAAACATCTTGAAACCCCTTGAGAAAATTGGATAACTCTAATTCCTTTTGGTTGCTTTTATTTTTGTTTGTTAAAGCATTAGGTTCATTTTGAGAATCTTTAACAAAAATCATGTACACGGAAATAGAGCTCTTTATTGACTTGTTGAAAGCTGGTGTATGTACAATGGGGATGGTGTTACCCATTTCCTTAGCATCTATATACATGTCTTTTTCCCTGAACTTAAAGGAGATTCTCCTTTCAGGAAATTTAACATCGGCAGCCAGGCGGTCAAACCATGGTGCCCCTAGGATTACATCCTCATGCTTGAGAGGAGAGATAAAGAAGTCCTCTTTGTCCACATAGCCTTGGACATGAAGCCTCAATTTCCCGATTAAGGGAGTGACTAAAGCTTCTTGACCCTTGAAGGCACTGTCTGCGGGTAGGACATCTCCCATCTCGTAGGATTGTATTCCTAGCTTGGTGGCCAACTCTATAGATATAAAATTGTGAGTAGAACCAGGGTCAAAGAGAATAAAAGCATCATGTTCTCTTACCTTTCCCCAAGAATGGCATAGAGGAGATCCTTTGTGGTGAGTTTGGTGAGTCTCCTCCTCTTGGATTTCAACCAAGGAAGCTCTAGGAGGATCTTGGCGGTTGTTCTTTTGGGGACAAGCGCGGTACGCATGCCCTTGTTCGCCGCACTTGAAACACCGGTTATCCTTACGATAACGCTCAAGCTCTTCAGGAGAGAGTTTATTCTTACCTTTGTAAACTCCCTTCTCTTTAGCTTTGTTGGAGTTGCCCTTAGGAGACTTTTGGACATTGTCCTTCCCCTTAGGCTCATTGGAACCCTTGTTTTCCGGGGGCTTATTATTTCTTTTTGCCCCCGTTTGGAAATTGATTCGAGAGGCGACCATAGTGTGGTGTATTACCGCCGATATGGTACGTGGTCTTTGGGAGTTGACATACTCCGCCATTTCTTCGGTTAAGCCCGCACAAAATTGTTGCTTTTGCTCTCCAAAATCCAACCTTTTGAAGACAGTGGCTTTGAGTTGTAAGTCCCAAAACTTGTATACATATTTGTGGATGGATTCATTGGGAGAGAGCTTTAAGCTTCGCCATTCGGTGAGTACTTTGTCTTTGGCATCGGTGGCCAAAAATTGCTTCATAATGGAAGCTCTTAAAGCTTTCCATGTTCGTGGAGCTTCACCGTTGGCTCGTAGGCTAGACCACCATTGTCTGGCGGACTTTTGAAAGTGCATAGCTACATGGCTTAGCTTAGAGGACTCCGTGAAGCCCTCATCTCCAAACGCGGCATCGAATTGTTGGATAAAGGCCAAGACTTTGTCCGTAGCACCAAAGGTACCATCATAGGTAAAGAAAGAGATGCTCTTCCCTCCCTCTTTGAATTTCTTCAACTTGGACGACCTCTTCCATGCGGCAGAGGATTTCCTATTGCCTCTTCTTTTTGATGGTTCAAAGGTTGCACCATCACTTTCTTCAGAAGGTGAAGAATTTGAAGAAGGTGGAGAAGAGGGTGACCTCTTTTTCGCCTTTTTCTTGTCTTGATCTTTGTCGTCTTCACCATAGCTTTCATAAGAGGAAGAGGATGAAGAAGATGGAGAAGAGGGTGTCCTCTTTCTCGCCTTTTTCTTCTCTTGCTTTTTATCATCCCTCTTTGAATTATGGCGTGGAGAAGAGTGTGATGGTCTTCTCCGCTTTGGTGGTGATGGAGAGCGTTTAGCCCGTCGTCTTCGTGGAGCCATCTCCGCCGAGGTGGCGGGAGATTCGCTTCTTTCTCGTTCCTTCAGTGGAGGCTCTTGAGTTCTCCTTTGGGAAGGAGATGCATCATCAAGAAGTAAATTCTTGAGCCCTTCATATGGATTCTCTTCTTCTTCCCGAATCGGAGAGAGACCTCTTTTGGTAGTCTCACAAGGAGGCTTCCTAGGTGTTCTCTCGTCATGGTGATGAGCTTGGAGAATCCCGTGAGCACGGAGCTGCCGTTGCACTTCACTTTGGAGAGATGGATTGCCCATGGCTTGTTGAAGCCTAGAAACAAGATAGTTAACAAGCATTGAAGCATCATTAGTAGCTTGCTCATGAGCAAAATCAAAGTTATCAACATTAATTTCACTCTCTTTACTATTGTCAGCCATTCTAACAACTTTTAGGTGTAAACTTTTTAGGTGTACTTTGGCACTTCAAGCCCTAGTTGCTACTCCTCTTTACCCCTTTAGAAAAAGCACTCAAGCTACTGTACCCGCGGCTCAAATACCATTAATTGCAAGGAATAGAAGAGAGGGTCTTTCGACACCAAAACAGCACCGGCTCCTGTCAAGCTTCTAATAGCTCAATAGTGGTTAAGCCGTAGGCAAGCCCCATAGGACTCCACTATTAAGACCATAGCTCTCGACGGTGATGCCCCGTTAACTGCACAAAGGCAGGCGCACTGCAAGGCTGAAAAATCCTTATTCTACTTACTCACAGGCAATTAATAATACCAACCATTTGTAGCTAGCTTGAGGACCTCCCTTCTTGAGCAAGAAAAGAGAAACCTTGAGCTCTGATACCAATGTAACATTTAATGGCCTAATAACTTATGTGTAGCAGAAATTAGCATGAACATAGTGGGCATTTCATTAGAATAGATTCCTAATGAGAATTACAAGAGTGCTTGGGTGGAGAGAGCAACAAAAAGCATAACACCTAGTTAGATAGCATCAACAATACTTTCAAAAGAGAGAGAAATTAAATTATTGACAACAGTTGAGGACCGGATTTGCATGGAGCCGGTCCCCCCTCCAAGAGGCTTTGTATTATGGTTTCTCCCATCAAGAAAGACATTGTACACAATTCTTTGTGTTCCTTCAAGACTAGCTAGTGCACTGAAGATGGAAGCTTCATGCACTAAGCAAAACACTTAACAAACACAACTTGAATTATCCCCGTTCTCAGACCCAAGACCTCACACACCTTCGAAGATGGTGAGAGCTAGCAGGGTATGAGAGTAGATTGAGAGGAAGAAGGAGTATCTTACAAGAAAGATGTACATCTCGTCACATAATCACTCATATGTAGCATAGCTTAGCTTAGTAATTAGCTTGGTAGAGGAGATGAGCATGCATTGAAGCTTGGCTCTTGGTTGGATTTGCATCCACATGCCAAGAGAGTGTTGTTGTAGGCTTCTATCTCACAAGCTTGGAGTAGGTGATGAGTTCTCCATTAAAGCTTGGGAAGAGATAGTCTTCTCTTTCTTCACACATGAGCTTGTGTGAGTGTGTGTGTGATAATGCCTTGCAAAAATCAGCCCCCCCTCTCTCTCTTGGGCAAGCCCTCTTGCTAATTGCTCTTGCTGAAGCCTCATTGGCCCTCCCCAAGTCAAGCCAATTACAATTAAGCAACATAAGTGATAGCCTTCTGACATGTGTCCCCCTTTCCCCTTTTGTGAGAGCTTTAGGTAATTAAATAATTAAACTAAACTCTCATTGGACCCCTTTGCCTCCTGGCCAATAGGAATCAGGCAAGCCATTGGGCTCCTGAATGCTCATTGGACCCCTTGGGAGACTGCCCAATAGTCTTCTAGGAGACTTAATTCTCATTGGTTTCTTTTATTAAATGTTTTTAAATTAATTAAATTAGATTTACTCTAGCTTAATTCTCATTGGTCCACTTCAAGGGTCTTCCAATAGGAATTGGGCACACCTTGTGGGCATCTGGCCTAGGGAGCTGACATGTGTCCCTAATTCCCTTTGTGAAAAGGGAGCCTGTGTGTGTGTGTGTGTGTGGATTTCTCTCTCATCCCCTACCTTTAGGGCTCGCCCCCTCCCATGTAGGGATGTGCAAAGACTTTTAGGGCACACACAAAGCATCCAATTTTCCCTAGGGTTGACCTTTGGACACAACCTTTGAATTTTGGAACCTTAGCATTTTGGAAGTCTTAATGGGCTGAACCTTAGGGTCTTTTTAGCCCATTGTTGCACATGGCTCTTTTGCAGATGCCCCCCCCTTTGGATCCCTATTTTCCCTCCTTTGGATCCCTACTGTGGCCGGTCTGCTAGCTTAACCAATATTCTAGCTTTTTCTCCCCTGGTACCTCCCCACATTAAATGATCAGTTTAATATGAGAAAATCATTTAGGAGAATTAGATATTGATTATTATGGCATACCCATTGTGCTAGAACCTCAACTATACCTTGATTGGCTTGATTATCCCCCTAAAATTCATCACACGAACTCCGTGATTGGGTAGGAGCCGCCGCTTCAAAGCCCAACATACCTAAATCTTTCTTTTGATCTTCCTGCTCTTTGTTCATGCAAGTACCACTACACCATTATAGTTCTTTGGGATTTCAACATCCACCTTTTCTTGCACCTTGGGGTACAAGCATGCCATAAACTTGTCTGGCTTGAAGTACTCATCATTGGCTAATCGCATATTCGTTGCCAATTTTATTCAACATGCCTCAAAATGATTAACGAAAAGATCAAGATCTTCACGTATATCCTGCTTGAGAGCCTTTAATTTTGCATCCATATTGACCAGAGACACCTCCTTGCAAAAGTTTTGCAAAAAATGCATCCATAGAGCCAGCCATGCCTGCCTTGGCTCCCCTTCCAAAGCAGCAAACCATACTTTACCTTTGTCGCGCATCACCAATGGAAAAGTTTACATCTTTCTTTCTTCGGTTGGCATCCACAGTGACAACATATATAGCTCAAATTCTGCAATCCACTCTTTTGGATCTTCCTCTCTCCATTGAAAATTGGCATGTAGCTCCATGTTACCATGGTGACCAAAACCATCGAAATTTCTTGTGTACTTCACCCAAGGAGCGAACAATGTGTGTGGTCCTTTGTGGGGGCACCACGAGATGTAAAGGGGGAAGAGAAACACACCCCATAACACAAGTAATATCCCCTATATAGACCAGGGTACTCACAATACCCCTTTCCCCTTAGAAAATACCTTTGTGAAACACACAATCTCACTATTAAAATTCACATTTGTACATAGATCAACATACACAATACACCGATTAGGAACACCGCTTAACACACTCCCACAAACATGCTCAGTTTCTCGCTTCCCATTCCACAAGATCTCTCTCTCTCTCTCTCTCTCTCTCTCTCTCTCTCTCTCTCTCTCTCTCTCTCTCTCTCTCTCTCTCTCTCTCTCTCTCTCTCTCTCTCTCTGTGTGTGTGTGTATGTGTGTGTGTGTGTGTGTGTGTGTGTGTGTGTGTGTGTGTGTGTGTGTGTGTGTGTGTGTGTGTGTGTGTGTGTGTGTTAGCTCTGGCTCTGTCCACTTACGAGCTGTGTACCACCCACTTTCAAAAGCCTCCAAGGACACTGTTCCCATAGGTGGGATCCCCCCCAAAAAAACAAGCACAATTGTCAACATTTTTCTAGATCTGGAGAGGCTTGACCACATAACAAATATTTAGACTTCAATGTGCTCCTTCAGCACACCGCTTTCCAGTGCATGCAAGAGTTTTCTTGCGGTGGCAGCTGCGCCCAAGAAAGATCCCATCGCTCGCCTTCACCGACATGCTTCTTGATGAGATTGCAGGCAATGATATGTATAGTTTTATGGATGGCTACAGTGGTTACAACCAGTTAAAGATTGCTCCTAATGATAGGAGAAAAACCACTTTTATTACTGAATGGGGTGCATTCATGTATTTTGTCATACCATTTGGTCAATGCTCCAGCAACATTCCAATGTTGCATGATGGAGATATTCAGTGAATTCTTACATAGATTTCTGGCTATATTTATGGATGACTTCACTGTATTCTCAACCAAAGAAAAGATTCTTCTGTTTTTGGAAATGGTTTTTTAGTGATGTCAGGAGAAGAGGATCTGCTTGAATCCGTTCAAGTCTGTCTTTTTGGTCTAAAAGGACAAATACTGGGGCATATAGTGTCCAGAAATGGCATAGAAATGGCCAATGATAAAATTCAGTGTGTCCAGCAGGCCAAGGCACCCCGCACACGCACATCGTTTGAATTGAGTTCATTCTTGGGGTATATAAATTTTTACAGAAGATTTGTTCACATGTTTGCTACAAAGGCATTACCTCTATATGAGCTTACCAAGAAAACTAGTAAGTTCATCTGGACTTCTGAATGTGAAGAAAGTTTTCAATGTCTTAAAAATGCCATTATTAGTAAGCCAATATTCGACAACCAGACTAGAATGTTATATTCCATGTGCATGTCGATGCTTTGGGGCTGGCAATGGGGACAATACTGGCTCAACCATATGGAAGGATGGATTATCCATATTATTTTGCTAGTCGAAGATTCAAACAGGGATATACTACCACGGAGAGAGAAGCTCTGGGAATGGTTTTCAGCGCCACCAAGTTTCGGCATTACTTACTAGGAAAATAGTTCATTTCTATGTGGATCATCATGCACTACTATTTTTTATCAACAAAGTTATTATCTAAGGAAGATTAATCAGATGGATGATGTTCCTGATGGAGTTCGAGCTCTGCATATTCCACAAGCCTGGTAAATCTCATTGTGGTGCTGATTTTCTTTCCAAAAGTTTTGAAGGCTACTCTGAAATATCCTTGAGGGATGAGCCAGTAGATGCAGAGTTGTTTCAAGTAACAACTGAGGAGAATTTAGACTCTGAATGGTATGATGTATATCAGTTCCTTTCAAGCTGGAGGATTCCCAGACAATTGGACTCAGAATCAGAAGAAAGCTCGGATCATTAAGAGTCTAAAGTTCACCATAATAGGAGGATTGCTCTATAGATTGGGCATAGATGGTGTTCTTTTAAGGTGTGTGCCAATGGAAGGGAGGATGCAAGTCATCTCTGAAGCACAC
The DNA here is from genome assembly GCF_014529385.1 of Adiantum capillus-veneris. Taxonomy (NCBI): domain Eukaryota; kingdom Viridiplantae; phylum Streptophyta; class Polypodiopsida; order Polypodiales; family Pteridaceae; genus Adiantum; species Adiantum capillus-veneris. The sequence continues at coordinate 96,909,624 of NC_140953.1, read as the reverse complement.
GATGGGGATTCAGGAGGACACTTCTCCACTGATTTCACTTATAAGAAAATTCTGCAAGCCGGATTGTGGTGGCAAACCCTGATAGCAGATGTCCAAAGTTTCTGCAAGACTTGTGATATATGTTAGAGAATGGGTAGACCAACATCTGTTGATATGACTCCACTCACTCCAGTACAACCATTGGGAATATTCATGAAATGGGGTCTCGACTTTATGGGACCATTCAAGAAGGTTACTCCAAGGAAGAACCGGTACATCTTGATGGCTACCTGTTATGTCACTAAATGGATAGAGGCCAAGGCTCTTCCAGATAGTACTGCCAAGTCCGCTGCTATTTTTTTGTTTGAAAACATTATTTGCCGCTATGGATGCCCTATTGAAATTGTGTCTGATCAAGGGACACATTTCATTGATGACACAATGGAAATTCTGATAGAGATGCTCTCGATTAAGCACAGGAAATCGACTCCGGATTATCCCAGGTGCAAGAGCCAAGCAGAGAGCAGTAATAAAACCATCAAGAATATTTTGACCAAGATTGTTTAGAAGGAGCCACACCAGTGGGATATCAAGCTCCAGCTGCTCTATGGGCCTACATAACAGCTTATAAAGTCACCACTGGAATGACACCTTTCAGAATGGTGTATGGTACTGAAGCTGTAGTGCCTATTGAATTTGTAATTCCCAGTCTCAGAATGGTAGTAGAACATGAATTAGATTTTAATCGTAATCTCAAACAAAGACCGGAAGAATTATTGCAGCTGGATGGGTTACGACAAAGAGCCATGCTGGAACAGGAGATTGTTTAGCAACAAAGAAAGCACTGGCATGATAGAAGGATAAAGGTTAGGGAGTTTCAGACAGGTGACTTAGTTTTGCTATATCAATCCAAATTGGGCCCTAAGAAACCGAATTTGAAGATAGCTTGGGCTGGTCCATTTGAAGTTGATTGGGTATTTTCAAATGGCACAATGAGGCTGAAAGACGTATCTGGATTACTGTTGCCAGGTGTTTATAATGGGTCCAAGATCAAGTTATATTATTCTAATGACAAGGAGACCTGCAGAGGTGATGATACTGGTATTCCAGGTACTGATGACCAGAGATTGTCAGATTCGGCTGTTCTAAATTTTACCATGTCAACCCAGTATCAAAACCAGTAAAGTCTCAATATGACAAACCATTTCCAGTAAGAGAGCCAGTGGAGTTTCAGAATCTGTACCAGTTTCTATGGGGAAAAGGGCCAACTGGAATAAATGTGGTAATCAATAAGGCATCACCACCGGCATGCTTAACTCTAGAAATGGTAAGTAGTGGAGCTTTTATGGCACGTACACGTATAACAGTGAGGTGTGTGGACACTCTTCCTCACAAGTCTCTTGCACGATGACTACCTGCTCTCACGTACTCGCCATCGCCAAGCTCCGCGAACTCTTCGCTCCAACCTAAAACCTCCTCGTCGACAGCTTCTACTGGTCCCTATGTGACACTACCTGATACACCTCGTTGTGGGTTAGCATACACAAGTAAGCCTTCTTCCCCTACAACTTTGCAGTCATCACAGAGTATGGGTCCCAAGAAAGTGTCAGAGAAGATGAAGGACACAGTGGATGAGATTGCAACAGTCATTACTTCTATTCAGGCCTCCCTACCTCTCATTTCACAAAGCAAGATACACAGATATGTGTTTAATGAGCAGGCAGAATCACTGCTGCAATTATGGGGTCTGCATGTGGTAGTACACGCTACGAGGTTTTATTTTGATGCAAACGTTATTAAACAGGTCCTTGATTATTTTGATGTTGATGAAGGTAGTGTTACTATTAACAGAATCAAAATAACAATGACACCTAAAGCTGTTGCTTATGCCTTCAGATTACCCAACGAGAAAAAGCCCAACACAACATCTACATAACAAATCAGTCATGCTCTTAAGGGAGATGAATCCGCTAAGAAGAAAAGGAAGGCTGGTGGGCAAGGGATTCCAGTAGTTGCACTGGATGTTCCCTCAGCCTACAGGTTTATTGCAGAAGCTGTTAGTCTGAAAAACAATGTGACATATGTGTATGAGAAATTGTTTGCAATGTTGTTGGCAAAAAGGGTGGATGATAAAGCCAAAATCAATCTATACCAAATTTTATCTCACAACGTCTTACAGCAGACTGCTAAGCTGAATTCACAGAGTGTATTCAAAGATTGGTATGTCTGGCAATTTTTGTACTAGGCTACTGTTCCAGAGGCCTTTTCCTAGGTAAAGCGTTGATAAACCACTTTTAGTATGTACAAAGTAGTGCGTATATGCATGGTCATATGTATAAAAATATGTAAATACATGCATTTGGGAGCTTTGCAAAGTGGTTTCAAGTTCTATAAAAGATGCAACATGTACACATTGTGAATAGTCATGTTTGCGTTCCAGCAGAGCAGTCGAGCACATGTACATGCCTGGATAGGGTATCGGGGCCTTGGATATGGTTCTTGGTGGCCTCTTTTGGCTCTAGTGAATGTGTTGAGATTTCTAGAATGTAAATAATGCAAGCGACAAGTGTGGGTACTCTCATCCCGCTCGAGAAGTTTGGGACATGCAGTAACTGTCTATTTACGGTGCCTAATCTGCTGTGATGCGTGCACCACCCTAGAAGTGGTCAAAACTGAAATGTGGGGATGTGGAAAAGTGATTTGGGTATCAAGGATCAAGCCTACAAAATTTGGTGAATTTTAGAGTCCGTTTGGGGTTTTTCCCACGAAAAATGTCCGCTGAGGGTCAAAACTGGCCAAAACTGGGTCAAAAAAGGTCAAAAAATGACCAAAAATGGTGTGAAAAGACTTCAATTTTCCACATCACTCGCAGTGCCGTGAGTGTTCCAGCTGAGGGAGTGTTTTTGAAGCCAAGTTTTGGCACTTTCACCCCTCTGTGTGTGGGAGGAAGCAGGGTTCCTACAGGTGGTCTAGTGCAGTCCCGTCGCGTTTGCGTCCTGTTTTCGAGTGTGTGGAGGAGTGAATGAGAGATTTCTCTCTTCAATTTTGCACTTGGAAGAGTCCATGGAAGTTCTGAGGTTTCCATGGATGTGTGTGTGCGAGGAATTGAGTGAAGAAGGTGCGGCTTTCTGCAAGACTATGTGACCTTGTATCGCTGCCATTAGGGTTGGAGCTACTCCAAAGAGTCCGAAGGCTTTGCAATGGTTTGAGATCTAGAGAGGCCTTTCGTGGATGGAATTTTTGAGTTTTTCTTTTATATTTTGGTCACCATCGAGTGTGATTTCAAGTGTTGATCAACTCGATTCACCTTGTAGTGTCTACGGGCAAGCAAGGGCTTGTAGGTCGAGGCGTTTGGAGTTCAAATTGAGCTTGTGGGTAGTATTTTTATTGAGCTCTTGAGTGGTGGTGTGTGTGGGTTGGAATTTAAGTGAATTCCTTGTGTGGTGTTGAGTTGTCTGGGTGTGTGAGTGTGCGCGGCATCTTTTGCTCCATCATCCTTTGGCGATCCCATTGGGGAGCGAAAATTGCCGGTTGTGCACCCAAAATTTGGATTTTGAGCAATGATGTATGCACATTTTGGATGTTGAAGGGAATTTCAAGATGGTGGTGCCATTCTAACCATCTATTTTCACAGGTTGCGAGGATGCAGATGATTGGCTTGCATCATATGAGTTTGATTTGACATGTTTATGTTGTGGAGTTCCAAGTGAGGCTCAAAAGCTTGCAGGCATCAATCTGGTGGTCAGAGGCAATGCAAGAGATTGGTATGAGGGCTTGTCACAAGATGAGAAGGGCAATTGGGACATGCTTAAGAGATGCTTTTTGAAGCAGTTCAAGAAGGTGATCCCTCACCAAGATACATGGAAACAAGTCACTATTTTGTTTATGTTCGAGCACGAGTCTGTTGTAGATTTTTGGTCAATATTTGATGATGCTTGGAGAGTGTGGAAAGATGCTCTTTTGCATGTTGAGGAGTTATATACTGGTTTTACAAATAGCAAAGAGTACAGGTATTCACAAGTTTGTTGCAACTAGTCCTTAAGTTGAAAGTGCAAGAGAAAGAGCCCAATTCCATGCGTGAAGCATTGAAGATAGCGCTACAAAAGGAGAGAAAGTTGTGTGTTGCTACATGCATGAAGTGCCCTTTGTCAATACGTGGTATGGATAGTGTGGATGACCTTTATGTGCATAAAGTCACAGTTTGTAGGCACTCATGCTAGCAAGGATAATAGCTTGGATACAAGTGTGGATGCCCATATGCACAAAGTCAATGCAAATGAAGTATGTGAAGCAATTTCAGAGACCATACACATGCCCATGGTGCAAAATGGCAAGGACATAGTAGATGAATGCAAAAGTTTGAGCACTAGTGTGGAGAGTGAAGATGATGAGAGTGAAATTGACAAGGATGAGGTAACCTATGATGGTGAGACATCTAATGCTTGTGAGATTTGGTGCTATGATGTATGCGATGATGACATAAAGTCACTAGATCCTTTGAAGGATATCGTAGCCTTGCACAAAGAGCAACGTATCTTTTGGGAAGGAGCTTTGCAGCAACATGATATGGATGCTTGCATTGATGATGAGATGGTGGGATATGGTCAAGGAGTTTCCACATCGAATGAAGATGATGTAAGAGAGAGTGATGCTATGGAGATTGATTTCACCTTGGGTCCATGTGCTTTGAAAGAGTTGGGGGTTGGGCAACCCTCTAGTGGTTGTGATGCAAAGGTATTGGGTCATGAGGGCGATAAGAATGATATTTATGTGTGCAAGGATTTGATGCTAGTTCCATCTCCAAGGGATGTCTGTGATGATGTGCGCCATGCGGTTGTTAAGTATAAACTTCTCGAGGATGGAGTAGACAAGGAGGTTAAAGTGACCTTTTGCTTGTACGATGATTTGATGGATGCATTTCATATTCTTCAATGTATGTTTGAGCCATACCCTCTTATCTGCGAAGATCCTGATTGGCAATTAGCGAGTCTTGGGGCTAGTTGGCATGATGAAGACTTGGTTATAATGTTGTATGTGGATTTGTATGCATGTTGCCAGCTTTTCAAGTGGAATATGTCTTATGTGGAAGAAGAAGATGCTGGTGATAGTGTTTTTGAAGAGCGTTTTCATTTTTGGAGTGGAGTTGTTAATGCTTGGAGTGATGGTCTCTTGGGCGTGGGGAATGAAGAGAAGTCAATGCATCAGGAAGATAATGTGGGATTTATGTTTGTCAATCGAATGGGCTCTAGTTTTGAGATGCATTTTGAGGTATTTGTGGGTTTGGGTGGTTGGAACAAAGTATGGTACAACATGGCATGTCCCAACCTTGCAGAAAATTCAAATTATTATTGGGATCCAGGTGGGCGGTGGCATTTTGGCAAGAAAAATGATGCTTTTCTCTTTGATAAGGGTGGCTTTGTTGAGCATGTAGTTGGTTCTATGCGGATGGATAAGTTTCCCTATGATCCTGGTGGAAGTTTACGGTCACGTTTATAGGTTTTTGTCACAATTTGATGTGAGTGTTGAGCATAAATGCTCAACTTGGGGTGGGCAATGATGATAAACCACTTTTGGTATGTACAAAGTAGTGCGTATGCATGTTCATATGTATAAAAAGATGTAAGTACATGCATTTGGGAAGCTCTTTGCAAAGTGGTTTCAAGTTCTAAAAAAGATGCGACGTGTACACATTGTGTTAATAGCCAGGTTCACGTGCCAGTAGTGGTCGAGCACATGTACATGCCTGGATAGGGTATCCGGGACTTGGATATGGTTCTCGGCAGCCTCTTGTGGCTCTAGAGAATGTGTTTGAGCTTTCTAGAATGTAAATAATGCAAGCAACAAGTGTGGGTACTCTCATCCTGCTCGAGAAGTTTGGGACATGCAGTAACTATCTATTTACGGTGCCTGATCTATGGTGATGCGTGCACCGCCCTAGAAGTGGTCAAAAATGGAATGTGGGGATGGGGCAAAGTGATTTGGTTATCAAGGATCGAGCATACAAAATTTGGTGAATTTTGGAGTCCAGTTTTTCCTGTGAAAAATGCCCGCCGAAGGTCAAAACTGGGTCAAAAAAGGTCAAAAAATGACAAAATATGGTGTGAAAAGACTTCAATTTTTCACATCACTCACGGTGCCATGAGTGTTCTAGCTGAGGGAGTGTTTTTGAAGCCAAATTTTGTCACTTTCACCCCTCTGTGTGTGGGAGGAAGCAGGGTTCCTACAGGTTGTCTAGTGCAGTCCCGTCGCGTTCACGTCCTGTTTTCAAGTGTGTGGAGGAGTGAATGAGAGCTTTATCTCTTCAATTTTGCACTTGGAAGAATCTATGGAAGTTATGAGGTTTCCATGGATGTGTGTGTGCGAGGAATTGAGGGAAGAAGGCGCGGCTTTCTGCAAGACTATGTGACCCTGTATCGGTGCCATTAGGGTTGGCGCTACTCCAAAGAGTCCAACAGAGTGGAGTTTGGTGAAGGCTTTGCAATGGTTTGAGAGAGCCCTTTTGTGGCTGGAGTTTTTGAGTTTTTGATGGTTTTTCTTGTATATTTTGGTCACCATTGAGTGTGATTTCAAGTGTTGATCAAATCGACTCACCTTGTAGTGTCTACGGGTAGGCAAGGGCTTGTAGGTCGAGGCGTTTGGAGTTTGAATTGAGCTTGTGGGTAGTATTTTTATTGAGCTCTTGAGTGGTGGGGTGTGTGGGTTTGAATTTAAGTGAATTCCTTGTGTGGTGTTGAGTTGTCTGGGTGTGTGTGTGCGCGCGCGGCATCTTTTGCTCCATCAGTGTGCTTGGAGTCTTAAGCCTATTCCATTGACAATGTGGAGTTATCTTCAGATGAAGAGGACCCAGGTAATCAACTGGCCATCACTCAATAGAAGAGGAAGGCCACATAGGCTGAGGCCAATAGTTCAAAGAAACCCAAGATTCTGTTAAAAAAGAGTACTACTCTGCTGAAGGGACTTGAGCGTCAGGTCCCAACCCTGCCCACTGAAAAATTTACTAAAGACCAGACTTCAACAATGCCCAAAGAGTAGACTCAAACATTAGTCAACACTGAAAAAAGCTAGCAAGAAGCAACAACTAAATGGATAACAAGCACTGAACAGGTGGCAGCTGATACTGGCAAAGGAAAGGGCAAAGCACTTGCCAGCCCGGTCACCAAATCTCCTTTCAGTGAACTGGCTTTATCAGTGGGCAAGAAGGATCAATTGCAACAGTTGTAGAATAACCCTCTCAAAGGTAGATTGGCACTTCAAAAACCAGATGTTTGCAACATTGTCGTACACGGCTCCAGTTATGGTTTATGAGTCAGCTAAATCTGATTCAGCTATACAGTAGTTGATGGCTGCTTGGCGATCATCCAAGCATCATGGAACACTATTGTCCATTCCTTAGAACAAATGATGGATGTATCAGCTTCCAATGAAGAAGTGGCTAGGTTGAAAGAAGAATTGGAAAGCAGCCAACATCAGGTTCACGAACTTCAACAAAAAATGGTTGATCAGTCTCTCAAGCATGCTATTGCTGAGAATCAGTCAGCTTGAACTATTAAGGAGCTACAGACAAAGATGCTAAAACTAGAAACAAAAAATCGGCGATTGAATGAAGAAAAGGAAGTTTCTTTGAGAGATGCCGATAGATTTCAAACTATGTTACGTATGAAGTGTGCACACTTCAAAGAACTGCTCAACACCCACACTGTGTTAAAGGATACCCTTGCAGAGAGATACATGTACAGTAACCTTGTTGATATCTTGAAGAAGAGCATGAGGAGGATGGGGATAACAAGCCTGATGATGATGATGATGATGATTCTCCTCCTTTCCCACCCTCAGGCTTTGGAACTGGAGGATCAGCTGCGACTGGGGCAGTGGACCCAACAAAGGCAATCCGGGTACTGATCAGGATCAGACAAACCAGCAATCGGATGATCAACTGCAGCAGCAAGGCAGTGACCAACACAATAAGGGCAACACTGGAGAACCTCCAATACACTAGTCACAGCACATTCCCGATAGCAAAGGAAAAGCCAAAGCTGTGATTGAATATTTTGAAGCTGATGCACAACACTCTTTACATCTCATCACACTAAATAAGAGATTAAGGCATCAGCAAGGTCATATTACTAGACAGTATTTTGAGGATAACACTCGTATCTCTTATTTGGAATGCTTCTAAAGGCTGTATGTAGGAGCCAGGGAGATGGTTCAACACTGGAAGTCGGCTGCTTTTCACGATCAAGAGCTGTGTCAACTACCTATTCATCTCAGCAGTATTCAGCTATTGGAAAGGGTGCCTGAGTGGACATTGACTTCTGATGATATGATAGTCAATGGTAGAGACAGTCTATTGTAGATCGCCACTCCATAGCTATTGAACTGGATTTGTTGCTAGGAAACAGACCTACATAGAGATGTATGAAGGAGGTCAGGATTCAATTAAAAGAACTCTTGCTTTAGATGTAGATTGCCAAAGGTGTCTTGGATCAGAGGATGCAGGCCATTATTGAAGATCAGCCTTCCAACAGTATAGGACCCCGAACCCAAATATCAATAGGAGAACAGACAACTGCTCTCTGAAAAATCTTTCAGTTGGTTCGGATTACTAAGAAGATGATGCAAAAGGAGAACCAAATTGTTCTCAATTTTTTGGAGGTTGTACCTGATCCTCCAGAACTCTTGTATGATTTACCTGCCAAGGAGACGGAACTGCCAAGATTCTTCCCAACCTTGTATCCACAACATCTAGAACTAGTAGATCGGCTCACTTATCTCAGCAGCTCACTTATCTCAGCATCACTAATGGACTCCGTGACCGGTATGAGCGAGCCACTATGGAATGGAAAGCCTGGCAATCACTTGTCAATGATGTCCTCAAAATGGACACTGTCATGGATCTACATGGAGAAATGCAAAAGTTCAACCTATGTATGGGTCAGTGGAAGATCCAGCTCCGTGGATTAACGAAGATCACAAATCAGTTACTTCATCTGACTGTGGAGTCCTTCAAGATTCCTAAAAAGGATATCATTGCCAAACCAGGACTGGGACCACAATACGGAGAAATGGCGGAGATTCTCTTCGAAGCCAGAATGAAGACGAATCAGCCACTCTCATAGGGATGGATTCACACAGCCTTGCATTGTCATAAATTGGCAAGAACCCGTCTGACTAAGGACAAACGCAGTTTATATGATCCCAACACCAAACTTACAACGCCCTCATGCCTTATGAATTTGAGATAACCACAGAAAGGCGGGATCAGCTTGAGCAAGAGGCCATTTATAGACTTATTCAGAAGGACAATGCTGGCACTGGGACTTCTGAGGCACCAAAGAAGAAGGGCAAGAGGAAGCGGGTTCAGTGGAAGGATACTGGGTAGTTCCATCTCATAATCAGATGGTGGATTTTCCCAGCCATCCAGTAGGCACTGGAATCTCCTTGGATGGGTACCCTTGGAATTACAACTATATGGGTGTCAAGCATTCAATAAGCATGAAGTATGGTATAAAGCTAGCAATACCAAAAGAGTAGTATCATGAGGAACATCGGCCAACTCAAAAAACCAGAGGGCTTTTCTCAACAACAAATCAGAATCAGGCGGTGGATTTTTTTTCCAGTCAAAAGGAAATTTTGGGTTATACCAAAATTCAAGAAGGGAGGGAAGGATGTAGAAGGCAAGAACAGTCCCGGCAGGTGGGAACTGCTCCTTAGAAGGCCGAACAGCGGGAACTGCTACACCGATAGTAATTCGATATAAGTAATTACAGTAGTTACTATCGTAACTTTCTAAGCCTATAAATAGGACCCGCTACAATTTCTCCATGGCTTTTTGGGTTTTTGGGGTTTTTTAGACTTTTGGCTTACGGCTCTTGCTTCTAAACTCTTAGCTTCATAAGCTTTTGGCTTTCAACTCTGTAATCACTTACTCCTGTAATCAATCCTCATACGTCATCACAATGTACTGAATATTTTTGTACTACTGATCTGAATCTAAAATACCATTCCCAGTCTTCCAGTTTGTGTCTTCAATTTGAGTACATTTTTCCAGTTCAATTCTCTTTTTCAGTCCAGTACTTAATTCCAGTCCTTACTAGCTGAACCGCCTAGATAATTAGTAGCTCTGAACTCTAACACTGGAATAGCTGTTCGAAGAGACCAACTCCCATTCCAAAGCTTGAGGATGTGGAGGACTGGGGGCATACATCTACTTGGTGGCAGCAGGGGGCCTTTGGTGGTAATCCCTTCCTTTTCTTATTTTGATTGTGCTTCAAAGAGATCCGTGATAGTCCTTGACTTAGTTCCAGGAAGGTACATGTGCATGTTGGTTACGGTTTTCTATGTTTATATATGTTTCTTTTGTTGCAATGGTCATGAATACTTTGGGCTAGGGTGGCAGTCGATCAGGGATGGTGGCATTTATGATCTTGGTAATGGTTGATTGATGTAAGGTCAGCTACTGTAGATGGTACGATTGTGGTTGTCATAAGTTAAGCCTTGCCACATCTATGGGCTCATATTGCAAACTTATGTTTCCACTGTATTATATGCCCTCCATGGCTTGGTTGGGTCATGAAGTTGTAGTCATTCTTTTATATAATATATCTCCACTCACTCTTGAGTGAGTATTGCTAAAAGAGAGAGGATATAAACACATCTTGATACATGTGAGAACATAGAAATACAATTTGGTGTTATCCTATGCATTATTCTCTCTCTCTCTCTCTCTCTCTCTCTCTCCCCCCCCCCCCAAAACACAATGGACCTTTTGCCTCTCTTTCTAGCTTGGTCTAGAGTCTAATCTCTTATAAATCTTATGCCATGTATGGTACCCGCACACGGGAGGGAGGAACTTATAAGATTAGATGGAACATACTTTTGATGTGATAGTTTTGACACACACAAATGTGGAAAGGGAGGGGTAAGAAGACAATTTTTGATTGCACCTTGTTGGGGTGTAGTTAGTGGAGGGAGGAGAGGGGTAACTCATAACATTTACCCCCTCCATGTGGGCCCCCCCATCTAGTCTTGCGCAAGGGAGAATATGTAGACCGAATAAAAAATCAAATCTTAACTTGGAAACATATCATCATTATGTTCTTTCCTATAAACAAACATGACAATGACTAGGACTGTAAGATGAGGATGAGAGAGAGAGAGAGAGAGAGAGAGAGAGGCCTTTCCCCTAAATGGTCATACTTTCTCTTCGTTAAGATGCAAACCATAATTACTAAAAGAATTTTGCAATTTTATAGGATTTTTGAGCTAGGTTCTCAGAGCCGGGTCTCACTATGTACTACTGAATCTAGTGAGATTAATTTGATGCAGTTAAATTGTGTTCATGTACTTTTTTCACACTTTTAAGAGTATCAAAGGGGACAACTTCCTATATCGTAGCGAAGCTACTAATATCCCTTGTATTAAGAGCTTTTCAAATGTACTAGTAAATGAAAACTCAAGCCAGTTTCTAGGTGGACTTGAATGATGTGATTTGGTGTATTTTGGGTAAGTTGAAAAATAACTCTTTTTCTCAAACATTTAGGGAGACCACATACTTAGTATTTCTATTTCATAATACCACTAATATCTTAGTGCAATAGTGAGACCTGGCTCTTGTATTTTTACGAGGTTTCTTCCTTTTACCCTAGTTGGAAACCGGTTAGTTTGGATTCTCAACCGGCTGTAAGCTACGTTGAGGCAAACCTTTCCTAAGAAGAAAACACACACACACACACACAGAGAGAGAGAGAGAGAGAGAGAGAGAGAGAGAGAGAGAGAGAGAGAGAGAGAGAGAGGGGTCTTTGGTTTGTTGTTAACAACTAGTGTGAGAGGAACTCTTAGCTAAAATTATTTGGAATTTGCTTAAGTAGTACATGTTTCAACACCCCCCGCTATGAATAAATAACAATATGTTCCCAACGAAGTTTCACCTTTTGCAAATTCAATCTATGCGTTATTCCCTTCCTATAAAGCGCAATCAAGAATTGCACCCACCAAATATTCCTAATTGATAAGTTGAAAAAGATGAGCACAAGAATAAGAAGGCAATTCCATCTCTTAGATTATGCAATCTTTTGAATTGATAACAACTTGGCTAGGTATTGTTTGCATTTACATCCTCCACTTTTCCAATCCATGTACCAATCTTGTCTACTTGCATTGATAAAGGGATATGCTTTACATGCCAAAAGCATTGAACTAAATTAAAAAATGATGGGATGCAATTTTTTTTTGGGGGATGCTAGCCGTAGCAACCCAAGCCAAATCACTAGAAGAAAATAAATCACCACAAAACTAGTCGGTCGAGAGTGGAACACCTATGCATGCACATACACACACCCATATTGCCTAGGACAAGCAGTGGGCAAAGAGAGAAAGGGAGCTTGGGAGGTAGAGGTTTGCTTTCACCTTTGCTTGTTCAATCTTTGATGATTGTGTGTCTCTTTCACCTATGTGCATGTAAGATAGTGGGCGTCATCTCTTTAAACAACATTTAGGAATAGAGCCCAATGTGTCTCTCTAAAAGCATGGTGAAGATGAGGCTAGCAAGTTGAAGTCATGTTTAAAAGGGATACAACCGAATGTGGTTCAATCTAAAAGCATGGTGAACCGAGGCTCGCAAGTTGAAGACCTATTCGAATAAATCAAGTTTGGTCTCCTCCAATAAGGATGCTTGGTAAGCAGTGTGCAATAAAGTCTCTTTCCCTAAGAGGGTCTTATTTCCTTCTTGAAAAGATGCAAACCAGAAGCATTAAAAGATTTCCCAAATTTGTAGGATTTCTTGTAGTTTCTACAAGTTGTTTTTTTAAAAAACCTTCATTTGAAATTGGCTACTTTGGATTTTCAATTAGCTCTCAGCTCTCAGTTAAGCTCAGGCAAACCTTTCTTGCACACTGCTAGTAGTAAGGGCTAGCCGCTCATAGCTGTGAGAGGTGTGTGAGTGCATGCACGAGTGCGTGCATGTGTGACAAGGCGCGGCCGGAGGTGTCTTTTTTTCTCTTTATAGCTAGAGGAGCTACTGTTCACATTGTTTTTAGTGGCTACATCATGAAATGCACACGTCTGAACCCACTCTAATATAAGGCTGAAACTAAATGCCAGATGGGGATGCGCACATGAAAAAGAGAGACACCGTGATATGAAAGACAAGCAAAGGAGAGAGAAGATATCTTTGTGTCGCCCCTAGCATTTGGGTTCTTTGCAGCCAGCCTCATGAGATTTCCTGCCCTCTCGCCATAGCCATACAGTAGCCCCGTTTTTTGAGGCATGGGTTCCGTGTGATTCTGTGGAGCGAAGGCGTCTCTAGGATTCCCTCCCCCTCTTCGACTGGCAGAATACCAGAGCGGCCTTTGCTCGCTACATTTCTCCGACATTCTCTCTCTCGCAAGCGACCCACAGTGTCCCTCACACCCAGGTTCACATTCTTCTCTTTTTGTCTCCTTGAATAACGTCGTGGTCTTCCTCTCCATTCCGACGCACTGCTTTGCGCTTGCCTGCTTCAGAGATTGAGAAATCGACGGTGTCGGTCTTGCCCCGCAGATCTTGAAACGCTCTTTTAGCCATCGCTTCCTTCGAGAGTAATGCCGTTACGTCTCTCGAAAAACGTTACTTCTTTAACAGGACTAGCATCAAGCAACATGATGCAGTGGTGGCGGTGATGATGCGGGCTGCTAAAGGAATTCACATTTGGCTTGCAATCTCCGTGAATGCATGACACCAAAAAGTATGCAGGGCTTAGGCATTGGGTAATGCGTGCAAGGTGGGAGCACAGAGAAGGCTATTTGTAACAGGAAAAGATGCTTCTGCTTACTGAACTAAACTGCAGAGATAAATAATCGAGCGCAGGTGGCCAAACTCCAACAGATCATCAAATGTTTTGTGGAGTGCACCTTTCAGTCACACATTCAACCAGAGAGTAGGGGCTTGCGCCTGCTTTACTTAACAACAAACTCGTCAACAAAGTTTTGTAAGCAGAGATAGAGAACTTCTTCTTTAACCAGGTTCTGTAGATCAAAGCTCGATTGCTATGTGCAAACAGGGAAGAGGGCATCCAGTCTATAAGTGGAATCTGGCGGAAAAACCTGATCATATGCAGATGCAGATAGTAGGTCATCACACGTGAGTGCACTATAAATCATACTCAAATTTTTGTCTTCCCTCCTTCCAATCGTCCAGCTGGCGTCGTTAAAGCAAATACCGCGTAGGTGTCCCCCCTACTTGTGCTGCTGCTGCACACCTGTAGGTAAGGAAGCCACCTCTTTTAAGGTGGAACCTATTCATCCTACTAGCTGGCAAAGAGATGCTTCGGTGACGCCTGTGGTACCGGAGGCTGGTCCACCTCCACCCCCTCGAGACGCATTCATGGAAGATGGCACAGTGCCACCACCCACTACTGAGGTTACTACAGTGAAGCTTGGGCCCCCTTTGAAAAGCAGTCTCAAGCGGCCTCCTAGTCGATGTTTTTCATCACAAGATTGTGCGAATGCGAAGTCCAATAGAAGCAAAGAAAGTTTGGTGGATGGTCCTGTTCTCGAGGAGAAGAGGTCCATAACATGGGTGGACAATCATGGCAAGGAGCTCACTGAAGTGAAAGAATTTGAACCAAGGTATTTTTGTTTTTTTATGCATGATGCTTTATATGCTTTTAATATTTAGTTATTATCACGTGGAATTCTTACAGTTCCAAATCTTTTCATCATGTCAGTGCACCTTCTTTTACAAAGTAGAAAATTTGATGTCTGTTTGGTTATTCACTCCTGTGTCTTTAGTTCCCTTCCTGCTTTCATAGTCGCTGTCAGGGGCACTAAAGGCCCTATGGATAATTTAGGCTCATTCCTTCCTTGCATTTTTGAATACAAAAAGCAACCATGTAGCTCCTCAACACTCTTGATAGGGAGCTGTAGACCAGTTAAAGATTGGCCTTCCCAATTGTTAAAGATGCCCTTATGTCACCTGTTAAAGGCACACTCCCCTTTTTCAATGTGCAATCTGAACCCCCGTCTCTGGCTCGTAGGCTGGTATCAAAGGTGGCATGAAATGCCACTTATGCATCTCTCAGTCTTTCTTTGAGACTTAACATAGGCCTTAACATCTTGGCTCCATTTGAACATTTGCTTCAAATTTTTTGATTATCTCATGTGTGGACGTACTTTGACGTGTACAACAAGTTCCTTAATTCAACTTTATGTGCAATTCTTCAAAATCAATTATGGGGGATTTTATGTTTTACATTTATGTTTGCTCACATTTTTAAACATTTTGTGTTTATGTTCAGAATTTGGCTTGTTTTGTTATCAATTTTTGGTTTCATTTCCTTTTTGAAAATATAATTATGCTCAGGCTTTATTGGAAGTGTTTATGACCTGCCCTAGTATCTCTCAGGGGTGGATTTCAGGGAGCTAGAGCTATTTTGTGGCTTCACCTAGCTGTACGTGAGGTTGTTTCTCTTATATAGCTATGCCTATGCCACTCTTGCTTGTATTGTGTGTTCTAGCATTGTTGTATGTGTGCCTTATGGTGTCTAGGTAGTGCCTCTATTTGGCTTGGTGTGCCAAAGTACGGCGTAGCTTATATTGGGCTGATTTTAGGTCATTTCTATGTCCGAAATTTCACTTTATGTAGGATGTGGGGTCCCATGTGTGGATCAGAAGTTCATAGCCTTACATTTTATGCTTCGTATCTAATGCACTGATTCCCAAATGCAGTGCCCCTGCTTCAGCCAATGAAAACGCGGCCCATAGGTGGATAATAGAGCTAGGCATACGGGGCCTGGGCTCCAACTCTTATAGAGATAGCGGTGGGGGAGGTGGTGGCAAAGGGAATGGCAAAGGAGGTTGCACTGGGCAGAAATCGGATGGTTGCATTGGGTAGAAATGGTCTATTCCAATCGGATTCTCTACTGAGAGAGAGAGAGAGAGAGAGAGAGAGAGAGAGAGAGAGAGAGAGAGAGGAGTTCTAAGCCAAGATGCACTGGCCCCAAAGACTGGCACCCCTTCTGGTATTTCTTTATTATTATGTTCGCAAAGTACAACTCCCAAGGGTTCAACTCTCTCCAAGACTCTGCATCCAGATGCTCTAGAGGAGTAGCCCAAAGGGCACTTATAAACAATACAAGAGCTCCAATCTAGAATGAGACTTCTTATTGGATGAGATTCTTCTGGGAAACCAACGACCCAGGATCTCAAGAGCTCCAATTTGGAACGAGACTCTTTATTGGATGAGATTCTTCTGGGAAGCCAACGACCAAGGAAATCAACAGTTCCGATTTGGATTGAGAAAACTGATTGTCCCTCGCAATGACACTTGGAAATTTTTGAGCTAATTTGAGTTGTTTTGTAGATATGTTGTAATCGTGGACGATTACTTTTCTCAAGAAGGGGGGATGTCACAAACTGTCGACGTGTGAAGCCACTGAAGAACGGAGCCAACCTGCACATCTCAATCAAGGAGCCTAGGCCCTAAACCCTAAGAAGTAGTAGAAGAAGACGAAGCAACACAAGAAGTTTTAATAGCTTGCAAAGTATCCCAGATCTCACTGATGTCGGATTTGAGTAATCCTATCTTGCGATCATTTCCATAGATTTCTACACTCCAACCCTGTCGTGTGCTAGTGATCATTCCATCTGTACTCTAGCACTGTCGTGTGCGAGTAATCATTTCCGGGGATCCCAATCCATCACTAAGTTCATCTTGAACAAAGTGGTCCAATCATTGAGTTCTAGCTGTGTGTGATCAGGTTCATTCGGGAGCTGTCACTGCTCTAAAATCATCATCATCATCATTCTTAATCCTGTTATCTGTTCACAAATAGCAGGTTCTTTCATTAGTGTCATTCAAAATTCATGATACTTATCGGGTTTACTCTGGAGTGGTCATTGCTCCCAATTGGTCATACATTATCATCAATTTCACCTGTTATCTACACACATCCAGCAAGTTCTTCCAGAGAACATTAGTCTCATAAATCAAAATCATCTTTGGAAATTCCTGTTTCAAAGTTGTCCATTCACACACTTAGCTCATACTGAACATAATGTTTCAATCATCTAGTCATCTCATCCGTCCAGAAGTCTTGATGCACCTAGATCCCTGTGTAGGCATCTCATCCCGCAGGGACTCTTGATGCGCTCACCACAATATCCAGTTATCTCATTTATATGGGAATCTTGATTCACTAGAATCATTCAACATGCGTCATCTCCTGCAAGTAAAGCTTCTGCTTTTCTGCACTCGTCTGTCCTTTCAGCTTTCCACCCCCTCGCGAGAGGAGACTCAATGGCCTCACGCCATCTCGAGTGAATCTCATCAATCGGGTCATACTTCAGGTGTTTCGTAAATCTCGGGTCTCTCGAGTACTTGATCAACCTTTTCGCACGTGTCAACTTGCAGTTAACGCTTGTACTTCACTCTGGCAAACTTCTCCATCGAATTTTTTTCCCAAATCTTCATTCTTTTCTTCATTTTCCTCGTCTCTCAACTTTTCTTTGCCTTTCCATTGAGAGGTGTTATCTTATCAAATTCTCCATGAGAACCCATGTGTAATGTGGGATTCTTTATGGCTTATGGCTTGTAAGAGAGAGCGATGAAGACGGTAGCGTGCCCAATGCACGATGACGTCAGGGTGGGAGTGGCTAATAAGTCCGGGATTGGGACACGAAGCTTCTTCAATAACAAACTCCAAAACGAAGATTCTTCAATAACAAATTTCAAAGTGACACGAAGCTTCTCATAACAAATTCCAAAACAAAGATTCTTCAATAACAAATTCCAAAACAAAGATTCTTCAATAACAAATTCCAAAGTGTCCAAGTGCCCTATCACAAAGTGCTGACGTGTCAAGTCACTGAAGAGCAGAGCCAATCTTTTGATCACGGCTGAGGGGCCTAAACCCTAAGAAGAACAAGCAACAATAGAAGAATAAGTCCTACCAACTTATGGGACCTTGTCCCATGGGGCCAAGTGACATAAAGGCATATAAATAAAGCAGGATCCACACACACACAGAGCGTTGCGTGGAGCTGATGACGTGGCAGCAGCTGTATGGATCTCCGTAATCTGCACTGACATGATGACGTGGTAGACTTTATGTATTTTCGCATTTTGCGTTGATTGTTGACGTGGCAGTTGTACGGATTTCGTAAATCACGTTGGTAGCTTTTGGGCATTGCTTTTGGACCAGATGCTTGTGAGTTTGAAGCTTTTCATGTAAACTGCTTTTGGGCCTAGGGCCTTTAAATATGAGGCCATGGGCTCATTCTCTGGCATGCTTCTAGACGAAGGTGCAGAGAATGGAGTACCGGTTTGTACTTTGATGATGCAATATAAAGAAATACCGTAAGGGGCGCCAAGGTTTGGGGCCAATACTCTTTGGGGTGGAATTCCGTCACTCCGTGTTGCGTGTCCTCTCTCTCTCTCTCTCAGTTCAATTGCTATTGAAGTGCTAAAAGTTTATACAATCTTTTCTTTTCTGTTGGCACCTGCTGCCTGTCTTGTGACATGCCCTGTCTGCTCTTTGATAGGACATGCCTGATGGGTCGAGACACGAAGATTCTTCAATAACAAATTCCACAATGAAGATTCTTCAATAACAAATTCGAAAGTGCCCAAGTGCCCTGCCTGCTCTTTGATAGGATTGATATGCTTTGAGAAAAGCACACACCTGATGCTATGATACCAGTGTCACAGGCTTGGGCACCCCAAGTCAGATATTGGACACGACACACGGGAATAAAAAATAAAATACTTCAAGTTTTTTAGATATGATACTTTAATAAGGACAAATGAAGCAGGTCATGCACCTCCTCAATGACTCTTCATTGTTTAATCATTGCATATATAAACAAGCACCATGAAGCTCTAAAACACACTTGTTAAACTAGCAAAAGACATTAGAATAGAGTATGTCATGAGCAAAAAAAACGCTAGAATAGAAAACACTATGGGACGTACTGTACGTTTCAATATGGGACGTCCCGTATTCTAAATAAAGTACGCGTATTATAGTTGCTATGATCACAATACAATTTGGTTGACACAACCCAATGTAGTTCCGTGCCCAAAGAGATTGGCCCCAAAGAGTGACGCCCCTTTCCGTATTTCTTTTATATTAATCCTTGAGCAAAGTACAACTCCCGAAGGGTCTTCTACTCTCAGACTCTATGTCCAGCTCTGTAGAGTGAGGCCCTTGGGCTCCTTTTATTCTTACAAGGGATTCCAAAACCAGAGCCCCAAAAAACAGTTAAACTCAAAAGCAACCTGTGTCAAAAGCAACTAGTCCTCAAAAACTGCCAAAGAGCATCAACGCAAATTGCGAAAATCTGTACAGGTTGCCATGAGTGTAAAATTTGGGTTTCCGTACAATTTGCCATGTTAGCCTGCCAGCCAAACTCAAAAGCAAACTGTCTCAAAAGCAACTAGTCCCCAAAAACTGCCAAAAAGCATCAACGCAAATTGCGAAAATCTGTACAGGTTGCCATGTCATCAGCTAGTGCAAAATCCGGGTTTCCGTACAGTTTGCCATGTTAGCCTGCCATATTGTCGTGCCACATCATCTGCCATGTTAGCATGCCGTACGATCTTGCCACGTCATCTGCCATGTTCGGACAATACTGCCACGTCATCATTTTGTGACAGTGGGCTCACTCTGGCATGCTACCGCGGGCAGATGCAGAGCAAGAGCCACAAAGTGTAACTTGTTCAAGCAATAAAAAGAAATACCGAAAGGGGCGCCATGGTTTGGGGCTAGTTCTCTTTGGGGTGGAATTTCGCCAGTGCGGGTCGGGTATGCTCTCATTTTTTGTGTCCAAGTCTGTTACACAGAGGGTGGAGAAATTGAAGCTTAGCTAGCCACGGGACAAACGCAGAAAGTGGTACTGCTCATTGGAGCTCTTCAAGTGACTATTCAAGTTTATGATGGAAAAGCTGATTTCCACATCATGAAGTTGGGCAATTGCGATGTTCTCTTGGGCATGCCTTGGCACGACAAGAATGATGCGACTCTCCAGGTTCGGAACCCAACCATCACCGTGATGCAGAAGGAAAAGCCAGTCGTCCTCAAAGTTCGGTTGTCCGAACAAAACCTCAAATGAACTCTCTACTTGTTTTTCTTTATAGCTAGAAAATAATGTTTGAAATTTGTTTGAAATGGATGGTATCTGTTTTGAACTTGTCTTGGTGCCGATTTGAATTGTTTTACTCTGGTTTTAATATTGGTTTCAATGATTGGTGATTTTACTCTCGGGTGGAGAAGTGAGAAATACTGTTTTGGTATTGTTTGAACCTCGGAACGACGCAGGCCGATGCTTGAGGAGCGTTCCGTTGTATGCTAAAAAACATCCGAACGACGCAGGCCAATGCCTGGGGAGCGTTTGGTTGTATGCTTGTAAAATAATTGTTGTTGTGAATCTCGGCGCGGACCTAGATGGTTATGCGGGAGGAGTATTAAGAAGTCTAAGCAGTGGTTACTCTCAGCACCTCCAAACGACGCAGGCTACGGTCTGGGGCGCGTTTGGTTGTAAAAGGCCTCTATATCTCTCGGCCCGGACCTTTTTAGGTTATGCGGGAGGAGTGATGAGGGAGTCGTTGAATATCTCCCGGTTCGGACCTTGTTAGGTTATGCGGGAGGAGTGTTCATCGGCGGCTTTATATTTCTATGTCTTGTAACATGCATATGTGAGCATTTGTGTTGCATTGTGATGTGCCAACCACTGAATATTCTTAATTGGATGAGATTGCCTGGGTATGTAATTTTAGTGCATCAACACACCTGTGGAAGATCAGTTCGGTTTGGGTGTGATGGCTAATTTTACTACGCCGGAATATCAAGAGTTCCGATCTGGATGAAAGGAGAAGCCAACTCCTTGATCAAAAGAGCCGAAAGGAGGAGCTAACTCCTCAACAAAAAGAGCAAACTGTTTGTCCCTCGGAATGACCCTCGAAATTTTTTGAGCTAACTTGAGTTGTTTTGCAGATATGCTGTAATCGCGGACGATTACTCTCTTTCAAGAAGGGGAGATGTCACAAACTGTTGACGTGTCAAAGCCCTGAAGAATGGAGCCAACTTATAGATGTCGGCCGAGGGGCCTAAACCCTAAGAAGAACAAGTAACAGAAGAAGAAGTCCTACCACTTATAGGGACCCCGTCCGATGGAGCCCCAAGTGACATAAAGGATTAAAATAAAGGACCTGCAGCTGATGACGTGGCAGTTACCGAAAATCACATTGACAATGTTGACGTGGCAGGCCATACGGATTTCCGCGTTTTGCGTTGGCAGTTGTACGGAATTCCGTGATTGACGCTGGTAGCGTTTTGGCATTGCTTTTGGACCAGAAGCTTTTGAGTTTGAAGGCTTTTCATGTAAACTGCTTTTCATAGGCCAAGGGCCTTTAAATATGTGCTAAGGGCTCATTCTCTGGCATGCTTCTTGGAGAAGGTGCAGAGCGTGGAGTTCCGGCTTCTACTGAGTTGATGCAATATAAAGAAATACCGAAAGGGACGCCAAGGTTTGGGGCCAGTACTCTCTGGGGTGGAATTCTACCACTCCGTGTCGCATGTTGTCTCTCTCAGTTCAGTTGTTATCGAAGTGCTAAAAGTCTGTTCAATCTGTTCTTTTCTATTGGCACGTGGTGCCCGTCTTGTGACATTCTTGGCCCAGTAGTCGACCACGGCGTTGTTCTTATGGTACCAAGGGACTCCTAGGAGGACGTCACACCCTTCCAAAGGCATGATGTACAAGTCCTCGTACCCTAAATATCCCTGACAATGCAAACAAAGTTTGCCAATGATAGGCGTAATGGCTATACCCCGTCCGGGTGCCGCTAGAACTGTCTCTATTGGTGGTCCCATCCTATTGGGTGTAATCTCGAGCCGCGCCGCCAATTCAGGTGAAATGAAGTAGGCCTTGGGTCCTCCATTGAAAAAGATAAGGGCTTCTTGATCTTTCACTTTGCTCCAAGCTCGGCAAAATTCTTTACTTTCATCTATCTGGCTTGGGTCAGTACCCATGCAATCTGGTAGCAATGCTGCTTTCATCTTGCCTTTTCTGCCATGTTCCTCTGCTGCCCTAGAACTCTCTGGCTTGTCTTCAGTCTGTCCCTGTCACAAGCTGGTGACGTGGTTGCCTAGTACACACACATTTCCTTTGGCCTGGAATGGGCCTTGTATGCTGACGTGGCGTGCTGTACCAAACTGCTGACGTGGCGTGCTGTGGCATGGAATGGTCCCTGTATGCTGACGTGGCTTGCTATACCAAACTGTTGACATGGCGTGCTCTACAGACAGCTCCGGAAAATGCGGCGCCATCGCGGGCAGGCAGCCTACGGACGGCAGACTTGGGACAGCTTTTGGCTACGCAAAATGGAAGGTTGAAAGCTACGCAAAAGAATTGCTTTATTTCACGCAAGGCAGTAGAGAGAGAGCCTTTGCTTTAATTTATTAAGCCTTGTGAGAGGCCAGCTTTTAAAAGTTACAGCTTTTGATTTTTAAAGCTTTTGGGCTGTGCTTTTGGCATCCCTTGTAAATTCTTTAAATAAGTGGGCAGGCCTCCCACTTTGTAGAGCATCTGGACGCAGAGTCTGAGAGTGAGAGCCTCCCACTCACTTATACTTTGCAACAAATTAATACAAAAAGAAATACCGAAAGAGGCGCTAGTCTTTGGGGCCAACATCTCTAGGCACGGAACTCCGCCGGGCCAGTGTCGAATCAATTGTGAACTGTGAACTGTGATGAAGTGATTTATTGTGGTGTCGCGGTAGATTCTCGACTTGGAGTGTCCAAGTCTGTTACAGTGGTATCAGAGCACGACTGATTTCTCTTCTACGGGAAATTCGATCCTTTTTACGCGGCACTTATGGCTTCAGATAGAGATTAGTCAACTTCCTTTGCATCTGGAGATGGGGGAAGAGATCACAACGAAGATTCACGCGAGGAGTACGGCCCGCCTCGGCCTACTCAGGCGGAGATCGAAGAGATGGAGCGTCGACGATTGATCGGCGATGCAGCAAAGATGATAGTAAATTTTGCGAAGGACCCGAAATTTGCAAAACTTATGAGCCAGACCTCCCTTGACGAGGTGCATGCACAGTGGCGGCAGACCACAGAACCACCCCTCAAACCGGCCCTAAAGAAACCTCCCTACTCCGAGGATGTACACAGAGCAAGAATTAGAAGAGGTGGTTGATGCACGAATTGCTTAGCTTTTTGACGCGCAGAACAAAGCTAAAAAGCACGATAAAAAGCAGAAGAAAGGCACTGGCTTCCCGGGTTATTTGGGTCGTCAGTCTACATTTGAATCGGCAAGAAAGTAGAAGAAGCGTGTCCGATTTGAAGGAGTACCCAGTTCTTCTTCTTCTTCTTCTTCTTCTTCTAACAGTTCTTCTAGCTCTGACTCGAGCGAAGAAGACAGAAAAGGCAAAAAGCGAAGCAAAAAGCAAAGCTTCAGAAAGGGCAAGAAAAAGGCAAAGAAGCCTAAATCTCGCCCCGTGGTTGACAGTTCTACAGAGGACTCGTCTTCAGATAGTTCGGACTCTGATGACAACAGCTTTTACGCAAAGAAGAAGAATGTTTATAAAGCCAACCAGTATGACTTTTTGGAAGATAAAAGCAAGAAAGTCCGAGAGTTTAAAGAAGGTGGACAATCAATTAAATTTGACACGTTTTCTAGTTATAGCGATGCTTCGAAGGCTTTGTCTTTCATATAGCAGTTTGACATAGCTTTCTCAGGAGGGCATTGCTCAGAGCACTCCAAGATTCGGAGGGCTGCCTCTTATTTCAAGGGGAATGCTCGAACTTGGTGGTCCACGCTTCTATTAAATAAGACAAGGCTAGTTAAATGGCTGAAATTCAAAAGGCTTTTTATTTCTTCTTGGTTGACTCGAGAGTATGACGTGACATACGAACTGCTTGGAACCATCTTCGGATGATCAAGAAGGATATAGTGGACGCTTATTGCGAGAGATTCTGGAGCTCTTTTCTACCCGCCTTTTCATTTAAGAGGATCTTATTCAAAGAACAGATTGAGCAGTTTACCTTGGGTCTTCCTACAGAGATCTGAGATCACTGCTTAGAACAAAAGTCAGCTTCCATTCAAGGGCTGATGAGTCATGCGAAACGGAGTTTTGCCATTCACTCAGGCAGTTTGACCTACCCCACAGATGAAATCATGATGCAAAGGACATAACAGACTTTGAAAAATGAAAGTAGAAAGAGGAAGAGTAACCCAGAAAAGAAAGAAAAAGATGCACGACCCAAACTCACTCCTCAAGAGAGAGCTCTCTACATCAAGGAAGGGAAGTGCTTTGGATGCGAGGAAAACTGGGCATATCTCTGCGAAGTGCCCTAAGAAGGCACCGAAAGAACAGAACAACAAGGACGATGAAAGGCCTGAGAGTTCGAGAGCAGCTGAGGAACTTGGAATAATAGGCAAGATGAAAATAGGACTGGTTTCAGATTGCGTGGGTACTGACCCCAGCATGATGGACGAGAGTACAAAACTTTGCCGAGCTTGGGGCAAAGCGAAAGACCAAGAAGCCCCGATCTTCTCTGATGGAGGAGCCAAGGCCAACTTCATTTCACTTGAATTGGCGGCGCGGATCGAGATCACACCCGATCGGATGGGACCACTAGCAGAGGCAGTTCGAGCGGCAGCCGACAGAGACGTAGCCATTACACCTGTCATTGGCAAACTTCGCTTGCATTATCGAGGCTAGTACTTCACGGTACTGCTCTCTAGTGTTATTGATTTTGAAGAAAGACGGATCATGGAGAATGTGCATCGATTATAGAGCTCTCAACAAAATCACCATCAAGAACAGATTTCCAATTCCTAGAACCAATTCCTAGAATCGATGATATACTTGACCGACTTCAGGGATCCTCGTGCTTTAGCAGGATCGACTTGAAAAGTGGATATCATCAAATCCGAATCGCACCGGGAGATGTCTATAAGATAGCCTTTTGGACGACTTTTGGGTTATTTGAGTTTTTGGTGATGTCTTTTGGCTTAACTAATGCTCCTGCGACATTTAACCGGCTGATGGATGTCACAAGACGGGCACCACGTGCCAATAGAAAAGAACAGACTGACACAGACTTTTAGCACTTCGATAACAACTGAACTGAGAGAGAGAGAGAGACGACACGCGACACATAGTGGTAGAAGTCCACCCCAGAGAGTATTGGCCTTAAACCTTGGCGCCCCTTTCAATATTTCTTTATATTGCATTAACACAGTATAAGTTGGTACTCTAGATCCTGCACCTTCTCCAGGAAGCATGCCAGAGAATGAGCCCTAACCTCATATTTAAAGGCCCTTGGCCTAAAAAGCAATTATAGTGAAAAGCCTTCAAACTCAAAAGCATCTGGTCCAAAAGCAAAGCCAAAAAGCTGCCATCGCAATTTACAAAAATCCGCAGTCTTGCCATGTCAGCATCGCTAGCGTAAAAAGCAGAAATCCGTACAGTTCTGCCACATCAGCATTGCAAGCGTGAAAAGCGGTAATCCGTACAGTGTTGCCACGTCAGTAGTCAGCGGAATTTTCGGAAATCTGTTGCTGCTTCTTCTGTTGCTTCTGCTTCTTCTAGGGTTTAGGCCCCTCGGTCGGTAGCTTCGCTCTTCAGTAGGTCGACACGTCAGCAGTTTGTGACAATGGAAAGGATTTTTCGAGAGTATAGACTATTTGTTGGCACTTTCTTTGACGACATCATAGTTTTCTTCAAGGATGAGGCAGAGCATAGAGAACATCTGCTTTAGGTCTTTCAGGCATTACGAGATCACAAGTTAGTGATTAATGCGAAGGAAAGTGAATTTTTCCTACTAGAGATACACTTTTTGGGAGACATTGTGTCAGCATCAGGAGTGCAGATGGATCCGGCCAAGATAGAGACTATCCGTGATTGGCCCGATTTGAAGAATGTCCTTGAAGTTAGAAGCTTTTTGGGCTTGTGTTCGTACTACAGGCGGTTCATTAGAAAGTTTGGAGAGGTTGCTTTCCCTTAGCATATCTTGACACAGAAAGGAGTCCCTTTCTCGTGGGGACCCACAGAGGTGACTGCCTTTGAGACATTGAAAGAGAAATTGACTACGGGACCAGTTTTGACTTTGCCGGACTTGCAAAAGTCATTTGAAGTATATTTTGACGGCCTTTTGCTAGTCTCTCCCTTCATGCTTCTCTCATCATCAGCTTGTGCAATTTTCTCCCTCCTAGCTCTCTTTACAATCATGGTTTCAGATGGTTCTACAAAGGTTGCCATCACTTTACCCTTGCCTTTCTCCTTTATTGTGGGTGGATCCACTATAATAGCCTTTCCCTTCTCCTCTAAGCTTATGATGCTTACAATGCGATCAGGTGGTGGTGCCGGTGGAAGAGGTGGAATGGGTGCTTGTGGTGGTGTCTGTGGTGGACGTAGAATTTGTGTTGGTGGGGTTGGTGCTCGGGGTGGAGGTGCTCTCTCTAGGGGGTGACAATTGGTTTCTCCTACCTCCTCTATTATAGGGTTGTCGTGGTTGAGGGCAATAGTACATACCGTGACCATCTTCCCCACAGTTGTAACAGTGATACTCCCTGTTTTGTTGTCGTGCCCTCCTGGGTCTTGATCTCTCTCTTGATTCCTTTCCTGTTGTATCAAGTGGAGAGACAAATTCTGCAGTTGATCAGTAATGTGGGCCAACATATCTTGTTGGTCATTTCTTCCAGGAGCCAGTGGTGGTGGAGGTGGAGTGGTGGTTGTCATGGTTGGCGGTTGACACGATGTTCCTGCTTCTGTTGACTTGGTTTCTTTGTATTTCATCCGTAGCTTCTTGTCCTTAAGGCGAGCAATCTCTACGGCTAGCTCGTACGTAGCCGGGAACCTACCCTTCATCTTGTCCTTGAGCGGCGGCCACAAGCCATGCGTGAACCGGTCCTTTTTTAGAAAATCGGGTGCAGCTTTTCCTCTTGCCAGTGACTCAACTCACCATTCCCACAAATCCATGAACTTAGCTTTGGAAACTTTTGGGGCTTTGCTTTTGGTATCCCTTGTACCTTTAAATATGTGAGCAGGCCTCTCACAACTCAGAGCATCTGGATGCAGAGTCTGAGTGTGAGCGCCTGCTCACACTCTTTTACTTTGAACTCAGATTAATACAAAAAGAAATACCGAAAGGGGCATCAGTTTTTGGGGCCAATATCTCTAGGGACGGAATTCCGCCGGGCCAGTGTGAATCAATTGTGAACTGTTTTGAAGTGATTATTTAGTGCTGTCGCGGTAGATTCTTTACTTGGAGTGTCCAAGTCTGTTAACGTGGGGACTCATAGGTGGCATACTCTAAAAGACCCTCCTGCTTCAAGTCTCTCAACTTGTCCCACAACTTCTCTGAAGTGGTACCTTCCCCAAACTGCCTCTTAAAAGCAGTTTTTAGGAGCTCCCAGTTATCCTTGGTTGCTCGTGGGAGTGCGTTGTACCACGACCTAGCTTCTAGCTTCATGAGATGCTTAAAGATTCTAACCCGAGACTCATCTGTGTCTTTGTTGATTACTATACATGCTACTTCAAAGTCATCTAAGAAATCTGCTGCTAAACCTCCCCCTTCTTACCTTTAAATGTTGGAAATGCTACACTTGCCATGATTATTTGGAGAGAGAGAGAGAGCTAGAAAGATACACTGCTTAGTTTATAACGAAACAATTTTTTTTTTCTTACAAGAAGGCATGTATACCTTTTCTATACTAGAACATAGATCTCAAATGGTACATTGCCTTGTACCAAAGGTAGGACAAATGGCTGATATGATGCCAGAACCTCAAAGAAGCGCTCTCCCAGCATAGTGTGATGATGTGTTGGTAGTGAGCCTTCCAATCTAGTATTACCTTGATTGATCGTACTCGCATCGGAATGTGTGATCTTCCTTGAGGTAGGTTGTACTGACTCATGTGAAGCTTAGAGGTACTTAGTTGCTGTCAAAACTTGTGGGAGAGTGGTGTATCCTTTCGTGAAACAGACTTAGTAGACCCCTAGTCTCTCTAGTGAGAGCGTGAGCATGTGCTTCCGTTATCTGTGCTGCAGCATCAGGTGCGACTTGGAAACTGATTGTGATAATTACCTCGGTGACTTGAGTTACCCGATTCTTGAAGTAGAATAGTGTTGACTCTCTACTGTGCAGAGCTCATTCCATCTTGTTGTTGCGGGTTAGTCGTAGGTTGTGGACATGGTCTCGACCACCTCCTTCTTCTCCTTGGCACACGGGCTATGTATATCCACTGAGTCTAACGTGCTGGTTGTCTTTCCCATTGCAAATCTATCACCGTTACACCTAGCACTCGAGCCTCGATGGAGATGCGAAGTTCGTCCAGCTGTGCTTGGAGCTCTTCTCCTTCTGTCGTCCAGTTAGCAAACCCTGCTAACCATTCATCCATCCACAAAAGGTTAGGGTTTATAGTCTTGTAAACTGAAGGGTTTCATGAAAGGATTCTCCGTGGGGGCGCCAAGAAAATGATGGTCGGAAATGACGTGCCAGGTGGGGTGGCCTCTACACCACACACAGCCTGAAATCCCCAAGGATCATCTCAGGGGGGTAGCACCTAAGGTGTGCTATCCTATAACTCTAAACGGGCACCACCTAGCATAAGCGCGGCTAGGACGTATATCATAGCCTTGGACTTGTCGCTCTAGCACAACACACCCAAACCACATTCTTCTGAATCTTGAGAGAGAGAGAGAGAGAGAGAGAGAGAGAGAGAGAGAGAGAGAGAGAGAGAGAGAGAGAGTACCCTTTTCTTATCATTCCATACTATGAGAAATCCCAAAGGGATACATAGACAGGCCCAATAGCTTCCATAGAGAAGAAACTACCATCCAGAGGGTGGATGCTTACACTCGACTTCTATCACATGTTACAACCCAAGTACACAGGTCTTGATGGCAAAGAGGTCCTTCTATTGATGTAGTTCCGCATTAAGGTTACAAGCTATTTCGAGCTCCAAGATGGCTTAGGCTAACTAAAAGATTTCTTATGAGCTAGATGTGTGTCTAAACCCATATTTCCGTGGTGCTATGTCACAAAGTGATGACGTGGCTACCGGCAGCAAAAACCCTAATTTCTGCCAGAAACCCTAAAAATCCTGCAAACCCTAATTTTGCAGAAACCCTAATGTCTGGAAACCCTAACCCTAACTGCTGGCTGAAACCCTAAGTGACTGAAAAACCCTAAAAGCTGGCACCAGTGCCACGGGGCAGCAGTGTACGGACGTCCCGGAATTTGCGGAAGCTGGAAAAGCATGCTTTTGGCTACGCAAGGGAGAATTGAGAGAGAGAGAGATTGAGTTTGCTTTATTTTTACTGACTCTCATTGAGAGAGAGAGAGAAACTGCTTTTTGGAACTGAAAGCTTTTGGGGCTCTGCTTTTGGGCATCCCTTGTAACTTTTAAATTAGTGGATTAGGGCTCACTTCTCAAAGCATCTGGACGCAGAGTCTGAGAGTGAAACCCTAACGGCTCTTTGTACTTTTGACATTGATTTAATACATGAAGAAATACCGAAAGGGGCGTCCGTCTTTAGGGCCAATATCTCTAGGCACGGAACTCCGCCGGGCCAGTGCAAATCTATTGTGATCTGTGAATTGTTTTGAAGTGGTTATTTGGTGCTGTCGCAATTGATTCTTGACTTGGAATGTCCAAGTCTATTACAGCGGTATCAGAGCACGGCCGATTTCTCTTCTACGAGAAATCCGATCCCCAATTTTTTTTTCTGCGGCACCTATGGCTTCACGCAAGGATCAATCGACTCCCTCTGCATCTGGCGATGCGGGCAGGGATCACAACGAAGATTCCGGCAGAGAGTATGGCCTGCCTCGGCCTACTCAGGCGGAGCAAAGAGAGATGAAGCGTCGTCAATTGATCGGCGATGCAACAAAGATGATGCTCAGTTTTGTGAAGGATCCGAAATTGGCAAAACATATGAGCGAGACTTCTTTTCAGGAAGTGCATGCGCAGTGGCAGAAAACCACTACACCACCCCTGAAACCCGCTCTCAAGAAACCTTCTGATCACAAACAGTATTCAGAGAAGGAATTACAAGAGGTGGTTGATGCATGGATTGCTCAGCTTTTTGACGCGCAAAAGAAAGCCAAAAAGCACGGCAAAAAGCAGAAGAAAAGCACTGACTTCCCGAGATATTTGGGTCGTCAGTCGACTTTTGACAAGGCAAAGAAACAGAAGAAGCGTGTTCGATTTGAAGGAGTACCCAGTTCTTCTTCTTTTTCTGACAGTTCTTCTAGCTCTTCAGATTCGAGCGAGGAAGACTGAAAGGTAAAACGCAAAGCAAGAAACAAAGCTTCGGAAAGGGCAAGAAAAAGCAAAGAAGGCTAAATCTCGCCTAGAGACTGACAGTTCTACTGAGGACTCGTCTACAGACAACTCAGATTCTGATGACGGAAACTTTTATGCGAACAAGAAGAACTTTTACAAAGCCAACCAATATGACTTTCTCGAAGATAAAAGCAAGAAAGTCCGAGAGTTTAAGGAAGGTGGCCACTCGATCAAGTTTGATACTTTTTCAGGATACTCAGATGCTTCGAAGGCTTTGTCTTTTATACAGCAGTTTGACATTGCTTTGGTGGGGAGGACTCTATTTAGAGCACCTCCAAGATTCGAAAAGCTACCTCTTACTTTAAGGGGAATGCTCGTACTTGGTGGTCCACGCTTCTTTTAAACAAGACTACGCTAGTTAAATGGTTGAAATTTAAGAAGCTTTTTTTTTTTCTTCTTGGTTGACGCAAGAATATGAAAGAGATGTATGAGCTACTTGGAACCATCTTCGGATGACCAAGAAAGATACAATCAATGCTTATTGTGAAAGATTCTGGAGCTCTTTTCTACCTGCCTCTTCATTCAAGAAGATCTCGTTCAGAGAACAGATTGAGCGGTTCACCTTGGGTTTACCTACAGAGATCCGAGATCACTGCTTGTAACAGAAGTCAGCTTCTATTCAGGAGTTGATGAGTCATGCGAAGCGGGGCTTTGCCATTCACTCTGGCAGTCTGACCTACCCCACAGATGAGGCCATGACACAACGAGCCGAACAGACTTCTGGGAATGAAAGTAGAAAGAAAAAGGGAAATCCAGAGAAAAAGGATGCACGACCCAAGCTTACTCTTGAGGAGAGAGTTAGCTTCATCAGAGAGGGGAAGTGTTTTGGATGCGGGGAACATGGACATATCTCCGCGAAGTGCTCTAAAAAGGCACAGAAAGAACAGAATGATAAAGACGACGACATGCCTGAGAGTTCGAGAGCAGTTGAGGAACATGGCAGGAAAGGCAATTTGAAAAGCAGAACGGGTACCACATGGCGTGGGACCTGCACAGAATCAAATGAATGAAAGTACTAACTTTGCGGCTTTTTGGGGCAAAGTGAAGAATCAGGAAGCTCTTTTGAAGGAGCCATGGCCAACTTCTTTTCACTTGGAATTGGTGGCTCGATTTGGAATTACGCTCGACAGACTGACGCCACAGGCGGAGGTAGTTCGACTGGCACCCGGATGGGATGTTGCCATTACACCGAGCATTGGCAAACTTTGTTTGCAATGACGAGGGTGTTGAGGGCACGTCATTGGTATCACAAGAACTATGCCGTGGTTGACTACCGGGCCGAGAAAGCGAATTTGATAAATGAAGGGCTCAGAGATTGTACTTGATGAACTTCAGTTTCTTTACTCATTCTTTTGGGAGAGAACTGAACGATGGATAAAGGTTGAATATGTTTTGACCTGATCAAAAGAACGCCAAGATTTTTCTTCACACTCATGCCGATTGCTTTTCAGAGGGCCTGAAGATGAGACCATTGACCTGATACCTGGAAGCATGCCACCGAACCGGCCACCTTACCGTGTGAGCCGAGTACAGAATGAAAAGATTATGAACCCAATGAAAGACCTCTTGGAAAAGGGTCTTGTCCAGCATAGTACTTCACCTCATTGCTCTCCACTGTTGTTGGATTTGAAGAAAGACGGATCTTGGAGAATGTGCATCGATTATAGAGCTCTCAACAAAATCACCATCAAGAACAGATTTTGGATTCCTAGGATCGATGATATACTCGACAGGTTATAGGGATCCGCGTGCTTTAGCAGGATTGATCTGAAGAGTGGATATCATCAGATCCGAATCGCGCCGGGAGACGTCTACAAGACAGCCTTTTGGACTGCTTTTGGGTTATTTGAGTTTTTGGTGATGCCTTTTGGCTTAACCAATGCTCCTGCGACATTTAACCGGATGATGGACAGGATTTTTTGAGAGTACAGGCTATTTGTTGGCACTTTCTTTGATGATATCATTGTTTTCTCCACAAATGAGGCAGAACACAGAGATCATCTGCTTCAAAGATACACTTTTTTTTGGGACACTTTGTCTCAGCACAGCAGGAGTGCAAATGGATCCGGCCAAGATAGACACTATCCGTGATTGGCCCGATTTAAAGAATATCCATGAAGTTGGAAGCTTCTTGGGACTGTGTTTGTACTACAGGCGGTTCATTCGAAAGTTTGCAGAGGTTGCTTTCCCTTTGCATATCTTGATACAGAAAGGAGTCCCTTTCTCGTGGAAATCCACAGAGGTGACTGCCTTTCGGACTTTGAAAGAGAAATTGACTACGAGACCAGTTTTGGCTTTGCTGGACTTGCAGAAGTCATTTGAAGTATATTGTGATGCTTGTGGTCGTAGTCTGGGTGCGGTCTTGATGCAAGAAGGCCATGTCATTGCTTACGAGAGCCGATTGTTCTCTAGGCCGGAGATGACAACACAGATTTATGAGAAAGAGCTTTTGGCGGTTATCCATGCTCTTACTCAGTGGCAGCATTACCTACTCGGAGCGGATTTGACTGTCTTTACAGACCATCAAAGTTTGCGCTACTTCTTGTCATAGAAGTAGCTTTCGAAAAAGCAGATGCGGTGGGCGAACATCTTGTCATAGTTTCACTTCTAGATTGTCCATGTGCAGGGACAAAAGAATGTGGTGGCAGATGCTTTGTCTTGGAAGCCGTTGGTTCTGGCTTTTTCCGCGATACAAATAGGAGCTTCGAGGATATGGTCGATCAGTATGCCATAGATACAGATTTTGCAGATATTTTCACACGGATACGGGATGGGGAGATAGTAGCAGGATACTCCCTTTGGGAAGGCTACTTGATGAGAAAAAACCATGTTGTACGTTACACAGCCGTTGAGGGAAAAGGTTATGACTGAATGCCACTGTCCACCTTTTGCGGGTCACCGCGGCATTGCTACCACCATAAAGGGGGTAGAGAGATACTTCTTTTGGTCGAGACTCAAAAAGGATGCGGAAGAGTTTGTGCGCAGTTGCTCAATATGCGAGAAGGTCAAATTTGACAGGCATAAGGCACGGGGATTGTTATAGCCTTTACCCATACCCACCCGCCCCTGGGAAAGTATTGAAATGGATTTCATTTTTGATCTCCCGAGAACACAGAATGATCACGATGATTGTCCGATTACATGGCACTTCTGAGACTATTGTCTCCGACAGAGACCCCAAATCTATGAGTTTGTTTTGGAAGGCAATTTGGGAGAACATTGGCACGCAGTTGCAGTTCTCGTCATCGTTCCACTTGCAGACTGACGGGCAATTTGAGATTGCCAATTCAGTGGTTTTAGATTTATTGAAGTCTTGTATCTCGAATGAAAAAGACTCAATGGGAAAAGTACTTACCTTTGGTGGAATTTGCCTACAATAACACGATACACTCTTCGACGGGGAAGACGCCATTTGAGATTGTTGAAGGTGCTGCGAAGGTTCCACCCTTCTTGAGCACGAAAGATTAGATCTTTGAAGCGGATGAATATACGCGAGATTTGGATACGGCTTTTGCCAAGGTTCGCGAGACTTTGCAGAAGTCTCAAGAACGATAGAAAAAGGCAGGGGATCGCCATCGTCGCGACTTGAAATTGAAGGAGGATGATTGGGTACTCTTACGTTTTGAGAAGGCACGCCTAAGAAAGAAAAAGGGAAAGGAGAGGCTTTTTCCAAAGCTCAGTATGCGATACTACGGACCTTTCCAGATCATTGAAAAGGTAAACGTTGTCTCTTTCTGATTGAAACTGCGAGATACTTGGAGGATTCACAATGCATTCCATGTGAGTCTCTTGAAACCTTTTAAGGGTGATGTGCCTGATAATGGGGAGCCTGTTGAGCAAGTCTGTTACATGCTAACATCAAGTGCTCCTAATTCCATGCGCTTAGAGTGCCAACCTTCCAAAAGAACTACCGATTGTCTATCATGCTTGTGTAGAGTGTGCATATTGTTATGATTATAGTGATATTATGCTTCTCAGCATTGACGTTCTCCTCTCTGTGCCTTTTTTAAGTGGAGAGCTCACCCTCCTTATATAGGATTTTGGGAGTGGTGACCTCTCTTACTAGTGGGGTGAGAGAGAGTGTGAGTGTGCCATGTGATTGCGGGACCTGCTCCAGTGGAGCCTCTTCTTATTCTATTGAGCAGGAGAGAGAAGGTGAAGAGAGTAGAGAGAGAGGGAAGGAGTGGGGTAGGGATAGGTGAATTTACAAATGATAGCCATTGCTAGACTTAGGGTAACTTGGTTTAGGGCTTTTTACAAGGGTGTTGCCGATGGGGGAAAGTCGTAGAAGAGGGATGGAGTATGCTTTTGCCGTCGCTGGTGTTTTGCCAATGCCGAGATGCCATGCGTTCGTCACTTTTGGGGCCGGCTTGGGCATGCCTTGGGCGTCATCCTTCGATTCGTTGTTGCTTTCTCGTGCTTTTGGTCGTCTTTCTCCTTTTATCGATGGCGTGGCGTTCGTTTTCTTCTTCGGTCAAAATTGCCTGAATGAATGGCAAAATCCCGTTTTGCATGACTCTTCAATTCTTGGATGGAATTTGACTTTTGCTCTAAGTAGTGATCTTGGATCTCTGTAGGAAGTCCCAAGGTAAACCGCTCAATCTGTTCTTTGAACGAGATCTTCTTAAATAAAGAAGCTGGTAGAAAAGAGCTCCAGAATCTCTCGCAATATGCGTCCAATGTATCCTTCTTGGTCATGCGAAGATGGTTCCAAGCAATTCGTATGTCGCATTCGTACTCTCGAGTCAACCAAGAAGAAATAAAACGCCTTTTAAATTTCAGTCATTTAACTGGCGCCTTCTTGTTCAATAGAAGAGTGGACCACCAAGTT
Source organism: Adiantum capillus-veneris (assembly GCF_014529385.1). NCBI lineage: Eukaryota > Viridiplantae > Streptophyta > Polypodiopsida > Polypodiales > Pteridaceae > Adiantum > Adiantum capillus-veneris. The sequence goes on along the minus strand of NC_140953.1, from coordinate 96,874,479 downwards.
CGAGCATTTCCCTTGAAGTAAGAGGTAGCCCTCCGAATCTTGGAGTGCTCTTGAGTAATGTCCTCCAGAGAAAGCTATATCAAACTGTTGTATGAATGCCAAAGCCTTCGAAGCATCTCGAAATCCAGAAAACGTGTCAAATTTAATTGACTGTCCACCCTCTTTAAACTCTCGGACTTCCTTGCTTTTATCTTCCAGAAAGTCATATTGGTTGGCTTTATAAAAATTCTTCTTCCTTGCATAAAATCTGCTGTCATCGGAGTCCGAACTATCCGAAGACGAGTCCTCTGTAGAACTGTTCGAAACTGGGCGAGATTTAGACTTCTTTGCCTTTTTCTTGCCCTTTCACAAAGCTTTGCGTTTTGCTTCGCTTTTTTTCCTTTTCTGTCTTCTTCGCTATAGAAGAAGAAGAAGAAGAAGAAGAAGAAGAAGAAGAAGAACTGGGTACTCCTTTCAAATCGCACAAATCGGCCGCGCTCTGATACCACTGTAACAGACTTGGACACTCCAAGTCAAGATTCTACCACGACACGACAGGAATTCCTTCAAAACAGTCCAGAGTTCACAATTGATTCGACACTGTCCAGTGGAGTTCCGTGCCTGGACATATTGGCCCCAAAGACTGGCGCCCCTTTCGGTATTTCTTTTTGAATTAATTTGCAACTCAAAGTACAAGGGAGTGTGAGGGTCTCACTCTCAGACTGTGCGTCCAGATGCTCTGAGAAGTGGGAGTCCAAGCCACACTTATAAAGGTTTACAAGGGTTGCCAAAAGCAGAGCCCCAAAAGCTGCCCATTGAAAGCATTCTCAAAATGCGTAGGGAAAAAAGCAGGCCTAATATTGCTGCCGTAAAAGGTGCCGCAAAATGCGGGATTCCGTACAGACGTCAGCCCTAGCAGACTGAAAGCTGGAAATCTTGCCACGTCAGCATTTCAGCTGGCCCTAGCCACGTCAGGTGTGTGTGTGTGTACAGTCTGCAACCCTAGGGATATGCCACGTCACTGGTTTGTGACATGCAATGCTTTTAAACTGAATGCTTTTGGGCTCTGCTTTTGGGTTGTTTATACCTCCAGAGATGTCAGGTGCAACGGAATTGAAATGGTGAAGATCTAGGTTTTACACTTCCACAAATCCTTTTCTTTCATGGGAAGTATTGAAGGGGCGCATGGGGCTATCATTTTGTATGCATCTGGTTAGAGTTGGCACTTGCTCAAAACCTAGTACATAGGGGCAGAATTTATGTCAGTGTCTGTTATTATCCTCTCAAAAGTTAATTGCAATTGGTGGTAGAGGTCTACATCATTTGTCCTTATAGTGGGCTTATTCGAAAATATGGAGTATTAAGAAAGGCTTTTTCACTTAGTTGGTTACTATAGCTGGATAAGAAACGTGTCTTAGCTGTGTTGGCTACTATAGTAGTTTCTATACTATGGATTGTATGTGGATGAAGGTTGGTGCCAAACAGTGCTTGTTGGTCGTGAGATCGAGCCCATGCCTCGGATGTGGGGTTTTGAATTTGTTGTGCCGATCTCTGCGACTTCTTTCTCAACCATTGATATAGTGTTGTTTTGACGGTGTGGTGTGTCGCTTAACGTTTGACGGTCCTCTGAAAACCAGGCTGATATGGCCTTGCTCGATTTCTTTTAAGATTTATAGCAAAATGTTTTAAGCTGTCTGTGGTTGAATGCTGGTAGCTCGTGTTTGCAGTGATTCAGAAGATTCGGATAATGAGCAGGAGTACGGGCTGGCTTCTTGTGCATGTGCCATTCAATGACTTTTTTTGTTGCGGTGAGATTTCAACCTGTTGTACGACTAAAATCAAATCTTGTTGTCTGAAAAGAGGGTTTGCCATGCGGATGCTTTTTGACAGGAAGGACGTTTTGTTGGGATCTATCCTCGGTATTTGGCATTGTAAATTTATCTTGTCATAGAGAGCTTACTGCAATTGACAGAATCTTTAGGGACAGTAGGCAATGCATGAGACCGGACGCTGTAGCATCGTTTTTTACATCTAATATACATGGTGGTGATGTTTCTTTCTTTGTCGTTTGTGCAATTGCTCAAGCACTTCCGGTGTCTCTATCAAAACCTTGGAACCATCTCCAGTTGCTGGTATGTTTTTTGTAAAAAAGGTATGTTGCAAAGGAACACAGAATCTTTTGAAGAACATGGTTTGCCTGTCCAAGTTTACATAGAAATTAAGCGTACTGAGAATGATTTTTTAAGAGGATTGCCTCTTGATTAATATTCATGAAGGCTGATCTGTCGGTCGATTTCTAGTCAATATTTAGCCCAGATTGAGGCCTTCATTCTCCATCACTATCACTATGGACATGGAATATGTGAAAGGGATTAAGAGTCCTCAAGTATGTGCTATAAATCATTTGTCCAATGGTCTTTCTTTCTGCCAGCTATGCTCAATCATTGGGCACTGTGGGCGCTCACCCAAAGGGCATAACCCAGTGGGATGAGTCTTTGTGCTGTAGTCCCAAGGTTGAGGATTCAAGGCTCACAGGCTGCGCTCGATGGGTGCTACTGACTTCTCCATTGAGGAAGTTGTTCTGCACGGTGTGGTCCCTTTTGGGTGTGATGTGTATAGCAAGTCCGGTTGTAAATACATAGATATGTATAAAAGTCCTCCCTACTACCTTATCCCTCGTTGATGGTATTATTTTTCTGTAAAAAAAGGTGTGGATAGACGGTGTTCAAAGTTCGCGCCCCTATGCAAGCATTTGGAACATTGTATGCCTTTGTCTCTCAACTAGTCTCCAATCTGGTCATTGTGTGTCCAACATAAAAAATCGGCGTTAATTAGGTATATAATAATTGCATTAAGAGTCGGGTCTAGCTAATGATCAACTGTTCTAGTGGTATGCAATGGTAAAAATTAAAGGGAATGGTCTTACATGAATTGAAGGATAGTTTGAAGTTGGTTCTTTCCAAAAATGTGGCAAAAAAGAGATTCTTTGGGAAGCCCTTAGTACAAAGAAATTGCAGTAAATTAGTAGCCTTTCGATTTTAAAGGACGCTTTCTCCCTCTGTATCACAAATATTCGTAACATATTAGGAAACATACCAAATGAATCCTACAATTATCACTAAAACCAAGCGGGAATCGGCTCTAACCTTGACAACAATTTATCACTTTAGCACATGCGCCTCTCTTTGAGAAAGAGATGCTCTTGCATGCCTTTGGACAACTAGGGTAAGCATCTCCATTTAGAGACGTTAAAATTTTGCAGGGCTTGAGCTCTCCTTGTACAACGTAATTTTGCAAGTGGGCAAGTAGTGATGACGTGACAATGGGGCTTGAACAATGTTTCCACTAAGCAAGAACTTCTCGAGTGGAAATGCCTCTAAATTGGTTTCTACATGTAGTCTTTAATCGGGGTAGGTCCGGCCCTAAAGAGGGGACCATCTTTTTACTAGTACACTCTCTCTCCCCCCTCCCCCCAATGTTCACACCTTCCCATGTCTAACAAAAAGACACACAGCTACAATGCAAAGTTCTAACAACGAATAATCTTTCCTTGTGGAAGCAAATCATGTAGTAAGCTCAAATTTATGCCTGTGCAATGCCCTTTGCAACCAATAGGGTCACATAGCACACCTACGCAGAGGAAATCACTTTATTGCATTCGATAGAGGAATGTTTGCAACTTGCAAAAAGCTCGACGCAACATACATATATGGCACACATTGTATGTGGATACCATATGCCAAAACGCAGGAATATTACTTGCCAAACGTTGATGCGGAAGCTAGGACTGTGATAGTTCTCACTTCTATTAGGTAGCCCATAAATTTTGTAGATTTTCTCCATGAAGAACTATGCAGATTCTAGAGTTTGTACCATGCACCTATTAGGAACGAACCTACGCCTTGTCATCGAATGTTCAACCACCACCCAAAGGGTATTATGGCAAAGGTTCACAAAAGGAAGATCAATGTCATGAAATTTATAAAGATTCCCACATTCCATAGAAATTTATTGCATGTAGGAGCCCACCCACCTTAATCAACCCCCCCCCCCCCCCCCCCAAACAAACCACCATGTGCACACGCGTGCGCGCGCACACACACACACACACACACACACACACACACACACACACACACACACACACACACACACACATAGAGGAGGAAGAAGGATAATTTAACCATCCTAGGAAACAATCCAAAGAGATCTATCCAATGAGTGAGAGGGAGAGAGAGAGAGGAGAAGAAGAAGAACAGAATTTACACACACACACACACACACACAGATGAGGAAGAAGGAGAATTTTAGGAAACAATCCAAGAGACCTTCAAGGTTTATCCGACAAGGAGAGAGACTTGTTATTCAAGAGGGAAATGGCACACACACACACACACACACCTATCCAACTAATCTTGGACTCAAGAACTATTATGTGTGTGTGTGTGTGTGTGTGAGAGAGAGAGAGAGAGAGAGAGAGAGAGAGAGAGAGAGAGAGAGAGAGAGAGAGAGATTTTCTAGTATGAATCAGATTTTTTCTACAAACAAGGCTTAAATTTTTTCTTGAGAATCTTGTTTACATATATCAAAATACTCTACTTAGCTTACGAAAAAGTGTAGGCCACTTGTCTGTACTAGCCTTATATATTTTGCACAAGTTTCACTAAATAAAAAGGGTTTTGAGTGTCTTTTGTTTTTGCAATATGATGCTTTGCATGAGCTAGTTTTACAACACACACCGACACCCACATGTTGCAGGGGTTGAACCATAGTAGGCACGCTTAAGGCCCCGCGCCTTTACTGCTAGGTCAACTCCCTTTAGGTAGGTTAGATACATAGATTTCATGCATTCTCTCATTCTTTATGCAAGGCAAAGTGTTATATCTTAGTAATATATGCTATTTAAATATTATTAAGGTAACAATTATTGACATTTTATGCAAACTACATAATTGCATCATGCTATATTTACATGTAAGATGTATAAATATATGATCCATGCCTTCGAAAGATGACGGGCTCCAGTATGCCACATCATTAGCACCACTCATCCACTACCGTGTTGTCGTGCCGTGGCACGTACAGAGTGTGAAATAAAAACATTCACCTCACTCTTGACACTTCTCAATGTATGCAAATAAAAGAAATCATGTACATATTGTGATATATGTTGAAGTGTCTACGGCGGTCATTATCATGTACATATCCAGGGAGTCATGGCCCTGGATGTGGCGCATTTGTGTGCTTTTCCACTTGATAAGATGATTAATTTGGTTTTACAATGTATATATTCCAAGTGTTTCATGTTGGCACACTCATCTCGCCTATAAAGACTGATGCGAGCAAAAAACTGCCAAAAATAGCAGCTAATAGGTGCCATTGCAGAATTGCATGGAAAGTGACCCAAAAGGGTATGAAAATAAAAATGGGATATTTTTATTTATTTTCCAAATTATGCCCTCTAGAACTTCCCCTTTTATTGGATTCGTTAGCGATAAAATCAAGCATGAAGTGAGTATATTTATCGTTATTGATAAATCTTAGCTTAGACTCGTCCTTACCAAGAACACAATTAGAAAATCTATAATCTCATTTACATGGTTTTCCATGATAAAAGAATTATTTTTTCATACACGATGCACAATAAAGTTTCAAAGTGAGCCTCTATAAAAAGACCTTTGCTATGTTTAGAATTTCTTGCTTCAGCTACATACGTTGTAAGGCCAAGGGTAGCTGGGGCGGGGCAATGGGAACATGGCACATGGGCTCGACCCTTTATTTAATAATGATGTTGGATTGTTCCCAATCTCCCCTTGATCTTTCATTGGTATCAGAGCTCTCGACCCTATAGGGAAGATGTTGGCACAAGAAGATTTAGAATTTTTCTCATGTAGGAAAACAGAGTCTTTGTCAGCGTTTTCCATACAATGCATAACATCATGAGCTTCTGCTCAAGAGGCACCGCATACCTAGCTAGGTACGATTGGGGGCAGAGGACCACAGGCCCTCCCCACCGGGCCGTCGGTCCCTTGCCCCCAATTGTACCTAGCTAGGTATGCAGTGCCTCCCTCGCAGAAGCTCATGATGTTGAGGTAAGTCACAATGTGGGAATTATTGTGAGAATTTGTTCAAAACTTCTTGTGTGGATTGCTCCCAATCTCCCCTTGATCTTTCATTGGTGACTAGAATCTTCGAAAGGAGAGGGGTCATGGAGCTCTTGGCTTGCATGATTCTTGTGCAATGGGATGGAGTCGAGTCACAGAGCCACATGAACACCACTTCAAGGGAAGCTTGCTAGGGTGAACAGTTGGCGGTTTGCAGTGGCCATGGCTCGGAAGGAGAGAGCTTGACTTGCTGCTCAGTTTTCGCTTCATGAGTTCTCTCTCTCACGGGTCATAGCGGCAATGCCAAGCATTTCTCTCTTTGTGCATGCTATCGTTCGCCATGGCTAAGCCTCCACACTATCTCGCACGGGCAAAATGGGATCGACGGCTAAGGTGATTTGGGCCATCAGATGCACATTTGTAAATTCGAGGCATTTGGTAAATTCGGGGAGAAAAGTAAATTTTGGTATCCGCACCCCATGTCTTGAACCCCTGACCTCCCCACCATGAGCCATGTGCACTAACCACTACCCCCTCATGCGCACGTTGAAATATAGGGGATTCGAGTATGTCATATTGTAAATGTGGGCCGATTAGTAAATTCGGGCAAACTAGTAAATTCAGGGCAACGTCAGATCTGACAGTCCATGATTGACGCGCCCCGCGTTTTCCTCGTCCACCATTGATCCCATTTGAGCATGCCCGTGTGATATAGTGAGGAGGATGGCCGAGCTTACGAGCTCTTATTTCATATTGGCCGCCCTATGTTAGGGCTTTGGTAGCCATGTTGAAGTTCCCACCATGGCTTTCAGCAAGGACATGGCCCCGGCAAGGAATGGCTTTGGTATGGAAACCTCAAAAGAATCAAAGAAAAGGCCTCATACTCGGAATTCTTCGGTGCCAATTTACCAAAAAAATATAAAATACATAGAAAAATACCGACTCACAAGGCTCGGCTCGAACATCATTAAGGCACGACCTTGTTTCCCGTCTCATGGAATTATATTTTAACAACACCGATTTTTTTTGGAGCATTTGAGGCTACCATAGCTTTTGTTTCCTATATGAAAAAGTGATTTGGAAAGAGACCAGTAATGTGTCTAGAATTCAAAGGTAAACACGAAAGGCAAGGCCTTCTACCGATTCCTTTTGGGCTTTCAATCAATCAAGCTCCAACTTGGGGCATGCGAGGCTACCATTGCTTTAATTTGCTATCCAAAGAGGTAATTCAGAGGATTTCATGCATCAACATCGGCATCATAATTACTTTTGCCAAGTCCCCTTAGTTCTGGGGCTTTGATATGGCATGCCCATCAAGGAGCAAGTACAACTCTTGGCAAACTCTGCTTATATGCGGCTACATAAGAACATATAGTCTATCTTCTCTTCGCATGGTGTGCATGCTAAGTATGGAGCTTGATTTACCCTTGTAAATTTTATTCTAGAAACACACATTTGTAAAGTCCCTGTTATGATGAGAAGCCATCACGCATGAGAAAAATCACTGGCCAAAAAACAAAAAACTTGCCAAAATATTCCTTTTTCTTGGCTAGAAGGTGGCCAAAAAGTGACCGAAAATGGCCAATAGAGATACACACATAGCCGGTGGCCGGTGGACGACATTCAATGTCCAGAGGCCAGCGTTCAATGGCCGATGGTTGATTTTTTCGTGGATTCGTCTACACATGGACAGCTACACATGGGCGCGTCTACACATGGACGACTGCCTCTCATGTGAAAGGGAAGACCATAGAGACTCCTTCGCATCTATCAAAGGAGGCTCTTCTACACAACATGAAAAAAGAAGTAAGAAGAAGCAAGAAGTGCAAGGTAGAGAGAGAATCAGGCGAGATGACCATTAAGGGTTTCTAAGCCCTTTGTAAACAACTTCAAGTTCAAAGTGTAAAGCCATTCAGTGGTTGCTTGCTCGTTAATGTAGCCCATACTCGGGTGAACCACATACATCACATGTGTTCTCTCTCTTTCTCTCTTCTCTATTATCTCTCTTGTGTATGTTATATCTCTCTCCATTAAGCACACCTCTCTAGTCACTACTTGGTAACTCATTAATCTTAACAATGCATGAGCAGGGAGTAAGAAAGCTAGCATGGGCTATAAATCAATGACCAATTGTCTTTTTCTTGACAACATCATGGGTAGATTTTTCTCATCTTCTAGGGATAAGTCAAGGGCCGATGCTCTCCAAGGGATATCCTAAGGAGTAGGCTCGGTACAAGTCTACTCAAGCATTAGGCTTGTGTATTAGGGACCGTCAAAACCAAGAGCAAGGACAAGTCGGTAGAGAACTTAGTAAACCAGGTACATTGCATTTTGTGTGGTTTTTGTGGTCATCATTATGTTCATTAATGAGCTATCATTATGTGAAGAAGGATTCAATTTTATGCATATGGCATAGTCGCATCCAAAGTCTGAGATATGCTATCAACATACTTGAGGGGACTTTGTTAGTGTATATGAACGACCTTTAGCTTTAGAGCGAGCTTTTTTTCCTCCTCCACCCCTACCGCTCACTACCACCAGATGCCGCCACTGCCACACTAACGACAAGTGGCACGTTTTTTGAGCCACCACAACCTCTCTTGCTCCCCCACATTGCACCACCAACTTCTAACCCCCCTCCTCTCTCAACCTTCTCCGCCCCCCTCCCCCCCCTTCCCCTCTATCCCTCACACAATCTCTCATGGTTTCTTTTTCCTCTTTCTCACTTTGCCTCTGTGTGTGTGTGTGCGTGTGCGCACACACACTGTCATGACATGTGTGTGTGTGTGTGTGTGTGTGCGCGCGTGTGTGCGCACTGTCATGACGTGGTACGTACATAGTATGCAATAAAAACATTCACCTCACTTTTGACACTTCTCAATGCATGGAAAGAAAATAAATAATGTACATACCGTGATATATGCTAAAGCGGCTACTGAGGTCGCTATCATGTACATACCTATCCGGCGAGTCGTGGCCCTGGATGTGGCTCATTTGCGTGCTTTTTTACTTGATAAGATGCCTAATTTGGTTTGAAAATGTACATAGTCCAAGTGTTTCATGGTGGCACACTCATCTCGCCTACAAAGACTGATGCGGGCAACAACTGTCCAAATAGCAGCTAACAGGCGTCGTTGCAGAATTGCATAAAAAGTGACCCAAAATGGTATATTGATGAAAAATGATGCTTAACTATGCTTTTTATGATTATGCGAGTGATCCCACAAATTTAGGGATTTTCTTGACTCCGTTTGGGATTTTTCGCATAAAAAATGAGCTGAAAATGGTCTAGTTTTGGTCCAAAGTGGCAAAATGGCCCAAAAATTGACACATCAGCTCATATTGCCATGGGTAAGAAAGAGAAGGGGGTTTTTTTACATAAAAAACCTGCAATTTATCACTAATGTGTAATGGCTTCCATGGTTGCTCAATCTATGTGTAGGCAGTCCCGCCTCTTCGCAATCTTGTATCTGAGCTTGTGAGGGAGTGAATTAGGGTTTCCTCTTATCAAAATGGTGTGTGGGTTTCGCTTTAGAAGCTCATAAATCTCTGAAAAATCAGAAAATTGTCGTTGTGAAGGTGGAAGCTCGAGCATTCCTTTCAACTATTTGATGGTACGACTATGTAATTGGGGGCGAGGCTACATGATACCATGAAAGAGGTTTGGGTTTTGATTGAGAATTGTGCTTGTATGAGCATTGAGGTTTCATGGCTGAAACTTTAGTGTTTTCAAATGTTATTTTAAAGTGAAATTGAATGTGATTTGATGATCCTCTTATCATAATCTCAACTACGAAAACAAACAATTTCCAAGCACGATAGGAAAGAGGGTTTGTGACTTTGCTGTCACGAATGCTCTTGGATTCTCTGTCACCCTTAGAAAGAGGGTTGGTGATTCTCCACAATCGCTTTTTCACAAAGTGTTTGTGACTCTCATCTCAAACTCTCACAACCAGAGGTTTTGCACCTTCCCAGCTAGAAGATCGCACACAGTCCGACAGTACACGTGTGTGTGTGTACTTGCCTGAAGTATGGTATAAGTGAGCATAACTCCCAAATAGTACCATCATACTAGATACAATTAAGTTGGCAAAAGGATATGATCAAAACCTATTCAAAGTCCATGTATAGTAAGAATGGTTTTAAAGGTTTTTTGAATTTTAAATCTTTTTGTGACATGATTTTTTGTAAATCATGTACATATCATGAAAGTTCCAAGTAATTAGAGAAAGAAGTAGTACCAAGAAACTTTTCATGTAGTCATAAGTAGTAGAACTAAATCATTCATAATTACAAGCTAGTTAGATAAGTAGCCTTTATCTTATAGGGTGGGAGTGAGAAAGCAACACTAAATAGGTATGCAAAGAAATCAAGGGCGAAGGAGCACATATTTCTCAATCAATCCCCATAAATGCACAAATTAAAAAAACTTGGATTTTTATAGTATACTTGTGATTGGCAGATCAAACCAAGTAATCAACACTACTCAAATTTTATTTTACTCAAACGATAGTACTTCAATATCAACATAAAACCACGACCCCAACTTAGCTTAAGGGTTTTATCAGACGGTTTTTCATGCCATAGTAAGTTTATAAAGCAAAAAACAAGCTGGTTGTTTTAGCGTATGTACGACACCAACCTGAGAAGGATGGTTTTGTTCAACCATCTCCATTTTGTGGAGTTTTCGGAGGGAAATTAAGTGTCAGTACATAGCGCAATAGCATGCAACACTCTTTCAACTCTCTTTCCAAAACACATATAGAGAATGGATGCCAAGGCTAAGTGAGGGATGATGGAGGTTATGCCAGTAGATTTTTGAGCAGAATGTCACCCAAAACTTGCTTACACGATTGGATCAGAGACTGAGGTAAACAACTATGTGGACCAAGTGTTAGGGGTAGATAGCAGAGATGTAGGCTGGAAGGAGAAAGAAGGAAATACCATATGGCACAAAACAACTATAGGTTGCCCAAGCCTGAGGCTCGAGTGAATTAACGAGCATGCAAAAGGCTAAGGCAGTGGAGTAGGGGAGAGGGAAGGGGGGAATGGGGATTATTTATAGTAAGGATGATTTTAGAGGATCTCATCACCGAGCCCACATGAGAGGAGGGTGCTTAATAAAGGCAATGTACTCGATCATGGCACGATCATGAACCCTTTAAAAATGCTTTAGGGTTTTTTTTCACCATATTGCTGGGAGACTTAGCTTAGAGGTGGTTTACATCAGCATGTGTTGCCAAAGCAAGGGTTTTTATCAAAGCTGTTGGGAGAGTTTACAGACTTAGTTTATGTAGGCTTTTAAACAAAATCAATTTTCAACAAATTAATCAAAGTTTAAATCCTCAGCTATCTTTAAGTTTAAATGGTGCAAAGCGGGAGTTATCCTTTGATGGGGGGTACAATATTTCAGCTACCAATCCCTACATTTAAGTCATGCTTAACATGGTGTAAAAAACTAGTAGCCCCAACAAGGGTGTAGTATTTCATGCTTTAATGGGAGATACTTCAATGCATAGGTTTACTTTAGTTAGATACTTTCAAAGTGTAAGATAAGACAATAATTTGTAACCGACATAGATATGTGTGTGTTGTACCTGCCCTATCCCATGCACCATACTCAATGAGTCGGCACTAGGCCCATTGAGTATGGGCCTACTTCCTAATTAATGTGATGAGATTAGTATTATTAATTCATAAGTCACGCCAATTATTACGTGAAATAGATTTTGTAATGGTGTCAATTAGGTCAGTACTTTTGAAAGCATTGAGGAATTGAAAGCATTGAGGAAATATTTGTTAATAAGGCAATTGATTTCCTCCCAAGCAATAAAGCTATTAAAAGAGAAATACAATATCATGTAAAGTATACTTATACAAGAATTCGGTGCAGCTTTATGCGGTCGATTGCTTTTCTTTTTTTAAAATTCTATACTGGAGATGTTTAGGTTATCCCTTTGCCATATGAAACGGAGATCAAAGTTATCGTTGTAGGGACTTTGTAACAAAATTGAGAAGTTTAAGAATTGTATAGAGGTGGAAAAGAATCCGAAAGGGGTATCAAAACTCTTTCCCAGAGTAGGTTCAATTTTGATGCAGTTGGATAAATAGAAGTGATTTCATTGTGGAAAGATCTATTATTAAGGCTAAGAATATCATCCATATATCTATAGATGTGAGTGAAGCTGGAAAGCTTGTGGTTCAAACTCTTGTTCTCCATGGTTTTAAGAAACCATTTATATTCAAAGTAAGATAAGTATAGGTTACACATATTAAGGGGGGAGCTAGAAAATCCCATAGGAATACCCATGCTTTGGTTATAGCATCTGTCATCGAATTGTACAGAACAGCTATCAAGAAGCTATGAAATAAAGTTACATAACTTACTCTCTTCAAAGTGAGCAATATGTGTTGAGTTAGCCTTTTTAATCCATATGAGTTTATTTGCAAGAGAAATGTAGGAGAGACCTCTCACATTGGAATTATTAACTTTGAGGGGAGGTTTTTTAACATGTTTTTTAACCCAAGATCACCATTGAGGGGAATGTTTTTGTAACTTTGAGTTATATCAATGAAAAAAAGATAGAAACTTTGTTTAGGGAGGTTACCTTTGTAAAGTTTTTTACAAGCTAGTATGGATTGTAATGGATTTTAAGAAAATCCAAACATACCTTCTGGTTTTTTGCACATACTAATTCAAACTCAGTTAATACAAGATCTAGGTATAAAGTAATGTCTTTAGTAATATTTTTAAAGATGACATTTGAAGCATCCTAAATCCATCAAAATTTATGTCTCTGGTGTTTATAAGTGGGAAGAGCACAAGTAATTTGACAATGTGAGGAGAATAGCCAAAACTTCTATCACTGATAAGGCTAGTGGCATCCTGAGGAGATATGTTAAGTAGAGTAAACTTCTATCACTGATAAGGCTAGTGGCATCTTGAGGAGATATGTTAAGTAGAGTAAACTTGTCCCCAATAAGTCTTGATTGAACAGCCTTCCATGAAAGGTTTTTGCATATAAAATTAGGGCAATTAGTACCTTATCTATACCAACAATGAACAACTTGTGTGAGAGTTTTTGAAAATTCAAGCTTATGTCAGCTGTAATCCAAGTGCTATCAGTAGATAGCCAACTATGTGGTACGAGAGAAACTTTTTGAAAAAAACATTGATTAACTAGATTGGTTAAGTCTAGTAGGATTGTCTTGTCCAGTCAGAGAGTGTTGACTAGATCACTCAAATAACTACGTAAAGTTGAAAGGGCAAGATATATTTTTTTCTGGAAAAACTTGAATGTGGTTCAAACCCTTGCCAATAATTCCCTAAATTGTAGGATTATGATTTTAAGATCGCACGTGTAAACGTTCTTACCCAAATCACCAAAGTCTTTACAAAAAACATCATTCTCTTTACAAAAGCATTCTAGAATAGCGTTGTTCCATAAAAAGTCATTGTTGTAAATCAAATTCTCAATAGGTTGATAATATGTCCACCCAAACATGATATTTTAACAAGTTATGATTACCAAAAAGTATATTAAAACATTCACAAAAGATAGATTTATGAGAAAACCAATCGAGGAGTTCATTGTGGTATAAACAGTGTACATAGATACAATCTTTTGCTGAAGATTTTTTAAAAATAGTCTTTCTCCCTTAAGGGCCAAAAATAACTTGCATATCAAAATGACCTACATGTTAAGGAGACGTCGAATAGGGGTGCTCCTTTCTCTACATCTAGTGTAACTATGAGATTTGCCCCTGTTATAGCTAGTAGAATTGCGAGGTGTTAACAAAGATGTAAAAGAGTTGTTGGGGGAGTTAGAGAGTTAGGTCTTTTGAGAGATTGAGAATCATCATCCTCGACGCATGGCTTGAGTAATCAAGTACCAACCTTGACACCTTTGTAGTTAACATATGTTGTGAGATAAGTACCACGCTCGTGTCAAGCATCAAGCTTTGAAAGGCATTGAAAAAGATCTAAGAAACTACAAGGGATGGCTTGTCCACCAAGCTAGGAGAAAATTGAAGATAAATGGAAGTCTATAGGTTTTTCAGGGAAAAGTTGTTCCAAATGATTGAGAATCTACCAAATAGCATGACCAAACCACATAATTCTACAATCACAGGAATCCTTTGGGTCAAGGAGTTTACAAGCACATTTTAAGTAAGATCCAAAGACATTCCAGATTGATTTTGTGTCGAAGACAGGATTGATTTTTACAACTCCATATTTCCTTTTGTGCAAATGTATAGGCCAACATTAGAGGGACATTTAGTATGATCAATAAAATTGAGGTTAAAAGGGGCCTTGATGAACTCCCCTTAGTTCAAACACTGTCCACCTTTTAATATTTTGAGTCGGCAGTCTTCAACTTTAGATGCTGGTAGGTTGGCAAGATAGACCCAAGTTTCATTGAGTATAGGTGCCGAAAAGGATTTTTCAAAATAATCCACAACTAATGGTTCACTCCAAAAAACTCCACTTCAATTTTCTTGACTAGCAAGAAAGGAAAAACTTTAGAGACTTTTAGTGGAACCATCTCTAAAAGGGTAGAGTCACTGAGGATGCATAGATTATTTTGGAATTATTTAACAGCTTCCAGAGTAGCACTATCTTTGCAAAAGAGGCCACCGGTTTGTGGGACAATAGGGGTAGCAAGAGTACTAATAAAAGCAGGATTAAGGCCACACAATTTTTTGAGAAAATTGGCAAGTTCAACACCTAAGGAAGAAAATTGAGCAAGATCTTGGTTGTACTGTAGAGCTAATATAGGTATTTTGGATATATATTGAGAAATCATAGCCACCCATCATCTAAATATTTGTCTAAAGTAGTCAAAATTTTGACCCAATCATTGAAGGAAAGCATATGTAGAATAGATGACTTTTTGTCCGCTACTAGGGCAGAATCATAGATAAGTTGTAAGCATCCAAGTTGCTTATACATCAAAGGACAGGGGAGCTAGCCACAAAAAGAGGTTCAAAAGCTACCTTAAGTCCTTGGGAGAGAGATAAAGCCTGTTAAAAAAGTTTGATAGATTAGATTCGGTTTATTTGGGGTAGGAGGTCACTTTGATTTTAACTTTTCTAGCAAGAAAAGGTCTGGTTCTAGGTAGCTAGGATTTTTAAGGGGGGTGGTCCTTTAAGTTTTGTTGTAATTTGTTCCATTATTCTTGCGTGTTTTAGTGGGTCATGGACGACTCTCATGCAAGCAATCATCAATCAAAATCAGGGTAAGTAAGAATGGATTAATTTGCAAACTAAAATCGGCAAATTCTAAAGATTATGATAGCCATGAGTAGGAATCCAGAACTACAACCTAAGATGGACCACCTAACACCAGTCAACCTAAACAAGAATTATAGACAATGGGTCCACCAAAGTCCTATAGTCCTATAAATTTCTACAGCCAGCGTCTCGGTGTACCAGAAAATTGGGAGAACCTTGTGTTTAGGACGCGTGTTTTTTTGTTTTTAAAATAATACTTATACACAAAAGAACATAACAGTTCAAAAGATAGCTGGCTTTAGACAAGGTACAAAGAGAAACACAAAAACGACTAAGTCTTTGATTCATTTTTGCATATTAAAGCTAGTGAGAATGAGGTATCATTCTAGTGTTTTTGTACAAAGGACAATCAAGAATAATTGATTCTAGAGTGAAAAGGGTCAAGTGCACCAATGATGGACAACATATTTAAGCCAAAAAGATCCTAAGTAAAATATAGTCTTCACCTGCATCATATAAACAAGTTAACAGTCTTGTTAGCCTTGAATACATTTTACATGTGTCAACAATGAACCCTATTAGTTGTTGTCCATGTCCTACTTAAAACCTTTTTACCTTAACCCTACCATCCAAGTAGTGTTTGAGACGATGAAGCTGTCACTGTATCTCGTGCAAGAGTGTTTCTCTTTTTCTCCCTTTTGATTCATTTTTAATTTGTGATCCAAAAGTCATTACTCCTTCAGATAAAAAACGAGATCATAGATTATAAATAAAGTTAGGCATTACCCCATTATTTATAAATTTATTCATATTAATTTAAATAGATTAAGTTTTGATTAGAAGGCCACTACCCCTTTTGATCCAAATGTTTTACCCAAATTACTGTCCCAGAGAAGTTTAAGATATGAGTTGTTTTTCGTCATACCAAGACCATTAATGAAATCTTTAAGAGATATGTCAAAATCATAATCATTTAATACAGAAGTGATAGCAAGGTGACAAGTGCTCATCAATAACTACCAAAGTTTGCCTTTATGGTTGTGGGAGACTAGCAAAGCTAAATGTCTAAAGTCTTACCAGTTTTTATCAAAAAACTTAAAGTAGTACTAGAATAAAGCCCTCCGACTGGCTTATCTACATAGTTTTATCACTAAAGTATGGTATAAGTGAGCATAACTTTCAAAAGTACCATCATACTAGATACAATCAAGCTGGAAATAGGATATGCTCAAAACTTGTTCAAAGTCAATGCACAATAAGAATGGTTTAAAAGGTTTTTTTAAATATTAAATCTTTTTGTGACCTGAGTTTTTGTAAATCACTTACATTCATGAAAGTGCCAAGTAATTAGAAAAAACAGTAGTACCAAAAAACTTTTCACGTAATCATAAGTAGTAGAACTAAATCGTTCATCACCATAAGCTAGTTAGATAAGTAGCATCTTATAGGCTGGGAGTGGTAAAGTAACACTAAATAGGTATTCACTACTGGAGACATGTGTTTGAGATGAGCCTTCAGTTTGAAACACAAAACCAAGTCTTGTGAAAAATGCGCTTTAACCAAGTATGAAACTTATATCATTCGAGTGTAAGCCTAGTATTTGAAAAAGGCAGTAATATCAATCTAAATCACGTTTTCACAGGCCAAAATGTCATAACCGACTCTCCCAAGGAAGAGTATTTGAAATCGGCTGACCATAGATCCTGTCTCATAAGTTTCACGACATATTGTGCATTTGCGCTAGGAATTTGACCAACAACTCCAACCTTATTGCAAAGAAATCAAGAGGGAAGGAGCACATATTGCTCAATGAATCCCCATAAATTCACAAACTAAAAAAACTTGGATTTTCACAGTAAACTTGAGATCGATAGATCAAACCAAGTAATCAAAGCAGCACTACTCAAAATTTATTTAACTCAAACGATAGTACTTCAATATCAGCATAAAACCAGGACCCCAACTTAGCTTAAGGATTTTACTAGATGATTTTTCATGCTGCCATAAGTCTAGAAGCAAAAAACAAGCTGGTTGTTTTAGCATAAGTACAACATCAACCTGAGAAGGATGGTTTTGTTCAACCATCTCCATTTTGTGGAGTTTTTGGAGGGAAATCAAGTGTAAGTTTAGAGCACAACAGCATGCAACACACTCTCTCAACTCTGTTTCCAAAACACACATAGAGAACGCATGCCAAGGCTAACTGAGGGGAAGAGAATCCCTCATTTCTATTTTTAATGGCTGATGGAGGTTATGCCAATAGATTTGTGAATAGAGTATCACCCAAACCTTGCTTACATCATCGAATCATAGACCGAGGTAAACAACTACACATACCAAGTGTTAGGGGTAGATAGCAGAGGTGGCAAGAAGTAGAAAGAAGGAAATACCATATGGCATGAAACAACTATAGGAATCCCCAAGCAATAGGCTCATGTGAATTAACCAGGCTACAGAAGGCTAAGACAATGGAGTAGGTGAGAGTGAAAGGGAATCACTTACAATAAGGGAAATTACTTACAATGAGAGTGAAGGGGATTTACTTACAATAAGGAAAATTCCAAAGGATCATCACCCAGCCTGCTCAAGAGGAGGGCACTTAATAAAGGTAGTGTACTCGATCGTGGTAGGGTCATGAACCCTTTAAAAATTCTTTAGGGTTTTTTCTCACCATATTGCTAGGGGACTTAGCTTAGAGGTGGTTTACACTAGCATGTGTTACCAAAGCAAGGGTTTTCTACAAAGCTACCGGGAGAGTTTACAGACTCAGTTTATGTAGGTTTTAATTTTTTTGATTTTAACTCAAAAGAATAATCAAGAGTTTAAATCCTCAGCTATCTTTAAGTTGAAATGGTGAAAAGAGGAGTTATCCTTTGATGGGGGGTACATTATTTCAACTACCAATCCCTACATTTAAGTCATGCTTAACATGGTGCAAAAAATTTATCATAATAATCAATATCTAATTCTCCTAAATGTTTTTCTCATGTTAAACTGATCATTTAATATGGGGAAGTGACGAGGGAGAAAAAGCTAGAATATTGGTTAAGCTAGAACACCTGCCACAGTAGGGATCCAAAGGAGGGAAAATAGGGATCCAAAGGGGGGGCATCTGCAAAAGAGCAATGTGAAACAATGGACTTAAAAGACCCTATGGTTCAGCCCATTAAGACTTCCAAAATGCTAAGGTTCCATAATTCAAAGGTTGTGTGATCAAAGTTATCAACATTAATTTCACCCTCTTTACTATTGTCATCCATTCTAACAAAGGTGCTCCACACCATACTTCAAAGAGGGATGACAAAAAGCAAGAGAAGAAAAAGGCGAGAAAGAGGACACCCCCTTCTCCATCTTCTTCATCCTCTTCCTCTTATGAAAGTGATGGTGAAGACAATGATGATCAAGGTAAGAAAAAGGTGAGAAAGAGGTCACCCTCTTCTCCATCTTCCTCAAATTCTTCATCTTCTGAAGAAAGTGATGGTGCAACCTTTGAACCATCAAAAGAAGAGGCCATAGGAAATCCTATGCCGCGTGGAAGAGGTCATCCAAGCTCAAGAAGTTCAAAGAGGGAGGGAGGAGCATCTCTTTCCTTACCTACAATGGCACTTTTGGTGCTACGGACAAGGTCTTGGCCTTTATCCAACAATTCGATGTGGCGTTTGGAGATGGGGGCTTCACGGAGTCCTCTAAGCTACACCATGTAGCTATGCACTTTCAAAAGTCTGCGAGGCAATGGTGGTCTAGCCTACGGGCCAACGGTGAAGCTCCACGAACATGGAAAGCTTAAAGAGCTTCCATTATGAAGCAGTTTTTGGCCACCGATGCCAAAGACAAAGTACTCACCGAATGGCGAAGCTTGAAGCTCTCTCCCTATGAATCCATCTACAAATATGTAGACAAGTTTTGGGACCTACAACTCAAAGCCACTGTCTTCAAAAAGTTGGATTTTGGAGAGAAAAAGCAACAATTTTGTGCGGGCTTAACTAAACAAATGGCAGAGTATGTCAACTCCCAAAGGCCACGCACCATATCAGCGGTTATACACCATACTATGGTGGCCTCTCGAATCAATTTCTAAACAGGGGCTAAAAGAAATTCTAAGCCCACGGAAAACAAGGGTTCCAATGAGCCTAAGGGGAAGGACAATGTCCAAAAGTCTCATAAGGGCAACTCCAACAAAGCTAAAGAGAAGGGAGTTTATAAAGGCAAAAATAAACTCTCTCATGAAGAGCTTGAGCATTATCGTCGTAAGGATAACCGTTGTTTCAAGTGTGGCAAGCAAGGGTTATGCGTACCGCGCTTGTCCCCAAAAGAACACCTGCCATGAACCTCCTAGAGCTACCTTGGTCGAAATCCAAGAGGAGGAAATTCATCACAAAGGATTTCCTCTATGCCATGCTTGGGGAAAGTTAAGAGAACATGATGCTTTTATTCTCTTTGACCCTGGTTCTACTCACAATTTTATATCTATAGACTTGGCCACCAAGCTAGGTATACAAGCCTACGAGATGGGAGATATCCTACCCGCAGACGGTGCTTTCAAGGGGCAAGAAGCTTCAGTCACTCCCTTAATCGGGAAATTGAGGCTCCATGTCCAAACCTATGTGGACAAAGAGGACTTCTTTATCTCTCCTCTTAAGCATGAGGCTGTAATCCTAGGGGCACCATGGTTTGATTGCATGGCTGCCAATGTTAAATTCCCTGAAAGGAGAATCTCCTTTAACTTCAAGGAAAAAGATATGTATATAGATGCTAAGGAAATGGGTAACACTATACCCATTGTATATACACAAGCTTTCAACAAGTCAATAAAGAGCTCTATTTCCGTGTACATGATTTTTGTTAAAGATTCTCAAAATGAACCTAATGTTTTAGCAAAAGAAAATACACACAATCAAAAGGAATTAGAGTTATCCAATTTTCTCAAGGGGTTTCAAGATGTCTTTATTAACGACATCCCTTGTGAGCTACCTCTTAAACGAGGCAATGCTGGCCATGCAGTTGAACTTCTTCTAGGAAGTTCACCGCCTAACAAACCTCCTTATAGAGTTTCTCAAGCTCAACAAGAGGAGATTATGCGGCAAGTGCATGAGTTAGTTGAGAAGGGCATGGTTAGGCCTAGCTCATCTCCATTTTGTTCTCTTGTGCTACTAGTGCAAAAGAAAGACGGCATTATCGTATGTGTGTCGACTATAGAGCACTAAATAGGATCACTATCAACAATAGGTTTCCCGTTCCACAGGTAGAAGACCTATTTGATAAGCTACAAGGGTCCACCTACTTCAATAGGATTGATCTAAAAAGTGGCTATCATCAAATAAGGATAGTTGATCAAGACATTGTAAAGACCGCATTTCGCACAATGTTTGGTCTTTACAAATACATTGTCATGCCTTTTGGCTTTACCAACGCACCAGCCACATTCAACCGCTTGATGGAGAAGCTAGTCAGGCCTCACCAAACCTTTACTGAAGTGTTCTTTGATGATATCATCATCTACTCTAATTCATTAGACAAACACAAGCAACACATCTAGGTAATATTTCAAGTTCTAAGAGAGAATAAACTTTATGTTAATAAAAAGAAAAGTAAATTTTTCTTACCAGAGATTCATTATTTAGGTCACATTATCTCTCAAGATGGCATCCAAATGGATCCATCAAAGTTAGAGGTAATAAAAGGATGGCCTAAACCAAGGAATATTCATGAGTTAAGAAGCTTTATAGGTATGTGTGCATACTATAGACACTTATAGAAAAGTTCTCACTAATAGCAGGACCATTACATGACCTAACAAAGAAAAATGTAAGGTACACATGGTTTGCCAAGGAGAACAATGCTTTTGAAAAGCTTATCTCTCAACCTGTGGTTACACTACCGGATCTCTCAAAGACATTTGAGGTCCAATGTGATGCTTGTGGTGATTGCCTTGGAGCTGTTTTGCTTCAAGAAGGGCATGCCATAGGCTATGAAAGTTGAAGGCTCAACCTTGTTGAGCAATCTCTAGGCATATATGAAAAGGAACTCCTCGCAGTTCTACATGCCTTAGACTCATGGAAGCACTATTTACTGGGGACTCCTTTTATTCTGCAAATGGATCACCAAAGTCTTAAGTACTTCATGAAGCGGACCAAGCTCTCCAACAAAAAAATGAGGTGGTCAAACTTTCTTTCACAATTTCATTTTCATATTGCTCACATTGCTGGCAAGCATAATCAAGTAGCCAATGCACTCTCAAGACGGCCGAGAGTGAATGAGGTTTCCATAACAACTCACAATGATCTATCTTCTATGATAGATGAGTATGCTATTGATCTCGATTTCAGAGATGTGATTTCAGCCCTTGCACTAGGGAAGAAAGAGGAACCATTTACTTTATAAGATGGTTATCTTCTCTACGGCAATAGACTATGCGTTACTACCTCACTACGTGAGAAAGTAATGTATGAATCTCATGCTCCTCCTTATGCAGGGCATAGAGGGACTCAGTCTACCCTAAAGGGGATTGAAAGATATTTCTATTGGCCTACCATGAAAACAAAAATAGAAGAGTATGTTTGTAAATGTGTGGTATGCCAA
The DNA here is from genome assembly GCF_014529385.1 of Adiantum capillus-veneris. Lineage (NCBI taxonomy): Eukaryota > Viridiplantae > Streptophyta > Polypodiopsida > Polypodiales > Pteridaceae > Adiantum > Adiantum capillus-veneris. Next base: position 96,852,583 of record NC_140953.1, on the reverse strand, counting down.
AAGACGAAGTTTGATAGAGGGAACCAACCTGGATTGCTTCAACCTTTGCCAATACCTAATTCACCATGGGAGAGCATATCCATGGATTTTATCTTTGGATTGCCTAAGTCTATCCATGGGAATATGGATGATAGGGAGCTCAATAAGAGCTTTTTCCTTTGAAGGATCCACCTCAATGCCTTTACAGAAAACCTTGTGACCGAGCAAGATCACTTCATCCTCACCTATGTGACATTTGTTGGGATTGAGTTGACCTCCCATGTCATAAAGTTTTTTTAATCTTATTCTACCTTTTGTAGATGCAATCAGTTTGAGCTATAAATGCAAAAATCATCAATGAACTCCCTAATTGATGTTCTAAAGAATGCTTGAAACACCATGTTCATGAAACATTGGAAAGTTGCAGGAGCATTTGTCAGGCCAAATGGCATGACTCTAAACTCATAACAACCCCAAGGAGTGATGAAGGCTATTTTCAATTGATCCTCCAATGCAATCCTATCTGAAGGTAACCTGAGTAGTCATCACACACAGTTCATAACCAGCTACTTCATTTAGTATCTCATCCTGAAATGGAGGGGAAAGTGATCTCTTTTTGTCGCCTCATTGAGTGGACAACAGTAATTCACACACACCCTCCACTTTTTGTTCTTCTTGGGAGTGACAACAATGGAAGAGACCCACTCTGAATTCTCCATTGGATAAATGAAACCTGCTGCTAGGAGCTTCCTTACCTCCTTGAGTAGAGCCTGCTCCTTGAAGACTCCTAGCCTTTGTAGCTTCTGAGCTTTAGGTGTGGCCTCTAGCTTTAAATCAATCTTGTGTTTAACAACATCTACTCCATGCACGTTGGTGTAGTCTTTAGAAAAAAAACTTAGGAAACTTCCTTAGCACACATTTGAATTGCTCTTTTTCGTCCTTTGTAAGTGTTGTAGACAGCATACCTTCTAATATTCCTTCATCTTGCACATTCTGGTTCTCTTGAGGACCTACCTCTTCCAAGCCTTGACAAGAGGTCTCTTGGTTGCTTGGCTTAAACCTTACCCCCATGACTTTGATGGAAGACTCCTCTTCGGTAATGGTGCCGCTATGTCTCACTTTGAGTGATTCTTCATGAATCTCCTCTGGGCGTTGCTCCTTCATGTCAAATAAAACCTTCTTATGATTGTCATTCCTGTAAATCAAATTTTCACTTTCCCAATCCTATAAAGCTCGCATTTTCATTAGCCATGGTCTTCCTAGGATATGCATGCCTAGTCTTTGCATGAGTTCCTCTGTCATGATGAAAATTTGTGCACCCCCATCCACTAGAACATTCCTAACTAATCTTCCTTTGATGTAAAAATCTAGCACATGTGTAATATCCTCATTTATTTCAGCTTGTGCAATTTTTACAACAAGTACACTCTCTTTTACCTTTCTCCTAGTGCTAACTGCCTTCGGTTAAATGCCTCCTAATTTTTGGACATAATGTAAGAAATTGAGTCCATGAGATATCATGACCCTTACCTCTCATGTCTTCCAACAGGTTGTATCGATCCATACCACGTCCAAGAGGGAAGTCTTCAAGGGTGATACAACATAATTTATGTAAACCCTAATGTGGGCAATGACACACTTGGGGTGGTATTGATGCAAAAGGATCCTCAAACTTCTTTCCTGCATCTTATCTACTTCTCTAGTCTCATGGTGACTCCATCAAAAAAGGGCTACAAGATAGTGGAGCACATGGTGCTTGCATTACTGTTTGCTACTACCAAGTTTCACTCTTATTTACTGTCTAGACCATTCATAATTTTAACTATGGAAGAAGTATTTCCTTATGTAGTGCATCACATGGACGTTTCTTCTAGGATTTCCAAATGGCTCACAAGGTTGCAAGAGTTTGACTACACAATGCAAGTGGAAAGCTCCACAAGAGCTAGGATTCTCACTCATTGCCACTATGAAAAGAAGCTAAAAATCAAGACAAGTAACAAGGAAGCAACACATGTGCTGGAAGTCCCTAAGATAGAGAGGGCTCACTCTCTTTTCTTTGATGGAGCCTATAAGAGGACACTGGACAAAGTTGCAGTGGGCCTTGTGGTCTTCAACAAGCAAGGGGAAAAGGTATTCTCCATTAGGCATCTCTTAGGATTACCACTCCAATAATGAAGCATAATATGCAGCCTTAACTCTTGGGTTAGATTGGTGTGTGACACAAGGTATTCAATAGCTAAATTTATTTAATGATGCCATGCTTTTAATAAAACAAATACAAGGAACTTGGGCTTGTAAAAATAATAGCTTGCTGGGCCATTTGCACCAAGTTAAGAAACCTTTAGGGAAGTTTCAAGCTGTCCAATTACATCATGTCCTTTGAGTAGAAAATCAAGAGGCAGATGCTTTAGCTAGAGAGAAACTACAAGATGTTCTATTGGGTGGAAGAATCCCAAACCTCGAGCAATATTTTACGAGCGATCCCTAAAATAAGGAAACATATATTTTCAAAACATCCAAACCATTCAAGGTTTCTCTATTGATTTAAAACACCACAAATAGAGGTAAAACAAGGTCCCATCTTTTTCAATCTCCACTCCTCAGGCTTTCACTCTTCTTGATCATGGGCTTCACAAAGAATGCCCTTGGATCCCCAAGGGCATAATAGTTGGAACCACTACAAAGCACATCAAGCAGATATTTGTACAACACACAATGAATACCACATACCTCACCTCTAAACCTTATTGATCTTGATAGTTGCTACACCAACACTAACAATTGTTGGATATAATGGGACCATGATATGGATGGATACCACTTCCCTATTACTACTTCACTCCCCTTAGCATCTCATGGGGTGTTGTTATTGATAATGTGGTTTACACACCAAGTGCCAAATATGGCACTTGGAGGCACATGATGACATGGATACAAGAACAATCATATAGATCTCATAACTTAAAATTGGGCTTGAAGATCATAAATGATCTTTGAGAGTTCTTCACTAGTCTTTTTGTTGTAATACATAGGGGAGAGATTTTACTCAGTATATTTTCTCATATCATGGTTGGTAAGACTACGTTATCAGACCAATTTTAGTAAGCACTATGGTTAAAGACAAGGTGTGATGATGCCAAAATTTAATCCTTGTTGTCATCAATCTAGATTAAACATTAAAACGTCCAAAATTTTAGTGTTTTTGTTGCTATTTCAATATCCTAATTTTTTTGATTTGTCTAGGAATATGCTCTTTGGAAGCGTTGGAGAGAAAGAAGAGTGAGGAAAAATCTCTGTATATGCATCACTGATAATTTGAATAAGTGCAAAAAGAGAGCATGAGAAAGAAGGGGGGGATTCTACACAATGCCATTGCTCATATATCATCATAGTTCACAATGTCAGATCCCTTGGCTAACACTAAATGTTCCCATTTTATTGTACCTTGATTCTCAAGGTCAAACATTGGGCAGGGTGGACTAGGTGTCAATGTAGAAGCTCTCAAAGAGCCTTTGGGCCCTTGAGCTTATAAATTGGTATCCTATGGACCTAAGGCCATAGGATCTCACATCATACTAGAGATGAACATATGGCCTTAAGGCTAGAGGATAGCCTACGGGTCAATGTAGAATCTCTCACCATTCAAGGGTACCAAAATATGCACTATAGTAGACGTATGGCCCTAGGATCATAGGATCTCTATTTACAATAGAGAGAAACCTATGTCCCTTGAGTTTATGCATTGGCACCCTATGGCCCTAGATCCATAGGATTTCTCACTAGAATAGAGGGAAACCTCCTATGGCCCTTTACCGTATACATTGACACCTTATGGCCCTAAGTCCATAGGATCTCACATAATACTAAAGGGCACTCTATGGACCTAGGGCCATAGGGTGGACTAGGTGTCAATGTAGAAGCTCTCAAAGAGCCTTTGGGACCTTTAGCTTATACATTGGTACCCTATGGCCCTAAGCCCATAGGTTCTTACTCATACTAGAGAGGAACCCATGGACTTAATGGTAGAGGATGGCCTAGCTCTCAATGTAGAAGCTCTCAAAGAGAATTTGAGCCATTCAAGGACACAAACATATGCACTATGGTAGCCCTTAGGACCATAGGGTCTCTATTTACAATAGAGAGCAACCTATGGCCCTTGAGCTTATAAATTGGCACCCTATGTCCCTAGGTCCATAGGATCTCTCACTAGAATAGAGGGAAACAACCTATGGCCCTTGACCTTACACATTGGCATCTTATGTCCCTAAGGCCATAGGATCTCCCATTATACTGAAGGTCACTCTAGGCCCTAGGGCCATAGGGTGGATTATGTGTCAATGTAGAAGGTTTTAAAGAGCCTTTTGGTATTTGAGCTTATACAATGGTAATCTATGGCCATAAGGCCACATGATCTCACATTATAATAGAGAGTTCCCTATATCCTTAAGGCTAGAGGATGGCCTAGTGGTCAATGTAGAAGCTCTGAATAGGCCATTCAAGGGCACCATTATATGTACTATGGTATCCCTATGGCCCTAGGACCATAGGATCTCTATTCAAAATAGAGAGCAACATATGGCCTTGAGCTTATGCATTGGCACCCTATGGACCTAGGTCCATAGGATCTCTCACCAAAATAGAGGGACACAACCTATGGCCATAAGTCCATAGGATCTCATATCATACTAAAGGAAACTCTATGTCCCTAGGGCCATAGGGTGGACTAGGTGTCAATTTAGGAGCTCTCAAAGATCCTTTGCGCCCTTGAGCTTATACGCTGGTATCCTATTGTCCTAAGGCCATAGGATCTCACATCATGCTAGAGAAGATCCTATGGACTTTGGGCCCTTGATCTTAAACATTGGTATCCTATGGCCCTAAGGCCCTAGGATCTCACATCATACTAGAGAGGAGCCTGTGGCCTTCAGGCTAGAGGATGGCCTAGGGGTCAATGTAGAAGCTCTCAATGGGCGATTCAAGGGCACCAACATATGAACTATGGTAGCCCTATGACCCTAGGACCATTGGATCTCTATTTGCAATAGAGAGAAACGTATTGCCCTTGAGCTTATGCATTGGCACCCTGTGGCCCTAGGTGCATATGACCTCTCACTGGAATAGAGGGGTAGAACCTATGGCCCTAAGTCCATAGAGTTTCTCACCAAAATAGAGGGACACAACCTATGGCCCTAATTCCATAGGATCTCACATCATACTAAAGGGCACTCTGGGGCCCTAGGGACATAGGGTGGACTAGGTGTCAATGTAGAAGCTCTCAAAGAATATTTGGGCCCTTGAGCTTATACATTGGTACCCTATGTCCCCAAGGCCATAGGATATCACATCATATTAGAGAGGAACCTATGGCCTTAAGGTTAGAGGAGAACCTGGTCTATGTAGAGTCTTTGGGCCCTTGAGCTTATACGTTGGTACCCTATGTCCCCAAGGCCATAGGATATCACATCATATTAGAGAGGAACCTATGGCCTTAAGGTTAGAGGAGAACCTGGTCTATGTAGAAGCTCTCAATGAGAATTTGGGCCATTCAAGGGCGCCAAAATATGCACTACGATAGCCCGCTAGTCCTAGGACCATAGGATCTCTATTTACAATAGAGAGAAACATATGGACCTTGAGCTTATGCATTGGCACCATGTGGTCCTAGGTCCATAGGATCTCTCACTGGAATAGAGGGAAACAACCTATGGCCCTTGACCTAATACATTGGCACCTCATGGGCCTAAGTCCATACGATCTCAGGTCATCCTAAAGGGCACTCTATGGCCCTAGGGCCACAGGGCAGACTATGTGTCTATGTAGAAGCTCTCAAGAGCCTTTGGGCCCTTGAGATTATACATTGGTACCCTATGGCCCGAAGGCTATGAGTATCTCACATCATACTAGAGAGGAACCTATGGTCTTAAGTCTAGAGGGTGGTCTAGGGGTCAATGTAGAAGCTCTTAAAGAGCATTTGGATCATTTAAGGGCACTGTTAGTGGGTCCCCATGATGGACATCTGTAGCATAGCTACCTGGTACTAACATAATGTCAATACGCAAGGAAGAGACTTGAGATGGGGCACCGAGACTCAATGAGATCATCAATTTCAAAAAAATGAATCTAAAGAAATGTTCATGCATCTACAATAGCAAATCAACCACTTCCTAGTCACAAAATCAGCCTATGTCCAATCTTGCCACTCTAGGTCATCACGCCTTTTCGGCATCAAAACGAATTTGGAATGGACGAAACTTAAGGAGAGGTGTTACAACACCTAAGGACATAATTCTACCAAGTTTTGCACTCATCTAGGAAGGTACATAAATCATGATCCATCCCAAAAAAAAAAACTGAACAGAACTACGCGAAAAGGTTCCCTTCAAGCTTAGAAACACTCTTCCAAGGTCAAAACATAAAAAAATAACCATTTAAGACGTCAAATCAGTGCATTTAGCTCACATACTAGATGCCGCAAACCACCACCAAATTGAGAATGACTGCACTTAGATTAAAGATCAAGAGACAAGGTACACAATGTGCTATTTGGAATCGAATCCTGATTACCAGACAAGGAGAAAGGTTGATTACAACTTGTAGCAGAAGTACAACTCTCAATTAACGTCCAATAAAATCCCAAAGATAATGATAATGTGTCTTTCATGTAAAGAATGAGGATGCAAGAGAGCTACACAAGACAAGCACAAAGCACACAGAGATGGAAAGCTTCTTCTTCTTCTTCTCAGAAAAGAGAGTACAAAATGACTAAGTGCTAAAGCTGAAAAGTAGCACATATGTACATGCGGTCACTAAGTGTGAACTCGCTAGAAGCGTACTAGGCTGGCACTATAAGTGTAGTCCAGCTGTAGAATCACTGGCAGAGATCCTCCGTGTCGGTCACCTAACGTGCCAGTGCGTAAATGCCGTAAGCGGCCAAGACCCGTAGTGGATGCGAGCTCAAGGTGTAGAGCTCGACATCTCAACACTCCCCCTCGAGCTCTGCATGTCGCAGAGTCCAAGCATAGTCCGGAAACGTCGAAGCTTCTCAGCTCCGAGGGCCTTGGTAAAGATATCCGCTATCTGCTCCTCTGTGCTGACGTAGACCAAGTCGATGTCGCCCACCAACACTCGCTCTCGAACGTAGTGGTAATGGACCTCTATGTGTTTGGTCCTAGCATGGAACACTGGGTTCCTAGCCAACTGCATGCTGCTGAGGTTGTCACAATGAATGACAATCTGCTCGTCCACCTGCACTCCCAAGTCCTCAAGTAATGTGCGTAGCCAAGATACCTCGCACGCCGCAACTGCTGCCCTCTGTACTCGGCCTCTGTGCTCGATAAAGCAACCGTAGGCTGCTTTTTGCTGCTCCAAGTAACAGCAGCACTCCCAAAAGAGAACATGAAGCCACTCGTAGATCTCCTATCAACAATGCTACCTGCCCAATCTGCATCTGTATACCCATACAATGCTAATGGTGCATCTGCTGCATAGAACAATGCGTAGTCAAGAGTCCCTTGCACATACCGAAGTGTGCGTCGTACTCCATCCAAATGTGGCTTCCTCGGAAGCTGCATGAACTGAATCTCCAAGCCTACAGTGTAGCTCAAGTCTGGCCTCGTGATAGTCAAGTAGATTAGACTACCCACCATCTTCCTGTACATATTGACATCCTCAACAACATCACCCTTCTCTGCACTCAGCTTTGCATTCACATCCAAGGGAATAGAAATTGGCTTACAATCAGCCATACCATACTTTGACAACATGTCCAAAGCATATTGTCTCTGTGACAGCCATACACCCTCTGGAGTCCTGATCACCTCAATGCCAAGAAAGTAGCGCAACTCGCCCAAATCTTTCATTTCAAACTCCTGTTTGAGAAGACCCTTCACATGGTCAATCTCCATAGCATTGTCACCAACAATAATAAGGTCATCTACATATATGGTAATGACCACAATCCCCACATCACTTTCACGTACATAGAGTGAATGATCAGCATGAGCTCTCCTAAAACCAATACTGACAAGATACTTGGCAATCCTGTCATACCATGCTCTAGAGCCCTGCTTCAAACCATACAAAGCTTTGAGAAGTCTGCATACATAATCTGGGTAACCTGGATCGACATAACCAGGTGGCTGATCCATATACACTTCCTCTTGCAACTCACCATTCAAGAAGGCATTCTTTACATCCATTTGATGCATAATCCATCCTCTAGATGAAGCCACTGCTATGACAGCTCTCACTGTCGTCATCTTTGCCACTGGAGCAAAGGTCTCCTCATAGTCTATGCCATACGTCTGTGCATAACCCTTTGCGACCAACCTTGCCTTGTGACGCTCAATGTTACCATCAGCCTTATGCTTGGTTTTATACACCCATTTACAGACAATAGCTTTCTTGCCACTTGGCAATGGCACCAACTCCCATGTGTCATTTGCTTCCAATGCAGCCATCTCTTCATTCATTGCATCATCCCAATGCACATTTCCAACTGCATCCTCAAAACATGTGGGCTCCACATCCTGTATCACCTTAGCCATGTAGGCTTGGTGATGCGCTAGATACCCATCATAAGTCAATTTCTGAACTGGATTTCTGACTCTATTAGATCTGCGCGGTCCTGGGTCACTCCTTTGCCCTCTAGCATCTTCTTGTACTTTCCTTACACCAGGTGTCCTGACAGCCGGAATTCCAAATTCCTCATCAAGACTTTGTTCAGAACCATCTGAATCCATGTCTACATGTGAAAAAACCTGATGATGCATCAACCATAAAGGGAGGTTCATCAACCTTTTCCTTTCCTTTTCGTGATACATTCCCTGTACCTGTTGGTGGAGTAACCTGCGTACGTAGTCTACCATTCCATGGTTTCTCAACAGAGCCACGAGAAGAGGACTCTTGTGGTCCACTCAAAACCTGTGACTGTGGCCTCACATTTTGTACAACCACATCATCTTTTACATCAGCCCCAATAGTGCCATGTGCATTACTGTACCACCTGCTCATCTCATCAAAGACTACATCTCTGCTCACTCGTAATTCTCGTGTAGTAGGATTGTAGCACCTGTACCCCTTTTGTTCAAGGGAATATCCCACAAGAATACATTTCTCTGCTTTAGGATCCAATTTCCTACGCAACTCATCTGGTACATGCACGTAAGCTATGCAGCCAAACACTTTCAAGTGTGCCAAATCAGGCTTTGTACTTGTAAACTTTTCCTCAGGTGTTACATCATGCACCGCAGCTGTAGGTGTCCTGTTCATAATGTACACAACTGTATTTACAGCTTCAGCCCAGAAATGATGAGGCATGTTCTTCTCATTCATCAATGCACGTGCAACCTCTGCAATGTGCCTGTTTTTCCTTTCTGCGACCCCATTCTGCTGTGGAGTATATCTGCATGTAAACTGCCTGTGTATACCATGCATTCGCAGAAAATCTGAAAAATCATTGGAGAAGTACTCTCCCCCTCCATCTGACCTCAATGTCTTGATTTGCATATCTGTCTCCTTCTCAATCATGACTTTGAAGTCTTGAAAGTGACCAAACACTTCACTTTTGTTACACATGAAGTAGACCCATACTTTCCTTGTATGGTCATCAATGAAAGAGACATAATACCTGCAACCATGTATACTTGCAGTATCGGTTGGACCCCAAACATCTGTGTGCACCACCTCAAGTGGCTTTTTACATACATTGCGCTCATGTGGAAATGAGCCCTTTGACTGTTTTCCAAACTGGCATGCTGCACACACTTTATGCATACCATCCACCTTGAATTTGGGCAAACCTTTTACAATCTGTTTTGATTGCATGCTGCGCAATCTCTGCTCATTGACATGGCCAATGCGTTTGTGCCAAATGTCAACATCAGCCACAACACCTGTGCCCTGTGCAAATAATGCAGCTTTTACCTCAGGCATGTCTACATTCAGCATAAACATTCTGCCCACACATTTTCCCTCTGTGATTAGCTTACAACCATTCTGGAAATCTTCTACATAACAGCCATTTAGATTGAAGCGAACCTGCAAACCCTGCTCAACCATTTGTCCAACAGAAACAAGATTCTTTGTAATGTTTGGGACATGAAGTACATCTGCTAAGTACTTTGATTTCCCACTCTTCGTATTTAGAGGTATGTCCCCTACATGAGCAATGGGGTGAGCTGTGTCATCTCCTGTCTGCACATAGCCTGGCACATCTGGTTTGCGCATATCTCTAAACCACTCTCCACGAGACGTCATGTGATTAGAGGCACCTGAATCCACATACCAAACATCATCTTGGGTGGAATTCTCTGCAGTCATTGTATTCATTACATGCTGCATAACAAACATGCGCTCGTTTTTGCTGTCATCTGCATCTCTGCTAGTAGATGCATAGTTGCCTTGTTCTCTCTTTCTACTTGCTTTTCCCTTTGGACAGTCACGTGACATGTGACCTCTTTCACCACAAGTCCAACTTTCTCTACTATCTGGAGTATGTTGCTGCCTGCTTGATCCTGCACCACGACCTCTTTGACTCCCCCTGCCTTGAGACTGGTTTCCCCTGCCACCTGTATTGTTTTGATTTGATTGACCTTCCAGAAATTGGCCCCTGCAACCCCTTGGGCCTCGACCACAACCTCTACCTCTACCTCTACCTCTGTTGGAGTTAGAATAGAAGGCCTGTTCAAAATTATTTCTGCCATGAGAAGAAGATGTGTCAAGGTTCTTCTCCTCAAGAATAAGCATAGAAATCAAATCTTGGAACACGGGGATGTCGTCTCTTGTATTCATGGAAGACCTAAAATGTACATACTCATCTCCTAGACCATCCAAGCATGCACGGACAATGTCATCGTCTTCCACTGAGACTTTAATAGATCCAAGAGCCTCAATGATACTCTTGATCTTCAAGGCATAATCATTGATTGAGAGGTTGTTCCTCTTAACCTGATTTAGCTCCGACTTTAGTTGAAGCTTCCTGGCCTTGGTGTTCACCTCGAACACTCTGCTTAAGTTTCTCCATGCAATGGAGGGGGTTTTAGCATCCTGTAGATAGCCCATCATGCCATCTGTGATGCTCATAGAAAGCCAATACATCACTTTGCTCTGGCCTTGTTGCCAGTCCCTCAAAGCTTTCCTTTGTTCTGCTGTAGCATTTGCCTCGGGAATCTCTGGTTCCTTTTCATTGTCTCCTTCTACATAGTCCCAATAACCTTTTCCTTTTAGGAAATTTGTTATTCTGAACTTCCATGCAGGGTAGTTATTTTTGTCAAGCTTCTCAGTAACAATCTGACTGAAACCGTCAGACATCTTGAAGCACTAAGACAAAATAGCTGCAATCTGCAAAAACCTGCAAATCTGCTGAACCTGCTATCGTGGTTCCTGTAACGCTTTCTACTCTCAACGAGTATCCACAATCAAGCGTACATACAACCACTGTACTTGTACAGTAAATCTCTGTATACTGCACTTTGGAGACCTGTTCAAAAACTTGTGCGAAAAACTCGGCATCTGGTCGTGGATTGCGAACGAAGGGATTGTGATGCTCTTGCTCTCTTAGCCTCTCTTGCCTGCACCAGGCTCTGATACCATGTAAAGAATGAGGATGCAAGAGAGCTACACAAGAAAAGCACAAAGCACACAGAGATGGAAAGCTTCTTCTTCTTCTTCTCAGAAAAGAGAGTACAAAATGACTAAGTGCTAAAGCTGAAAAGTAGCACATATGTACATGCGGTCACTAAGTGTGAACTCGCTAGAAGCGTACTAGGCTGGCACTATAAGTGTAGTCCAGCTGTAGAATCACTGGCAGAGATCCTCCGTGTCGGTCACCTAACGTGCCAGTGAGTAAATGCCGTAAGCAGCCAAGACCCGTAGTGGATGCCAGCTCAAGGTGTAGAGCTCGACATCTCAACATTTCAAAACTAAGGGTTTTGACTTAAAAACTTGGGACCCTTTCCCATGGTCATTGGCCACTTACAGGGCTTGTAGGGTTCTGAGTGGGTAATATAGAATAACAGGCTAAATTGCAACTTGAGAATCATCAATAGTAGAATTACAAGGCTTCTTTTGGAAAAAAGGATTGAATACATCAAAGTTTGGCGTGTATCCAGCTTTTAGGTGATAGCCCGCTTTATCCACCAAACATTTCCCCCTTCCTATTCATTGCATGTCCTCATGCTATTGCATTTGATTGTTGCCTTTAGTAGTTTATCAATATTTTTTTAGCATCCTTGTGAGTCATCTAAATTTCTCTGCCCGTGCTTCGATCCCCATCCTTATTGCCAGTTCTCTGAATGGGTTATTGTTGAAAGTGCTCTAATATGAATGATGAAAAGCTAGTAAGCCCTTGGTCATGGGATTAAATATGGAAGAGTCAACTTCAAAGAATCCTATCATGAATGCCTCCTTGAAGGTTTGCATGTAGTGTGAGGGCAAAAACATGACTCTTGCATATAATCCCATGATGATGTTTTTGCTGGGAGCTTTTGTTTCCATATTCCAGCATAATCCTCTGGTTCCTTCCAAAAATACCTGCCAGGGATGCTCTGCTGCTTCAATACCATTGAAGGCCATTATACAGGTGATTAGGATCTTTTTGCAATCTTTACAAGAATCTATAATGCAAGATATGGCACTTCCTTCATCATGTTGATGACTCCTTTGAGTGTGTGAATCATATAAATCTCTGAGGGGAGAAGTTTATTGCCTTGATTTGTTATCATTGGGTAGTTGAGAACAACTGGTCTCTTGCTTTGCCAGGAATAGAAGCTATCCCACTATCGCCTTATGTTGATGGGACAATAGGTCGGGTTGATCCGGAGATGCTGTGGAGCATTTTTGTAAAGGTTTCATCTATTGGACGATGATCAAACCATTTATTTTGTCAGGTTGGTTGATTCTCAATGATTGTTAGTACCTATATAGTAGTTACAAGAACCTACCTGTAATCACCTTTGTGGTTGGGCTTGATGGTAGGCATCATTTTTCTTTTCCATAAGAGAGCCTCCTACCTCATCAATGGAAGTGTGATCATTTCATGCCCTAGATTCTTTACCACTTTGTCAGGTGTGATCATGAGAAGAGCAACTGACTCCAACACCGTGAGTTCATATTGTAGATACTCCTTGTGTGAAGGATACCTCACTTGATATTCACCGCCGCTGAATTTCATCTTTTGTAGTGTTAGATATTGATGTAGTGGATGGATCTTCAAACTCGTGCATCGCTGTTTCTATGCTTGTACTTGGCATATCTGCATGGCAAGTTTCCAACGTGAACTGTCCGTGTCCTTTTGTTTGAGTGACTTCTACAGGGGCTAACTGGGCTTGCTTCGGCTGCGTTGCGATCTAAGAAACCCTCTTCCTTTGTCTTGGCTAGTTGTTTCTATAGCTCTTCAGCCTCTTCATCTTTAGCTTTTTGTAAAGCTCTATGCTCCTTTGTTAGAATTTGTCTATTGTACTGTTCTTGAGAAAGGGTAGTCTTTAGATCATGAAACTCTTTTGTCAGCGAGGTTGGTTAGTTGACATACTTGCTGAGCTCGGCATCTCTTGCAAGGCTAAGAGCTATGTAAGAGTCTTGCTCACCACTACATATGACTCTCCGAGCTTTAGATCATGTACCTCTTTTGTCAGCAAGGTTGGTTTAGATGACGTACTTGTTGAGCTTGGCTCTCTTGAAACGCTAAGAGCCGTGTAAGAGTCTTGCTCACCACTGCATATGACTCTCCAAGATTTTCATATTGATGCCTCTCCTTGGTTAACTCTTCCTCTAGTCCCTACTGCTCTACCTGCAGATTTGTGTTTCATTCGTTGAATGCATGAACTTCCTTGTAGTAATAGGCAACATTCTCTTATTCTCTCTATAATTCTGAGTGGAGTTGTAATTGAACTTTCTATAAGTCCTTGATCTTGTTTTGCAGTTTGAGATTGTATTTGGCCGCTTTGGTTGCCTCCTTCTTGGTGTCTTCCATCTCTAATTTGTGCATGTTGTAGAGAGCTCTTTGGCATTGAAATTGGATCTTGAACTGGTCCAAATGTACAAAGACCTGATCAGTTGTGCTCCTTCATCTACCATAGCCTGCGAATGAGATGACCTTGGATTTTTTTGATCTTTTTGACCTTGATTAGAAGTGCCAACCTCAATCGTTGTTTCTTCTGCTATCTATGCTTCATGAGCTGTTGGAGTTGTGGTGATCTTTGGTATTGCTGTCTCATCTTCTTGAATTGTTTTCTTTGGTGATAGCACTTTGGTTGTTTTTTGTTCAAGAAGGTCCATGTGCATTCCTTTCTCTCCTTTTCAACCTTTGGACTAGCTGACTCTTGAGAAGAAGAATGCATTTTTTCCTCAATTGGTGATGAAATGTTCTCTATTTGACCTTCAATGTTGTCTAAATTACCTTCCTCTTCTTGAATTTATGCTTTGTTAGTGTTGTCCTTCTCCTCTACCTTGGTAGACTCGTCAGATGATTCAAGAACATCGATGCGTGGGCGTATTTCTTCCTCTCAAGCTCATTCTGAATTTGTTGCCGCATCTTGCTGACAATATTTAGATTTTTTGCTACCTCTCTTCTTTTTTGCTGTTTGATTCTTTCTAGAGCTTCAGTTTTGGTGTGTTGCAAAGGCATTTCCTCCTTGTCCTCTCTTTCATTGTCTGTTCCAAGACTTCTTTTTTTTTCACTCTTTTGTTTGCAAAGTCTTTCCCTTTGTGCTTAAGCTTCTTCCATTGTCCTCTGTGCTTGTGTAGTTGGAATTGCCTCTACTACCCTAGTTGATCTTTTCTTTAGTCTTGTGTGTCTAATTGTAAAGTCACTTTCCTGTACCTCCTTTGAAGATTGATACTCTGAAGGAGTTTCTCTATCCTTTCATTTAGCTTCATCACTGTTTGGCACATTTGATTGTGTTGCCTTCCTATCAATGTCATGTTTTCTTGAGCTTTGCCTTGTTTGCTTTATCTCTGGTTGCGGTCTTGTAGATGTTCTTGCCACTGGCTTCACCGCTCTTTTGGATTTGTGGATTAGATCCAACTGTGCTTCAGTAGTTGTTAATTTATCAATCAGGCCTAAAGCTTGGTAGGAAATTCTGGTCAGCATTGGTCCAACATTCATACATGGCTTGCTTTTGTGACTTTCTTTGATGTTTGCTTCCACTATATTGTCAAGCATATAGTTTCAAAAGTCATAGTTGACCACTCTTCTTTTTGCCAACCCCATTGTCATGACCACTTCTATATGCAACATTGGTTCCGTGTAGCGCGGTGGTTTTTGCACTTTGAAATGTTGCGATATCAACCACAACGGCATCTCTATCTTGGCGTAGATCAGATCCTGATAGGTTAGCTTGTGTTCCAGCTGCTTCAAAAGTGCCTTGTCATTATTTATTGCTTTGGTCTTGTGCAATAGATTGTGTGTTCCATGCTGCAGGTGAAGAGCTTTGTTGATTATTTATGCAGTGATTTTTACCTTGACTGTAGCTCCATCCTTATCAGTTAGAGTTGCTTTCCCATTGTATTTATTAGGAAAAATTTTGACTCAAAAATGGGCCTTGTAAGAATTTTTGATGTGGCATAGCTTTCAAAAAGTGGGGATCGGTAAATTTTTTACAAATAAGATCCAAACTTGTCGGAGGTTGGATATTTGGAATCTACTCTTCAAATGCTATCTATTGATATATAGCATGCATGTATCAGACATTGCCTTCATGTAGATCTAGAAAAAGGTGAATTTAGATTACCGTAACGGTAACAAAACCTGGCTGATTGAAAAAAAATGGCATAACTTTCATAGAAGTCATCCAAAATTTCGTACCTTGGTTCTTTAGAATCCATTTTTCAAGAACTTTCCAATGGTAGGTCATATCATGGGGTTCTAAGCAATATTTAGAGGGGTCTACCGGGTTGCTTTCTTTTGTACAACTTTGATGATGTGGCACTCTTAAAAGGCCCAAAAATGAGTTCAAAATTTTCCTAATGAATGGAGCTAATAAGTTCATGGGATCTTTGAAATCTGTTCCCCATGGAGGTAGTCTTAACACTAGAATGGTAACAGGACACTTTTATGTCCTTGGACACTTTTGTGTCCTGTTAAGTGATCATTTTGCTTGAATTATTTGAAGAGTATGAAAATGAATTTCCAAGTGCTATATATCCACAAAGTTGCCTTATGAGCTGAAAAAAACTTAGTATTTTTTTTTGAGTATCGATCTCACCATTAACCTTACTCTTGCACAACATTTTTGAACCTAAACTGTGTGAAAAAACGGGTCTTGTTTTTTGTTGTCAACATGTTTTGATGCTTGTAGGGAGAGCTAAGTGTTAAAATTGAAAGTTATGACCAATTTACAAGAATTGCATATTCCTGGTTTTTGGCCAAAATTAGCACTTGTATGATTTTTTTGGTGGCTTTCTTGATATCCAAATTCAATTTTGATTGTGTAAGTGTAATGTATAACATAAAGCTAATCTTCCTTGAGTTTTGGGGGACCTAATATGCTATATAGCATAGTATATGATGATGGTTGAGTTTTTTGATTGCTGAAGAATATGATACATTTGAGAGTAGCAAGTATAACTTTCTCAATATTGCTAGTTTCTTAGGCCAATTGTGTGTATTTTGTAGGTAGTAACCATATCTAATCATAGACTACAAACTTGGCTAGATATTGAGTAGTTTCTATGGGTTTCTAGAGGTCATAATGCTAAACCCAATTTTTTCATGTTTGCTGTATTTAGCACTTTATCATTGCCCCCAAGGTTCCAATTGTAAGAGATCCATTATCCTTTTGACATGCTCCATGGCTCCTTTTGAATCGAGAGGACCAAAGGGAACTAAGAAAACATGTATATAGTATCTGTATTGAGCGTGACTATAGAAACTTTGATGATAGGTCCGCAGAATGGCAATAATGCAACTTTTTTGTACCTATTTTTTTTGCCCAAAAAAAAAATAGTGAGGTAAAAGCAACCATATGTTTTGGTCACCAACCCATTGAAGTTAACGAGGCATTTTATCTCATGTCCTACAAAAATCTCCACTCTTATTTATATGCAATGAACCGTAAGAAATTGCTGTTTTGGGCAAAATGCAGTGGTCCATCAACTTTGGAGGCTTGTAGTGACCAAGGGCTGAGAAAAATTACAAGTTTCTCATTTTTTCCATATGTAGTGGTTATTGAACTATAAGCTCATGAAAGGATTTTTCAAAATGAGTGGATCTACTATGGTTTTGGAAATTTTTCCCAAAACCTTGAAAGGACACTTTTATGTCCTGTTAGGTTACCATTCTAGTGTTAAGAAACTATCTAATTGTATGTTAATTATGGAGCCTGATTTATCTCTTGTAATTTTTTGTGGTAAAAACGCACATTTGTAAGGCCCCCATTATGAGGAGAATCCATCATGCATGAAGAAAAATCACTTGTCGGAAACCAAAATTTTCATGACCAGTCTCGAGCCCAAATTATTCCTTTTCGTCAAAATATTATGGCCGGACGCTGATCGAAAAGTGATCGGTTGGTTGGCCGGTGGGGCCGACAGTCAATGGCCGGTGTCCGGTGGTTGGAAGTCAATGGACGATGGTGGCTGGTGGCCGAATTCAAAAGTGGACTTGTCTTCTCAAGGGCGGCCACACATGGGCAAATTGGAGGGTCCGATTTGGACTTATCTACACAAGGGCGGCTACACATGGCTGCCTCTCATGAGAGAGGGTAGCCCTTTTGGCCTATAAAAGGAGGCCTCTTCTACACACAAAAATGGATTTGTGAAACATTGTGGTGCATTTTGAAGTTGATGTGAGGTGGTGAGAGTGAAGCAAGGTGGGAGCTCCAAAAGGGTATAATCCCTTTGTAGCTTACCTCTTGTTTGAAGTACTAAAGCCATTGAGTGGCTGTTTTCCCGTGGACGTAGCCCACATTGGGTGAACCACGTATATTGTGTGCACTCTCTCTCTCTCTAATCTATAATCTCTTGTGTGTGTAAGTTTTCTCTCTCCATTAAGTAATCTGCTCAATTATCTACTTAGCTACATCATATTTCCTAACATTGTAGACATCGGGCCCCTTCTAGCATTTTGGATCTTTGGTGTAACATCCACAGTTCCTTTGGAAATAGGGTGGCCTTCACTATCACTCCATCTGATGCTTGGAATTTCCCAATGAAAATGTTTGCGAATATTGTTTCCAATCCTTGTTCCGTGATGTGAGCTTTCTTGTTTGAGGAGATATCAGTGATATCATAAGGAGCCACCTCCCACACTTTTTGTGCTTTCTTGCGGGGCATCTTGAGACCAGTTTCAATTGAAATTAGGGTTAAGCAAAGACCAAAAAACCTGTTGGGAAGCTGAAAAAACATAAACTTTGACCATAAAATGAAAAATGAGCATAACTTTGTCAAAACTATCCCAATTTTGACCAAATTTCACGAGTGCATCTAAGGTTACTATAGTCACAAAGGCATGAGAACATAGATGAAATCTCGCTCTGAGGTACATGGATAGTGATCCATGTTGGACAAAATTTTGAAGATTTGATGATACCATCTGGTAGGGCTCATCAAGGTGATGCCTTGGTCCATTTTTTTTTGAGATTTGGATCACTGGTTAAGAACTTAGGCCAATTCTTGGTAATTTCTTCAGACTTAGAGAATTTGGACCTTTTGGTTGGGATTTCTGGATCCAAACAAATTGATACTTCATGGCTAGACTTGGTATGATGTTCAAAATCAAATGATGTGATTTTTTCTCTGTTTGGACAAAAAGGTACATGGATCGCGATCCATGTTGGTGGGAAGGGTATTGGAGCACCCTTTTGCACACATGTTCCTATAGGTCTTCCTAGCACACTAGTGAAATTTTTTCAAGTTTGGACTTCTTTTTCGTGTGTTTACTCAATTTTTGAGTTTATGGTCATGTTTGTCTCGTCTTGACCATATCTGTTTTTTGGATCCAATTTTGAGAACTTTCAGCCTTGACTAATATCTGATAGTTCATTAACTCCTGATGATTTATGCCTGAAAACCACTATGTTGCCCAATTCTCCACCAAATTTCATCAGTTTTTGGATTCATCTCAAGTGGGAAATTGATGCAGGAAATTTTCACAACTTTATGAGTATATTTTTGCTTTGTTTTACCCCTATTTAGACCTTTAGTGTTGCTTCTCTTGATCTTTGGGTTTTACACAATCTCAAACTCCCTTATTCTTTGTATTGCTTTTGAATGAAGCCATTGGAAGATCGAAATGCTGCTCTGGTTAGTGGGTTAGCTCCATGTTCCCTTCCCACACCTATTCCATAGCGCTTTTTTAGGAAGTAAGACCATTTTAGCCTTGATAAAAAAAAAGAGCCTTTGCAAATTGAAAGTACCAAATCACTTGGTTTTAATGATTTTAAGATCCCTTTTGTGCCTAACTTGCATGGTCAGTTATCCATTGCGTCCTCCAGCCAATGGTCTACTTCTTCCCTATTTTGTCATCAAGGTACATGGATCACAATCCATGTTGGAACATGTTTTGCAATTCTAGCTAGTAGAGTTTTCTCTTGGGCTTATGGGGAACTCACTGCCCAAATTATATTGGTTTTAGGGTTTTGGAAGCATGGATCGCGATCCATGTTTCAACTCCTTTTGCAATTGTTTTTGCATGAAGTAATTCTGCCAAGTGCCAGGGGTCTACTGATTAGAGGGTTTTGGTTTTGAGCAAGTTTGGACTCTCCAAATGGCTCTGACAACTTTAAGAATTTTCGTCTTGATTTTGATTTGATATGTTATTTTGGTGTTGCTGGTGCAATGTGGAGCATATACAAATGTTCTTGTAGGGTTAATGATCATACCTATCAGATTTGATGGAGTAAGGGCTACTGTAGTGGTCACATCAGGCAAAAACACGACAGGATTCTCTAAGATTCTCTTGCTCTCCCTCCCTCTCAGTGAATGAAAATGAGATTAACTTGCCCCATTTTGATTATATGTTCCCTACCTACTCAGAAATCCCCATTTATACTTACCTCCATTGCTCATATCTTCATGTTCATATCACCTGCGGTTCGAATCGTTCCTCATTTGGGTACTTGGTCAACCAATGGCCTTTAATCAACAATTTTGATTCTTTAGAAGTTGGTTTAATATCCGTCCTGTGCCAAACCTTTTCATATTTGCCATGTTTGAAGCCCTTGCTTTGAAGATTCAACGTTTTCTCTCAGAAGTCAATTCCGACCTTTTTGGTTCGACTTATTAATTTTGGTTGATTATTTACCCTTTTTAGTTTTTCAACGTTTAAAAATAAAAGAAAATTACCCAAAATTATTATTAATTGACCAAAATATGCCCAAAAATATTGTAATCACTCATATATACATATTCTCAGCCTAACATCTTATTTTTCATGAATGGTCTCAATATGACTCATTATTATGCCTGCTAAGAGCTAAAAAGCTCTAAAAAATTGGTTAAAGAAATAACAAGAAAATAATATATACAAAATGATGGTTATCTTGCTGCCGTTTTTCTCCCTTCCCATAATGAATCGTCCCTGACAAACATGTGGCAAAGTGCATGGGTACGAAATAAGTGTCTATACATAGCCGTTGTTGGGCGCATTTGTGACACCCCGTTTTTTGTAAATTTGTACATATGGACATGACGCCCGATGTCAAAAGGGTGTGTGGGATTTATTTTTGTGAGTTTTTTAGCTTGCTTTAGCAAGCAGAAGAGAAGGGCAAAACAAAAGTGGTAAGCATAATCCGTTTGGAGAAGAAAGAGGATGATTTGGGAGCTATGGTCATGCCTGTAGGTAAGAGGGTTACAAGAGATCATAACATGAGTGATGCAAGTCCCAGCCATAAAAGAGGGAAACAGGTTGAAACAGGTACAGGTAAAGAGAAGAAGAAGAGAAAGCCCAGGAAACATTACAATGCATCCGACTTTCCTTTGGGAGAAGGGCAACCAAATTATAGTTTAAGGGCTGATTTGGTGGGTAGAAAGGCTGATGTTACCTTTGGGAAACTCATGGAGATGTGTCCCAAGTTAAAGAGGCAATGGAAGCACGTAATCAATCCCGTCAAGAGGGAGCCTGCAAGGGGGTCAGTGAGAGTCTTGTCTTTGAATGAGCTACCTGATATATGTCCTACTATGGATGCATGGAATAAGAGGAAGTGCATTGGAGAGACTTATATTGATGGAGGTGCATAGGTATGTGTTATTACTCAAGCTTGTGAATCAAAGTTGGGACTCAAGATGGTGAAGAATTCAGGTTTTCGCGCGCATAAAGCTTGCCAACCAATCAAGGGTGAGGTGCTTGGGAGTTGTAAAGGACTTGGAGGTGGATGTATTTGATGTTAAATTGCTGGTCAATTGCCATGTTATGCCCGAGGGTATTGGTGCTTTCCCTCTCATCCTTGGAAGACCATGGTTATAGGCAACCAAAGCTATACAGAATTGGGGACATGGTACTATCACTCTCTACAATAGAAGGGGTGATAAGAAGAGGTTTGACATGGCTAGCAAGCAATCTTTGGATGCTGATTTTGATGAGAAAAGTGATGAAGAAGAGTACTCAAGTGAAGAAGAAGACAATGGGGATGAGGGCAGTGAAGTGGAAGATAGCAGCGATAGTGATCTAGATGTTTCCTCCTTGTTTCTTGAAGAAGAGCATGATGAGAAACAAAGATTTCTTGGCCTTATGGAGAATGAGGATATCTCTGGTCCTTATGAGAAAATTGAAGAGCTGATGCAACCCAAAGTTCAACGTAATGTCAAACAGGAGCTGATACAAGGTATGTTGTCTCCCGACTTGACTAGTCATGAGAAGAGTGAGTACCTACATATGATACAACAATTTCCCCATTTATTCATCACTTCTTATGAGGAAATTAGAGGCTTTAAGGGAGAGGAAATACACATTCCAATCAAGGAAGGAGCTCAGCCCGTACGCCAAAAGCTAAGGAGAATGGGACAAGTACAACTTAATGCTTTAAAGGAAGAGGTAGACAAGCTTCTTGAAGCAGGTTTCATATGTCCTGTGAGCACTGCAGAATGGGTGAGTCCTATTGTTGTCCACCCAAGAAGGATGGAAAGTGGAGGATATGTGCTGATTTTAAGCCTCTAAACGCAGCCATGAAGAGGGATCCATACCCTCTTCCTTTCATAGATGACATAATTGATTCTATTGCAGGGCATGAGAGGTATAGCGTATGTGATGGATTCTCTGGATATTTTCAACTCACCTTGGCTTTGGAAGAACAAAAGAAGACCACATTTATCACGCCATGGGGATGCTTTTGTTATTGTGTGCTTCCTTTTGGTCTTATGAATGGCTGTGCGTGGTATCAAAAGCGCGTCAACAAGGTGTTCTCTCCCTTTCTTGGAAAGTTTGTGAAGGATCTTATTGATGACTTTTGTGTTTATAGCTCTAGAAAGGATCATTGTGCAAAGCTTGGGATGGCATTGAAGCAATATGATGAAAGTGGAGGTCAACTCAACCCAAAGAAATGTCATCTTGCTCAACCAAGAGTGAAGTTTTTGGGGCATATGATCTCAGAGAATGGGATTGAAGCGGATCCAGACAAAGTGAAGGCTTTGGTGCTCCTCCCATCACCTAAAGATACAAAGCAAATTTCTACTTTTATTCAAAAGGTGAAGTATATGGCAAGGTTCATTCCTTTGTCCTCTCAACTTGTTTATCCTCTACAACAAGTAGCAAGGTTGGATCCTCTACAATGGACAAATGAATGTGAAGAGGTTTTTCAAGGTATCAAAGAGGTTCTTGGTTCTCTTCGTGCTATGCAAGCTCCTAATTGGGATAAGGAGTTTTATGTGAATCCATCAGTAGGTGAGGATGCTATTGGAGCTATGCTTCTTCAATGAGGTAACAATTCCCACTACATGAAGCCTATCTATTGTGCTAGTAGGGTGAAGCTAGAGGTGGAGAGAGGCTATACTGAGGTGGAGCTCATTATGGTGAGTGTGATTTATGCATGTAGAAGGTTTAGGCACTACCTTCTCCTAAACCATTCACATTCCTCACTAGCTACACTCTTCTACCTCAATTGGTGAATAGCCCTACTTTGTCAAAGAGGCTCATGAAGTGGATTGTGGAGCTACAGGAATTCCAATTCTCTTTTTTTGTTGAGGAGAGTACAAGGGCTACATTGGATGATTTGCTTACCTATAAGGAAAGCCCTCTTCTTCTTAAGGAGGATGCAATGAAGAAGCAACACATGGAAGCTCCTGACATAGACAATGCCTATCTATTGTTTTTTGATGGCTCTTACAGGAAAGCGCATGGTGAAGCTTCAAGAGGTGTGGTAGTTTATGATCCTCAAGGTGCTTTGGTAACTAAAAGGAGTTTGAAGCTTACATCACAAAGCAACAATGAAGCTGAGTATGCTACTTTGGAGAAAGGTCTCAACCTTTGCCTTGAGCTTGGCATCCATCGTGTGAGGGTAAGAGGTGATGCTCTTTTGGTGGTGAAGAAAGTACTTGGGGTGTGGCAAAGTAAGAATCCAAGGCTGAAAAATATGTGTTTTCAAGTGAAGAATCTGCTTAAGCATTTTGAAGCTTGGAGTTTAAGGCATGTGGACAGGTCTCAAAATGAAGAAGCACATGGTGCAGCGCAAGCTTCAATTGGGCAATTGTATGTGATAAGGGATAATTCTCCTCTTTATTTGGTAAGGGAAGCTTTAGAGAAGGAGGAAGAGTTTCTACAAACAGGTATGCTTCCATCAGAGTTGGAAAAGCCAAAAAAGTACGCCTCCCTACGTCGTGCCAAAAGGTATGTGCTACTTGGTGATGCCTTGTATATGAAGGGGGCTGATCTTGTGATGAGAAAAGTGCCTTGGAAAGAGGAAATTTACAAAATTTTAGAGGAGAATCATGAGGGTTCTTGTGGTGGTCACTTTGCTGCAAAGATCACTTTGCATAAAGTCTTGCAGGAGGGTTATGTGTGGCCAAGTGTTCAACGTGATGTTCATCATTGGTGCAAGTCTTGTAAAGAGTGTCAAAGCATGGAAAATAGGGTTCTCAAATCAGAAATTAGAGGCACCATTGTGGCTTATGATGTGTTTGAGAAGTGGGGTATTGATGCAATAGGTCCTCTACCTATCACAGCTAGAGGCAAATGTTACATACTTACTGCTGTTGACTATCTATCCAGGTGGGCCGAAGACAAAGCTGTCAAGCACATCACGAGTAAATATGTTTCCTTATTTATATATGAAGATATTTGCTGCAAATTTGGCATGCCATTGGAGTTACTTTCTGACAAGGGTCCAGGTTTCAGGGGAGAGTTGGTGGATTATCTATGTGAGAAGCTTCATGTGCATCGCAGGTTTACTACTCCATATTATCCCCAATTCAATGGCATGAATGAAAGGTTTAATGGAGAGCTCATAAGGATGCTTACAAAGATGACAAGAAACAATGTGAAGACTTGGGATTTAGAGCTACCTTGTGCTCTATGGGCTTATAGGACTGCCATCAAATCAGGTACTGGTTTTTCTCCCTTCCATCTAGTTTTTGGCAAAGAGGCTTTACTTCCTATTGAGGTGGAGATACCATCCTTGAAGATGATGCTAAAGCTTGAAGAAGATCCCAAGGATGCATTCAAGGAAAGACTTTTATATTTGCAATGTGTACAATTGGATAGAGTGTTAGCTTTTGAGCATTATGAGCAGGTCTTGAAGAAGAGTCAAGCAAAGGCAAATGAGAAGGTAAAGAACAAGGACATCAAGAAGGGTGACATGGTGCTTCGTTACAATAGTAAGCTTGATAGCACTTTTCAAAAGAAATTTCAAATCAAGTGGCAAGGTCCTTTCTTGGTCTTAAACAGGTTTCCGAATGGCACATATCAGCTTGTTGACTTGGATAGTACCCCGCATAAAGCACGTGTGAATGGCTACAGGTTGAAGAAGTATATTGCAAGGTTGATGACTGTGATTGAGTATGAGCCTTCTTTTGAAGAATTTGCTGATCATGTGGTTAATGATGAAGATGAGTTGAAGACTCCCTCATGTGGTTTACAAGATCTCTTTTGTGCTGCTGATCATGAATGATCTAGCAGGCTGGGGTGTGGCAAACTATGTTGGGCGCATTTCTGACACCCCGTTTTTTGTAAATTTGTACATATGGACATGACGCCCGATGTCAAAAGGGTGTGTGGGATTTCTTTTTGTGGGTTTTTTAGCTTGCTTTAGCAAGCACATATACATGCACTGCAAGTCGCTAGTCTAGTGACAGCTGTCGGGCTACTGTAAGTGCCCGTGAGTGAGTTTTTTGAAGTGAGCCTTGTATATAACTTAAAATCATGTACAAACAAAAAAAATTTCAGCCAAAGATCAGAAATTTTCAGGTTTTAGCTCGTTCTGTCTCCTTGGTGCTCTTGGATGCAGTTTTTTGCCCCGACTAGCCTTCTCTACATGTAGTCGTGCTGGGACAGCTCTCTGTTCGCGTCAATTTTGCTCATGGGGGCGTATGGAATCAATTTTAGTTATCTTCAGATTTCTCGCCAGTCATTTTTCAAGCTTTCTCTCAAGCTTTAAAGTGCCCCAATTGGAGTTGTGCTCATCAGGTTACGACTAGTTCTCTGCAGGGTTATGGCTATGGCAGCCTAGTGGCAAATTGTGTGTAGACAGATTTGGAGGACATGTATTTATGAATTGTGGAATTGATGTTGAATTTGTGGGTTTGTGATGTTTGATTGTGAAAGGAGAGGCTCTTGTCTTCATATGCATTGGTCGGCGTGTGCTGTAAATCCGTGCTTTGACAGGATTTTGCTCCTATGTGACATAGTCTCTTGGGTGGGCGACGGCTAGTAAATTCCCAAGGGTCTACTCCTATTGGACTTGTGGTGTTTCAAAAGGATTTTGCGAAGATTTTGGTGTCTTGTAGTTCTCTTTCAACGCTCTTGGGTGACATCGCTATAGAGGTGTTCCAGTTTGCTTGTTTCCCAACACCGTATACTGTGGCTCTAGGATGCGAATGGAAGATATGCATGGGGTAACAGAATGCGGTGCAAGATGTGGGCTCTGAACCATATGTTCAGGGGTTGTTGATGATGAGGTTAGTTTGAAGCTTCGTGGTCCAAACAAAAGAAGTTGAAGAAGATGCGTTTTGTCTTTGATAGTGAAACCTTGTAGTTTTGACACTGCATCGTCTTTCGATTGATGGCTCTTTTTTGGATGCCACTAAAATTGCTTTTGACTTTGAGTCTCCATTTCTAAATGAATTCTTTTGGTTGTTGATGGTTTGATTGTATTGGCTTTGTTGTCTTGACAAAACTTGTAGCTTTTTTTGTTTGGGTATGGTTTGGTTTTGGTATTGGTTGGTGTGGCGTAGGTTGAATTTTGGTACAATGTTGTTTGGGTATCCATATTTTTTGCGGATGGGTTTGCATAATATATTTCTTTACCCATATTTTCCTGATCACCTTTGTAGAACATTGTGGTATCAGATCAAGGGATGGTAGAAGAGGTTCCCATAGGTAATCTGACTGTGCAAATGGTGTGGCGAAAGATGTGTCAATCAACATGAGTTGTAAGGTATCATTCTGCCAATTCGGTGCGGCTTTATAAGTGCGCTATTAGGGGCTAACCACCCTAACAGTATTTCATTACAGGTACACAGTAAAATGCATATTACACTACACTACTGCATAAGAGAATACCGAAGAACACAATGAATAGAAAAGAGAAGGCACAACATTACTCAATGTTCATCAACCCACAAGCACTTATAAGCATCACCAAGAACAGTACGAGTGCATAAGAGAGAATCTAACTGCCGAACTGCAAGACAACCCCAAGAACTTAACTACTCACCTAAAACTAACCCCCCTTTAATCATGAACGATTGGTGTGAAAACACCTTTGAGGTTCAAAGGCTCCAACCTTAGTTACAAAAGAAAGTAAATAGACTATCACTGATGTATTAGGGCAGTAACACTTGGCACATTTGGTGGACAACGTCTGCAAAACATTGTAAGAACCCACAAAACCCTTGATATAAAAACATGACAACCAAAATGAAGTCTTGCTTGAAGTTACTGCTCCTGAACACCTGTTTCTTTAGTTTCTGCTACTCCTGACTGTGCATTCACATCATCACAAGCTTTCACTAATGTAGCCTCAATAATTGGATCTTTTGACATTACTTTAGCAACTTTGATCAATGGGTCTTTAAGTTGCTACTGATCACCTGTGCCATCATTGTGTGTAACTCCAACTGAAACTGCACCCTGTACTTCATCCCAAGCTGTATTTTGAACTTCAACGTCGTAGTCTAAACTGCATCACTTGTTGCAATATCCATTTGCACATCCATCTTTACCTGCTGCTGCAACTGTGCATACTGCTCCTTTAACTCAGTATACTCTCTCTCCAGGATTAGAATTTCCTCCTTTGTCTCCTCCTCTACAAAAGCGTGATAAGTTTTACTCACAACATCATACATTTTGATCTTGATCTGTTCCCACACCCCCTTCATATATTCCATGACTTCATTTTTCATTTTGTCCCCCTGAGTTGACATACCAACCATCTACATCTAGCTCTTCATCAGACATATCTCTAATCTTTTATTCAACTTTCTTGCAAGATGCAACCCTGCTTAACAACACCCTATTGCTACTTTCCAATGTAGCACCCCCCTTTAACCAGATGGCCTCAGTCTACCCGAAGCACCTCCAAATGAATGATGGACATGTTTTCAAACAAGACACTTGGCTGAAGAGTTAGTTGCCAAGGTGTTTGATCTTTCTAATGCAGATGATAATGAAGTCAATAAGGCAACTGAAAAGGATGACCAAGGCAGTATTTATGATGATTAAATTTCTTCTACATCCTCTCCAATTTCTTCTACCATGTTCATTCCCTTTGCATGAAGTGCCCTAAAACATGTTTGTATTACCTTTTTGGCATCCATTTGCATTCTGACTCTCTTCTTTCCTCTTTTGACCACAATAGAGTCTGATCCCCATATTTGTTTTACTCTTGCTGCTCCTAACCATGGTCTTCCGAAAATTATTGGATAAGAATGCACAGATTCTTCCAACTTGAGTACTACAAAGCTGGCTACAAACTGCAGTCCCCCAACTGAGGTCTGCAAATTCCTCAAAATTCCCAAAGGTTGAACCTGCCTTTGGTATGCCATTTTCACCTGAAAAGGAGTTGGATCCCACTTCAAGAGATTCAAACATTTTCAAGTTGACTCCAGGAGAATATTAACTCCTGACCCCCCATCCAAGAGTACACCAGGGAAAATGTAAGGTCTCTACTTTCAAATTTCACACAAGTTCTATTACGCATTTGAATTTTTTTAACCATCACTCATTATTTAAGATATTCGAGTTCAAATTATGAATCGTAGGCTGAGAAAACCTAGAATTTAAAATTTACGCTACAAAATTCTGACATGTTTAGCTATATGAATCACTAACTAACTTATTGCAAGACTTAGTTACTGATTGTAGAATTTTCTTTTACTACTGTATATAAGACTGTAAAGTTTAACTTAAAAATGTAAAGTAAATTATCATTAAGGAAATAAATAAAATAATTATAAAGACAAAAGAATACACAGGGATGACAAATGAAGGCACATGGACTCACCTGGACTCACATAGGAGGGGACAAAGTGGGACACACTGTCATATGAAAAGGAGAGGCTAGTCTTGACTAATCTTAATGAGGGGGGGCTGTGTGGCCTTATCTTTTGATGATAATGACAAAGTGGTCAAGCTGATGGGTACCACAAGGGTACCAAAAATGCGGGTATGATTTTTGGAAAAAATAAAATTAAAAAAAAATAAAATTTTAAAAATTTTTTGGGGGAAAAAAAAAAGTTGGACGCTTTCTTTTATGCTATAAATAGAGCATCCATTCTCACACTTTAGACATAGAGATTGCCTCTATAGCGCTCAAGAAGTGCTGCCACTTCTCTTAGAGAGAAGGCGTCCACAAACCACTAAGAGAGCAAAAACTCTAGTGGACTAATAAGGTTCGTATTAATTAAGCATTCAATTAACTTTAGGAATGATGTATGTGTGCTATCTCTTCCTCTAATCTCTCTAATGGATTAGTAAGATTCAATTAGCTATGTGTGTGTCTGTTATCTCTTACTCTAATCTCTCTAATAGATTAGTAAGATTCAATTAGCTATGTGTGTGTGTGCTATCTCTTACTCTAATCTCTCTAATAGATTAGTAAGATTCAAT
This sequence comes from Adiantum capillus-veneris, assembly GCF_014529385.1. Lineage (NCBI taxonomy): Eukaryota > Viridiplantae > Streptophyta > Polypodiopsida > Polypodiales > Pteridaceae > Adiantum > Adiantum capillus-veneris. Next base: position 96,823,413 of record NC_140953.1, on the reverse strand, counting down.
TAGCTATGTGTGTGTGTGTGTGTGTGTGATATCTCTTACTCTAATCTCTCTACTAGATTAGTAAGATTCAATTAGTTTTAAGAAGGATATGTGTGTATGCCTGCTATCCCTTACTCTAATCTCTCTACTAGATTAGTAAGATTCAATTAGTTTTAAGAAGGATATGTGTGTATACGTGCTATCACTTACTCTAATCTCTCTAATAGATTAGTAAAATTCAATTAGTTTTAAGAAGGATGTGTGTGTGTGTGTGTGTGTGTGTGTGCTATCTCTTACTCTAATCTCTCTAATAGATTAGTAAGATTCAATTAACTATGTGTGTGTGTGTGCTATCTCTTACTCTAATCTCTCTACTAGATTAGTAAGATTCAATTAGTTTTAAGAAGGATATGTGTGTATGTGTGCTATCTCTTACTCTCATCTCTCTAATAGATTAGTAAGATTTAATTAGCTTTAGAAAAGGATGTGTGTGTGTTCTCTTTTACTCTAATCTTTCTAATGGATTAGTAAGATTCAATTAACACTAGAAAAGATGTGTGTGTATGTTTTCTCTTACTCTAATCTCTCTAAGTATACCTGCTCTCTCTAGTTAGTACATCTTCACTATTAACTTATGCATAGTTAATTGAAAGTTAATACATAAGAGAACTCATCATATTCTTGTTATACATGATGAAATTCTCATTCACCAATTTTATTGTCAATTAGATTAAGTAGAATTTTGAATAATACTAAAAATTGATTTAGTTGAAGTATAGAAATTGAAGTTAGAATTGGGTTAGAAATGTGAAGCATAAAAGTAATGCATTCCTAAACTTTCACTCATAGTTTACACACTTATTTTTTGATTAATCACGATTAGCAAATATTTTATGTATAGAAATTAGATGTAGAACAACAACACTAAGTGTGATTCCAAGTTGGCGAGGGTTCAAATTACACACTCTCTTTGGAAACAAGAGATTACTAGGGAAATTGACCAATTTAAAGTTCTAAGTGTATAACATAAGTGTAGTACAAAAAAATGGCTCCAAAGCGTGTTCGAACCCAAGGTGCTAATGATCATGAAGCTGGTACAAGTAACGATGGAACTCCTACGGAACATGTTATGTATCCACTAATCGAACCAATCGGAGCTATGGTATAGGTTAGTATTGCAGTTCAAGTTATGCATCATTGCATATGCGAGACCATAGAAATATAATATTTACCTTATGAAAAGAAAACACGGACCGAAACCACGGGGATTAACCCCAAGAAACTCGGCATATGTTTGAGAAGTAGGAAAGATTGTCTGGTTAAACTGGTTGCTATAGGAAAGAATGTTTGTCCAAAACCTTCGGTATGGTTTCTCTCAAGTCTCTCTACTTAGTAGCGCTGACATTATGTGGCAGTTGCCGATGCGTGAGATGATGCCCAGGATGGCACCGCTGATGCTGTGGTGGGAGTACACCCAGATTAGCCCAGCTGGATACTGCAGTTTTGTTTTGCCGTGGCGTGAGGATGACGCCTAGATTGGCATCGTTGTTGCTGTGACGGGAGTACGTCCAGATTAGCACAACGAGTATTTGTCGAGCGGTATGGGACGCTCATGAGGACAAGGGTTTTTATAAATAATGTAAATACCGATCGGACATAATAGCGTCAGTAGAGATTCTTGAGTGAACCTAATCCAAGGGTTGTTGGTTTAAAATTGGATGACTTCTTGTTTGATTATTGTTTGTAATACTGTTTGAAGGACTGTTTTAACGAACTAGTATCATAAATAAAGTAAAGGAACATGTATGTTTAAACAGTTTGGTAGTAATTAGATAACAAAAGAAGGGTGAGTGTGGTGTGGAAAGTGGGAGAATGATACCCCGACGGTATCATTCTATGGACGGGTGGACCCAATGAGTCGGGTAACTTTCCAACGCTCCGCCATAGCGAGATAGGACCAATCCTTCACTAACTTTTAGGTATAATTGATTATAGATAGTTTTTAGATAGGGTTATGGTGGTCACGCTCCGCCATAGCGAGATAGGACCAATCCTTCACTAACGGTTCATGCCCGTGGCTACGTAGTAGCTAAGGCAATGTCCGTTGGTTTTTCTTTTTCAGGATTGGAGACCTATCAAAGGTACTCCTCTCCTCTCAAAAAGGGGCAGGGACCTCACAGAAAAACACTTCTCCAATGGAAGCCCCAACTACTGTAATCAACATTCAAAGGTTGAACTTCACAAGATTCCTCTCACAAATTGTTTCCTCAGTATACATTCCTGTTTCCCGTTTCTTTCTTGCTACTTCCCTAGTAAGTCTCTTTAACAATTGTTGTGAAATTTTAGGTACCAACCTCAACATTTGCTTTACTGTGATGGCTAATAGAGCTATAACAAAGCTTCATAAAATTCATCGCCACCAACCTGTTCTTGTAGTATAGCTGTACTATGGTTTGAAGTTCTTCTTCCCTGATCATCCAATGATCTTATAACAAAATGCCAATCCTCAAGTGGTACACCCCCTCTCTGAGAGTCTTGCACTTCCTTGACTGTCCCTATCCTTACTGCTTTTTGATCAGTTCAAACTGTCTGGTTGTCCAGTTCTTCCAAGATGGATTTTCCAACCTTGGCCTTTGCCCCTAATGACTACCATGGAATCAATACATCCACTGAGTTTTGGAATATCCTGAATTAGATACAAGCCGTGCAGTCACAATTATAATGCCTAGGTGTTTCCTGAGTCAGGTTGCTCTCCTGCACCTGCTGATCAATCTACCATGTTTCTCTTTGGGAAACTCTCCTTTTTTCTCAATCCATTCTTCCTCAGTCCATGCTTCTTGAGTCCACTCTTCCAAAATCACTAAATTAGCCTAACTTGGAGGTCTTTGCTGCTATTGTGGTGGAAGTGGCTGATTCTGTTATGTAGGTCGATTGGTATTTTTATTATTTTTATTGTTGTACCTGATAATGGGTATTCCCCTATCATTTTGATGTCTACACCAGAGTTCACAATTAGGTCCTTGCCTGCGTCCCATGACCCCACAATAATTTTATGGTGACTATTGCATATTGTTCAGATTCCTATTTTGATATCTCCAATTATTGGGATTGTGGAACCTTCTTTGAGGTGCTGGTCCCTGATATCTCCTGTTAGCACCTTGAGGAGCTACCACGTTTGCAGCTGCCTTCCTCATTTTTTGAGTAATATACTCAGGTCTTCTTCTGCTGAATTCTGGATTATAGTAACAGTTTTCATATTTGTGACCAAATCTTTGACAAACCTGGCAATATGGTTTTCCTGACATTCCAAACTGATTCATTCTAATTGTCTGCAAATTCTCGTCTTGAGAAATCATTTGGATCAGAAAATCGAGAGGATTTTCAGCCCCTAATCACGGTAATCATGATTTAACTTATGCTCATCTATAAACCTCTTCATCATTCTCTTAAAATTCTCGTCTACTATGCTTAATCCTAGCTATAATTCCCAATAGCTATACTCTAAATCTCCATAGCTATAATCCATTATATAATCATCATCCAATAGCTAATTTCGCAGCCATTCATCATTCTTAATCAATGATTAATACATGATTAGAAGAGGATTCTCTCTCTAGGCAGCATAGTAATTAATTGACAAGCCGGTAATGATGTAGATTTGATGAAATTCATTCTTTTACCACACAATATTGGTGTAACTAAGATAGATTCAATTTTCTCATACATTAAGATGTGATTAAGGCAAAAATTAATCCATCATTAAGCCACTAAGAAGAGAATTTTCTCTCACCTATGCATATGGAAATTCTGCATCTTTCTAATTGCACTAGGAAAGTGATTGAATTTTCTTAATTCATCTCTCTTGTAATTTAATTAGTAAAATTTTGAATTTCTTAATAATCTAAACCAAGGCATTAACTTTAGAGACGGTTCCCATAGGACAAGTAAAGTATTACCCATAAAATTACTAGATCTCGAAGGAAAAATCTAACCCTCTTGCATAAGGAGGATTGTTCAATGATTCTAATCTGCCATTTGCATTGTTATGATGCTCTCGGACTTTAGCTCTTTTCTTCAAGTTTATCATTTAAAGTAGTGAGTATAAAATGGCCCCGGTTAAGAGAACTCGCTTCGGTGGTGCCCACGACCGCGAGGCGGGAACGAGCAATGTGAATGGAAAAGGAAAAGCTCCCATGGACGAACAAGCACCGGCCATCTCACGGGCCATTGACGAAGAAATGGAAGAGCTAGGTCGCAATTTTATTCAAGTTGTTTAATTTAACATTGCACACGTTTAGCTAGGAAAGAACATATCCCCAAACAAGTTGGAGAAATCCGACGGAAACTTCAGCATTCGAATTCATTTGTATATTAAAGTCTAAAGTAGGAAAGAATGATTGATGGATATACTGTTTGCAATAGAAAAGAATGTATGCTAGAGAAAATTTAGCTCGACATGTTCATTCTATTTCCAATGTTGAACTAGTCCTGATCCCCCTACTGATCACAGGGGGCGGCTCGCGACGATTTGGCAGTAGCTAGAGTTACTAGCTTAGGGCCTTTACCCACGACTTGCTTTCTATGTGGTGGGAACCCACGTCTTGCTTTCTATACGGTGGGAATGCCCATGTCGTGCTTTCTATGCGGTGGACATACCTAGTTGTATGGCCAGCTAGGTGACAACGGGAGGAGTAAACTCTCGCTGGAGGGGGGATGTTGTACCTCCAAAACATTGGAATTTTAATGAATAAGTTTGAGTAGAATTTTTACTAGAATATTGTCTTGGTGCCGTTTGAAATACTGGTTGAAGGGCTGTCTTAACGAACATTGTGATTCGGAATCTAATCAAGGAATTTTTTAATGTTGAACAACCATTGTGGTAGTAATTAGGACACACAAGGAAGTGTGAGTGTGTGGGTGGAAAGTGGGGGCTTGGCTCAGGTTGCCAAAGCCTATGAGAAGGGTGGTCCCGATTGGTCGGGAACTCTCTGTCCCCATAGTGTTTAAATCGATACTAGTAATACTCATTGCCCCTAGAGCGGCGAAGTTTCAAGTGTACGTGCCTCTGAAACATGGGGAAAAAGGCACTCAGGATTTCTCTCCTCTTGGAAGGTGGGTCTTAGGATCTCTATATAGGTTAAGTATGCTTCCCCTGCGAGGTGGAGCTAGATCTCATTGCTAGTAGGCTCGAACTCGACTCACTTTCTGATGAGAGATTGTCCGCTAGTTGAACCATGAACCACTTTGTTTGCTTCTGCTATAGATCTAGTGGCCACTAGGTTCACCACAGATCCTCCGTTTGATACGGCGGGGTGGGGACCTCACATGTGGTCACTCCGAAAAAGAATGGCAAGTGGAGGGTATGTGTCGATTATCGTCCACTCAACGAGGCAACAAAAAGGGATCACTTTCCCCTCCCATTTCAAGATGAGATTCTTAATGAGGTAGCAGGTAAAGAAAAGTACACAATATGTGATGGCTACTCTGGTTACTTTCAAATAGGTATTGCATTGGAGGATCAATTAAAAACAACCTTCATCAGCCCTTGGGGTTGTTTTGCTTTTAGAGTCATGCCGTTTGGTTTGACAAATTCTCCATCAATGTTTCAACGATTCATGAACATGGTGTTTCAAGCATTCTTTGGGAAGTCTATTAGAGTATTTACAGATGATTTTTTCATCTATAGCTCTAAATCATTGCATCTACAGAAGGTAGAAGAAGGCTTGAAGAAGCTATGTGATATGGGAGGTCAACTCAATCCCGACAAGTGCCACATAGGTGAGGATGAAGTGATCTTGCTTGGTCACAAGGTTTCTTCCAAAGGCATTGAGGTGGATCCAGCAAAGTCAAAAGCTCTTATTGAGCTACAATCACCAAAGAGTCTTAAGGAGGTAATTTCATTTATTCAAAAGGTGAAGTACATGTCACGCTTCATTCACTTGACATTGGAGTTACTTCACCCTCTCCAAAAGATGACTCAACATGTAGAGTTTGCATGGTCTGATGAGCTTTTCTTGTATAAAAATGGTTTTGGCGGAACTACTGATGCTCATGCCTCCACGTTGGGATTTTACATTCTTTGTTAGCTCAAGTGTGGGTAAGGAGACATTGGGTGTAGTATTGTTGTAGCAAGATCCTCATAACACTAGGATGTGGCCTGTCTACTTTGCTAGCCGGGTCATGAATGAACTTGAAAAGGATTACACAGAAGCAGAATCTATGATACTTTCTCTTGTCTTTGCAGTGAGAAAGTTTAGATCCTACCTCCTACCAAAACCCTTTATCATAATCACTATTGAAAACTTGTTTCCTTGGGTGTCATCTCAAATGACACTAAGTCCTAGGATTTCAAAATGGATCATGGAATTGCAAGAGTTCTAATACTCTTTCAGAGTAGAAGATAGTGTACGTGCACAATTAGCAAGGATTCTCACCTATAGAGTGCATGAAAGGGACATCAAGGTGCCTGAAGTGAAAACCCTATCCTTACCACCACCAAGGCATTTACCTAATGCATTCACCTTGTTCTTTGATGGAGCATTTATGAAGGCTATAGGAAAAGCAGGGGGAGGGCTTGTGTTGCTTGATTCAAATGGTGAGGTTGTTATGAAAGAGCATGTGAATTTGCCCGGTTCCACAAGCAACAATGAAGCAAAGTATGACATACTAATCCATGGTTTGCAGATGTGCGTTGCTCAAAAGATACGGTGTCTCATGGTAAAAGGGGATGCACTTCTCATTGTGAAGCAAATTCTAGGTATTTGGGCTTGTAAGAATGAAAGGCTAAGGCAAAAGGTTCATGCCATCCGTAAACTCTTCAATCAATTTGAAGAAGTACAATTGTATCATATTCCTAGGAAACAAAATGAAGATGCTGATTTGCGTGCCCAAAAAGCACTTGTATGTGTTGAGAGTGAAGTGCAGGTCATCATGGCAGTGACATTGATAAAGAAACCAAGCCAGGGGATGGAGTCATCGGCTCCCATTGTGAGCTACATTTTAGAGGGCGAGTTTCCAGAGGGCTTCAAAAAGGCTCAAAAGCGGAGGCTCATTAAGAAGGCGAGTTCATATTTGTTTTTGGAAGGTGCCCTCTACCAAAGGGGAAAAGATCAAGTTTGTAGGAGAATACTGACAACCAAGGAGATTCCAGCCATTCTTGAAGGTTTGCAAGAGGAAGCATGTGGTGGTCATTTTTCACAGGAACTCACTACAAAAAAGATTTTGTTTGCCAAGTATGTTTGGCCAAGCTTGCACATTGATGTTCAACATTGGTGTAAAAGCTGCCACAATTGTCAGATTAATGGAAACAAGCACCTGTTACATGGTCCACGTCAGTAAGTCCTTGCAAATGGTCTGTTTGAAAAATGGGGCATTGATGCTATGGGTCCATTGCCTAGGACTAAAAATGGAAAATTGTATATCTTGGTGGCCATAGACTACATGACTAGGTGGGTAGAAGCTCAAAGTGTGGCAAGAGTAAATGAGAGGACAGTTAGCAAGTTTGTGTATGCTCACATTTGTTGCAGATTTGACACACCTTTGGAGATTGTTTCTGATAATGGTCCAGGATTTAGGAAGGGCTTGCTCACAGAAGTTTGTGATGAGCTTCACATTCTACATCGGCATAGCACACCCTACTATCCTCAGTAAAATGGTTTGGTAGAGAAGGCTAATGGCATCATTGCAGGAATCATCCGAAATATGGTAAAGAACAAGACAAAGCTATGGGATGACTTCTTGGATGGAGCATTGTGGGCCTATCGGACTACCTACAAGGAAGCAACATAGTTCACACCCTTCCACCTAGTCTATGGTCAAGAAGCTTTGCAACCCATCGAGCTCAACATTCCAACAATGCGACTTCATGGAAAGGTGGCACAAGGCAAAGAAGCAGAATGGGAAGATCGCCACCCTCGCAGAACTAGAATGGAAACGGGAGGCGGCTTATGAGTGCTATAAAAGAAAGGCTACGCAAATAAAGGACAAGCTTGACAAAAAGGTGAAAGACAAAGGGATCAAGGAAGGAGATTTGGTGCTAAGGTACGATAATCTCCTTGACAATTGCTTTGAGGTGAAGTTCAATACTAGATGGTAGGGTCCCTACATTGTAAAGAAGGCCTACTATTCACGCTACTATCAACTCATGGATTTGGATGGCAAGGAGCACCCCAAGAAGGTGAATGGGTATCGATTAAAGCCTTACTTGAGTTGAGTTCTACCAGAGGATCTACAAGAGCAACGAACAGCTACAATACCATGTAAGTCTTTGAGCTTGATACTACAAGAGGAAGATTCGATTAAGGCACCAAATATCACGAAGGATCGAAAAACACTCTCATTGGAAGGTATGCCTTTTGATGGTACATGAATGTACCATCATCTAGGGGAGGGCTAAATGATAGCCGTTTTTTCGGCTCTTATAAAATAATTTAAGAAGCCACTTCACCCCGCAAAAACACCATAGCACAATGATTAGGCTCACTTTTTTATTGTAAATAGTGTGCGTGCGTTTAGGGTTTTTATCACATTTTTTAATCAAATCATTGAGCGAGTCATTGGGCTAGGAGACAAAAAAATTAATTTATAATATTACGGTCCTCTTTACATGTAAATATTTTCTATCAAATAAAGGACCTAAGTATAAAGAGTTTTTTCAAATTTTTGTATTTATATAAATAGTGCGTTATCAGGCCTATGTATGCTAGCTTCCATTGCATGTCATTCCTTATACATATTTTACCATCATTCTACCCCTTAAGCTCTACTCACACAAGCCTTGAAAAAACCTTTATGTGACTTCATCGTAAAAAATCACCAATAACCTTATCGGCTCCGTCATATTTTTTTCCATCCCTCCTAGATAAATACTCACAAGTACATAGATTTCATCTTCAAATAAATTCCAATAATCACTCAAAGCAGAGAATAATTGAGGGTCCCTTCCCTCATGATTTTCCTTCTTTTATTTTATATATTTTTGCCACCATGCATCCCATGTGTCCATTTTTCATGACTAGCTAGCCTATCTTCTTATCCCACAAGTATATATTATATTTGATACTTATCCTATACCATACATGTGTGCAATCTCCTTGCCAATATTAGGTCATGGTTGATGTATGGGGGGCTCACTTGGAAGACTACAAAGGAAAAAGAATCAATGAATGGCCCACTTCAAGCCTTATTAGGTGCTGCAGGGATAACTTTTTGCTCAAATTTTGGCACCTTCTTTTGATTCGAATATGAGAATGTGTCCAAAAGAGAAAATGTAGCTCGTGAGCTGAAGTATTTTTCATAGTTTTTTCAGAAATTTTGATGTCAAGGGAGATTTTACATGAAATTTATGGCCGACTTCAAAATTGCCACCTCATACACCAAAAAATCTTCCTATTTCCTCTCACCCTTCCACACACCTACTCACTCTTACACACTCCTCCCTCTCTTTCCCACACCCAAACCTGCAACTCCCACTTCCTATTTCACCCTCTTCACCGTTGCCACTTCTCTCACACCTCCATAGCCCTCATCCTCCATTTCTACACCCCTATGCGCTCCCCTTTTTCTCTACATATATGCCCATATTACCATACCATGCTCAGCTTTCTAAAGAACTCCACAAAATCAGAAAAAATCCAAGGCTAACCTTTACAAATGAAGGCTTTTATCATGAATTATCCAAGGTTTCAAGATAACATAGTTTGTTCGACACGTGCAGCTTCGCCATGCTGACTGCTTCTTCTACCGGTGCTGTAAAGAGGTGAATGTCAACTTCTCCAAAGCTTCGACCTCTCTTTACAATCTTATCTCTTCTCTAACTTTGCTCATCATATATCTCACCATTTGGTGAATGATTTTGTAGTGATTATTACTAACCACTAACCACTAACCTTATTGTAAAAATACACCCTTGAATATCTATTAGAGTAGGCACTCCCAAATTATTCACCCAATCGTCTCTCCTTTCATCCTCAATAATTCTCTTCCCTTGAGCCCACATCCATGTGACTCAAAGGATAAGAGAGACTCACCCTCATTTAGAAAATAGAACTATGCATAATCTTTGATTTCTTCAAATAAACTTGATTAGGTCTAATCCTAATTGGAGCTTCTAAAACCTATAAATAGAGCCCTTCTATCCCTTGTAAATCATCACATGATCACACTACCCACACCATTCTCCACACATAACACACCACTCTTCAAGCCTAGTTGTGTAGAGTGTGTGCTCTATTCCATCACTACACATAGGTGCATGGAGAAGCTTGAAGCTAGTTATGCCATCTAGAGGAGTGGAGTGATGTCATACTCTTCATCACACTTGTAGAATAATCTTGTGCATAAATAAGATTTATAGTTTTGGGTCCAATTGTATGCAACAACTACGACTCGTCTCTCCAAATTGACTTGATAAGTTGGCTCATCAGGTGGTTGAAGGTATATTGTCCTTGAAGTCTGTTGTGCCATTTCATGCTTGGTGGTTTGAGGGCTCGTTGAATTGTTTTCCTAAAAGTCAATTGTAAGAGGGTGCTCGGTGAGAGGGCTCCCGTGACCCTAAGACAATTTGTGTATTGGCAACAAGGTCAAGTTTTGTGTTGTCTCTCTGTTTCTCACCAAGCTTTTTGTGCATCTAGTCTTTAAGGCTAAGACTGAGTTGCTCAAGCTGATTTGTGGCTCTTTACCTCTCCCTGGTATGGTGAATGTTTGTGTTTGGTGTGTGTGGCTATCTTGCATTCCCCCCCTTTGTGTGTTTGAGTACAAGGAGATATCGCATGCGTCCTAGTTCGCATCTACAACTAGGTGGTGCCCCTTTTATTGTTTGGTTTCTGGCTGTGGGTTGTTGTTGTATTTGATTGTGCTTGCCCCAACCCCAATTGAATAGCACAGGAGCCTTGAAGGGTGTTTCGAGGCCGCTCTTCTTGTTGCCTGCCCCGGACCGCCTCAATGTATATGAAACACCTATAATACCCACAATGACCCATAAATGCCTGTACTTCCTTTATCCTTGTTGGTCTTTGCAGTGCAACGATTACCTGTATCTTATCTTGATCAATGGAAATCCAATTTCTAGATACACTGTGGCCCAATATTTTACCTTGTCTTACCATGAAGACACATTTTTTTAGGATTTAAGCAAATCCAATAAGATTTTCACTTTTCGAAGACCTTTTCTAAGTGTGTTATGTGCTCACTTGTCAATTGAGAATGCACACACAGATCATCCATGTATATCTCTAAAAATTGCTTGAGATACTCCTTGAATGCACGACTCATTAGTCTTTGAAAAGTGGTAGGGACATTGGTCAAAACAAAAGGCATTACACTGTATGCAAATATACCACACTCTGTTGCAAAGCTGTCTTATGTTGATCTTCTGGTTTTATGGTCCCCTGGTTGTAGCCTGAGAACCCATCTAAAAAACTATAAGCATCCTTCCTTGAAACTCTCTCAATAACATGGTTTGTTTGGTAGTGGATATTTGTCCCTGATGGTAGCATCATTTACCTGTTTGAGGTTCACACAGACCCGTAACTTTCAGTTCTTTTTGGGTACTACCACAAATGGGAACACCCAATCGGTGTGTTCAATCTCGTAGTAGATAAAATCCACACCCTTGAGTTTGTCTATCTCCTACTTAATCTTTTTGGAAAAAGTCTCATTGTACGTGTAAGGGCATTGTCTGCACGGTTTGGCATCACTTTTAAGGGATATCATGTTTTGAAAGATCCCTAGATCTATTCCCTTTAGGTCTTTGTATGACCATGTAAACACATCTTTATATTGTCGGAGTGTTGCTATCAATAGTGTTGCTATCAATAGCTATTCTTCTTCTTCTGTGAGGTCCGTGGTAATGTATGTCGGCTTAGGTTCCACGTCTGGTTTTGCTAGGTTTATACATTTGGAGTTTTTGGGCCCCATATATGAGGTTCTGAGCTCCTTTGGGTCTTGTTTGGGCTTCTGAACTACAATTTTTCAATCTTGAATAGTGTACCTTTTGTAGAGTGAAGGTGCATCAAACTTATCATCATTTGATTCATTGTTAGTCTCTAACTTTGTTGTCCAAACTTCTATCAACATTATTCCGTTTGCAATTATGATTGTGGTATGACAATCAGGTTATGGTTATGGTTTTGCAATTATGATATGGCACAGAGGTTATGGTTATGGTATGGCACAAAGGTTATAGTCATGGTTTGGCAATCAAGTTATGGTTATTTTGCAATGATGGTATGGCAATCATGGTATGGTTAGGATTTGGAAATCAAGTTATGGTTATAGGGCTTGGGCTCATTTAGGAGTTCCAAAGTTGTATGAGTCTAAGCTAGAGAGCTCACTTTATCTCATAGTTGAAGGGTTTGAGGCCCAAAGCTATAAAAGAGCCCTATGCTTAATGAGAGGTCATTCTTGAGTGGTCCTTTTGAGAACTCTCTCCCTAGAGTAGATCTTGATGGCCTAGCCTTTGAGCTTAATGCCCATGCTTAGAAGGCTAGTGCTAATCACATGTAATTAGTGTAATCCTCTCTTAATTAATCTAGTCTTCATTATGTTGTCAATCATGTTTATCTACTTTCCTTCATTGTTTTGAAGTGTTGATCTTCTCTAATCTAACTCTTACTTATGCTAAGCTACTCCGATTAGTGGAGTCCTTATCTAGCTCTCTCGATTAAGTGGAGTGGGTGTACTCGTGATTGAGGAATTAGAGTTGTCCTGTAATGGTGTGCTTGTGTGTGTGTAGGTTTAAGAAGCCTTGAGCTTAATTTGATTATATGTGACTTGATTTGGACACCATGATTGGCATGGTTGGGGTGGCCGACTTGAATGCGATCTTGTGTGCTTAATCGTCAATGCATGTAATTAGAGTTGTGCTTGAGAGACTCCAAGATTAGTGTGTTTCACTTCGTTGCTTGATGTGTGTAGATGATTGCTTGAATTGATGCTTGATGTGCGATTAGCATTAGTTGTTTGGGATGATTTCTATTTGCATTGGAGGATGCACGCTCTTGAATCCTCTCAATCTTTGCATCCGATGATGCTCTCGCACATTCTTTGTGTGATGCCTCCAAGCCCTAGCCGGGTCATGCTCTCTCTCTCTCTCTCTCTCTCTCTCTCTCTCCGGATTGATAGATTTTGTGGGAGATTGCCTATGCTATGGCGAGCCTCCAACAACTACGTTTTGTTGTTTAAAAGAGGTACAAAATTTTCTTTTCTTTTATTTCATTTGTTCATGCATCTATTCAAATATTTGAGTTGTCTTTGTGATTTTGGTTTAGAAAATCATAATAGACCGCTTGTTGAACCCTTTGTTTGATGTCCTTGTCTGAGCTACTAGAAAGTCGTCGTTCGCGTTGTCTTCTAAAGGCTTGTCGATGGAGTCTTGGAGTGCTTCCTCATGATTTTGATCAAGGTCCCTTATGGAGATCTCATCCACTATGCGTTAGCAATTCGTAACCCTCCATGTCAAGTGCTTATGATCCTGATTTTTGATTTAAGATGACACTCATAATCTAGAATGGAATGATATCATTCCTCATCACAGAACTTAGTTAGTGTCACCTTATTCACACGCACATCAAGGGTGGCGAGTATCTCTTGCCATCCAAAAGGTTTAAACATCTCTTCTGGAAAAGGCTCTGGTACATACGCCTCGTCTTGTATTGATTTGTTGTGAATACAATCCTCTTTTTCTAAATTCGCACTCTCAAAAGATCCACACATCCAAATGTGCGCTTTGTTTTGTAGCCAAGCCGGTATTTCTCCTTCCTACTCAATTGTGGATTTTAACTCTGCTCATGGGGTTTGTTCTACATCTCTATAACTATGATCATTGACACTGATCTTGACATCCTTTTGTCTTAAGTAGATATAGTCATAGCCCCAATATTGTACCATTTTGAGCTGACGCATGAATGGTCTGCCCAATATGATATCAAAATTGGTGCTCTCATCAAAATTCAAAATAGCAAAGGTGCATGTGTTCACATGAAATTCCACAAGAGGTTACTACATGGTAGTTTCAATCTAATTTTCCTTAGAGCAGGATTTCCCCATTTTTTCCACATTTCCTTGGTTACTATGTCAATTCCGTCTCCACTATCTAATATAGCAACTGGATTTACTCCTTTGTATTCCACAGGAAAGGTAGTGTTTCCTTCTTCTCCTTCACAATAATCTCCCACCTCATTTACTGGTATTGGATCGAGTTTAGTTTCTTTCAAGGTCTGGTTATTTGGTGTTCTTGGAGAAAAAATTGGTGGCGGAATTATGAGCCCTATTTTCTTCAAAAAAATTTCCACCTCTTCCCAAAGATGAGGTCTTACATGCAGTGACTCAAATAGAGTTAGCGTACAATCGATAGGGGATGACATTAGCTGATGAAGAGTTGTGGTCTCCATCATCTTAGGACCAGATTTCCATTAAGATGGTACTTTCATAAATTTTGATCTTGTTTCATGGTTGCCAATGAGCAAAGGTAAAGTCTTCAAAGATTGAGGTTTGCTATCTTTTAAAATTTCTGTACTTGCATCACTATATATTGATCGGATATCACCCGGGTAGAACTCATGTTCTAAATCGATCTCAGTGATAGGAGCTAACTGAAGTGTTGTGCTTTCATCTTTTTTGTTTTTGATATCCTCCCATAGGTCCTATGGCCATGGTTCTTCCACTTCCGGAATTGGCATAACTACCTATGAATACACCCCATTTGTGGTATTGGCTGCCATCCTTGTGTCCAAAGGCGTTTCGACTACCGATTATTTTTGGTCTTTGTCTTTGATACCTCAATTCTTCAACTCTTGGATTTTTTTGTGGATCAACACCTCAGTTCTTGGAGCATAGATTAGGTGGTCCCATAAGAGCTTGGGATGCCTGGATGAGCTCCTTGCACATCTGCAACCTCTCTTTTCATACCCTGGATGAGGATACATTAACCATCTATGCCAAGGTTTGGCTGGGTTTTAGACTAGCTTCATAAGCTTGCAACATTGTGTCTAATGGCTCAAAGATCTTGTCTACCAAGACCCTTTCTCCCAAAGATATTACTGAAGGTTTTGCTACATCAATCTTTTATTTATGGTCCATTTCCACTCTCAACTGCTCTACTATTTGCTGCAATTTTCTTTCTAAAGCTAATTTTTCTTTTATCCTTTTGGATTTCATCTTGTCCCTTTTGCCTTCCAAGATTATCTAGGGGCTCTAATTGAAAAATTCTCTATCTTGGTTTGGCTGGGTGGGATGTTCCTTGCATCCTCTTGTGCTTATGCTCTAATTACATCATTCATTGGAACTTTGGTTCTATTTTTGATTCACTTGAGCTTGATACAATTCCAATTTTATTCATGGTAGCCTTCCCTTTGTTATCAGGGTTTTTTGGATAGTGTGGAATGAGATGGTCATTTGTACATCCCCCACAGTACCCAAAGAGTTTGATATGCACCCTTTCTGTGGAAAACTTCTTGCCCAACGATCATTTCCACATTGATATCATGGTCCTACTGGTGGTGGATAAGCGTGTGGAGTCCCCATCAGTTGTCCGGTTCTAGGAGGGTATCCCCTAGGTCTATAGTTTTGATTTTCCATGAACATGAGCATATTTTCATCAACCAGGTAATGGTTTTTTGTTGGTTGTGCTATATATGATGATTTTGACATCCCTTCAAAAGCTATCCATGGAATTTATCCTTTAGAAGCATAGCCACTATTGTCTAACCCTCTCTCATAGGAGCTGTTTGAATCTTCTATGTATGAAACTACTTGTATCATACTCTGATCTGCAAGTGCCTCTATGGGTTGTGAAATTCTTACCGTTGTGAAATTCTTACCATGGCTCTGTTTTCTTGGGGTAAAGGAGGCTGACGTCGCAACATAGGTTGAGTTTTTTCTTGACCTTGGACCGTGTTATCTTGCCATACTTGATATCTTGGAGGTGGTGGCAAGTGTTGCCCTCCAGGTGGCCCATATGGTGTTTCTCTAATATAGTTTCTATTGTAGAAACATTCATGAGTCTCATGGTTTGTCCATTTTTGTTCAATAGCACACCACTTCAATACAAGCTGTAAATTTGATCCTGGCATCGGCTACATGTTGCACCGCAAAGTTCGATGATCTCCTCCACAAGTGTCACATTTTTGTGTGGGATGTTGTCGTGTGTTTGGGTTTGTCCTGTTTCCTTGGTTCATCCTTCTAATCACTTCTTCGATCATTTGATCAACTTTCGGCATAGTTGGGTTATTCCCACCCAGTTTCATCGTGGATTTGCTAGTGGTTAAGGAGGTGCTACTCGTCCCTTGGTTGGCGTCCTCAGTCACCTCCCCATATGCCTTACAATTGTCTACCAAATACAACACCTCTTTAGTGACTTGCTCGAAAGTAACACATGCCTTTAAGTGCAAATTTTTTTTGAGAGCACCATTTCACAGTCCCTCTATGAAAAGGACTGACAGCCTTTCATCCTGAGGTAGCTCTCTACTAGGACATCTTTCTATGTATTGCTTAAATCAAAGCGAGGCTTCTTTCAACTTTCTTTCTCCTTTTTCTAATTGCATAGATTTGGGAGACCGTATTATGCTTAATTCCTCTCTTTGAGAATCCCTCTACAAAGAAGTTGCTCTATGCTTGGGAATTATCGGCTGTTTAATGGTTGGAACCAGGTCAAGGATGCTCCTTCTAGGGTCAATCCAAATCCTTTGTATTGAGTATGGAAATCAATTACCTGGTCAACCCTCAACACTTATTTAAAGATTGAAACATGAGCATACATATCCCCCAATCCACTATACCTTTTTGGTACACACTTGTACACTTGAGATGGTCGCATGCGTCTAGTCTCTACAACCATCCTAACTATCCCCGGTCCTCCTGACATGGTCTCTCTAGTTTTGCATTCTCCCCTTGGCACTACAATCGATGTCCTCTTTGCCATATGTTCATCCAGTCATTTTGTTTGATCTTGTGTAATAGTCGGAGGGATTCTAGTTGTGTAAGTCAAATCGTGTGCTACACTGTTCCTGTGTGTGTTCAAAGAAACCCTAGACCCCATTGATCTCATGGGACCTGCATTCAAGAATTGTTGGTTTACAAATGAATCTTCCACTTTGGTTCTTAGTGAACTTACGTACCCAATTTCTGGTCTTATTTAAGCAGTCGTGGGTTTAACTTGCTTGAGCCTTGATGCTGGGTTCATCACATCTATAATAGAGTGTCTGTCCTCCATTGTTGAATTCATATAGCCCCACACAAGTGTTGTCGGTATTAAGCCGCTCCGTCTCATTATTGCACATGAGCACAATGTTTTGCTTGTCCATCTTGGGTGGTTCATCTACTAACTCTTCATCTACCTTGTCCTTCGTGCCAGTCAATCTCTATTTGTCCACAATAAAGGGGTTGTGAACAACTAGGTACATCATTCCCTCCCGATGGTCAAAGTATTTGTCTCTGTTCTAGTACACATCTAGAAGGTTCTTGAACTCGCTTGGCTTGTTTTCCAACTTAAAATAGTAGCAATCCATTCCATCCTTATAGAATTTGGCTTTAAGATCATTCTTGAATTAAAATTTAGAAACAACAGTTTGATGTCAAATGCAGGTCGAGAAGGACCTGCCCCCGCGGAAGTTCCTTCCTTAAAGTTCACCTTGTTTAATTCCTCAGTCATTATGGTGTATGATCTTTTTGATGAGGTATCAGAGAAACTTTCCTCTAAACTTGCTTCTAGAGGATGCAGTGGATTTTGATTCACACTACATTCAGTTGAGTGGTTGCTCAATTGGTCTCTGACGTTGTGATTCCTATTCTGGTACAATCTTCCTGATCGCAAATACATGAAGAACTGATCTTACAAAATCCAAACCTTATTACGTCATTGGCTAGCTTTTATTCCCCGATTTGGTCGTGCTTGTCGGGTTGAACTCTCTAGCACTTGGAACCTGTCAAAAAATGCTTGATGGCCATGAGTTTACAGCCAGTCTTGCTAGTTCAAGCTTTCAATCGACAAAATTTTATTAGATACAATAACTTCACAGTTTTTCTCATAAAATCTACAATTCAAGTCCAATTTCACATTTGAAAAGACCACCAGGGTCCTAGAGACTATCTCTCTCTGTGATGAAATTCTGCTCTTATTATGACTTAGAGGAACATGGATTGCAATCCATGTTTGGAGGCCAAACTCACTTTTCTTGGTACCAAGAGAATCAACATGATTAGTCAGTCATTTGGCACTAAAATTTTTGAAAATGGACCTCTGGATTAAAAATTAGGTCAGTTCTGGCACTTGCTCAGAACGCTAGACAGTTCTGGAATTTTGGCCTGGTTTTTGATAACCAAATTCAAATTTGAAATGATCACTAGAGTCCTTGTGACGCGCTCTAGATATGGTGCAGGTTTGGTATCAATCTGTATCAGAGGAACATGGATTGCGAGCCACGTAGCTAGTTGTCAGATTGCACTGAAACTTGGCACAAAGCTTCCGTTTGGTCCACTGATGTTAGCTTTATGGGTTTCTTGGGATTTGGATTTTTTAAAGACAACCCAAAAGTCAATCCTTATATCTGTTCCAGGGTTTTCACCTTGAACTGTTTTTTGCCCTCTTTAACCCACTTTTTGAACTTTTTAACAACAGTTGTTTTGGAAAATGCCGCTACAAATCTTACCAATTGTCCACTTGTCAAATACCAGCTCAATATCCCAATGAGTACATGGATCACGATCCATGTTGAAATCATTTTGACATGAGATTTGGTCAACTTATAATATTGGGTGTGGTGATACTTTTCCCCAAATCTTTTTGGATTTGAAACACTTTTTCATAGCCAAAAGCAAGATTTTGTGTCTGCTTTGCGGTTTTTTGTAATCATCTATGTTTTGGTGTTTTGATTAGGATTTTGCAGTTTTTTGCTGTGGACTCTTTTGGAAAAGTTGTTCCGTCAGTTCTCAGGAGTGAATTGGTCAACTATCCTATCCAAATGTCAACCTGGTACACGGTGATGGACCACTTTTGGCGTGTACAAAGTAGAATTTATATGCATGGTCATATGTACAAAAATATGTAAATACATGCATTTGGGAGCTTTGCAAAGTGGTTTCAAGTTTGAAAAAAGATGCAACGTGTACACATTGTGAATAGGCAGGTTCGTGTGCTAGCAATCGAGCACATGTAGATGGCCGGATAGGGTATCGAGGCCTTGGATATGGTTCTAGGTGGCTTATTTTGGCTCTAGATAATGTGTTTGAGCTTTCTAGAATGTAAATAATTCAAGCAACAAGTATGGGTACTCTCATCCAGCTCAAGAAGTTTGGGACATGCAATAAATGTCTATTTACGGTACTTGATCTGCGGTGATGCGTGCACCGCCCTAGAAGTGGTCAAAAAAATAATGTGGGGATGTGGAAAAGTGATTTGGATATCGAGGATCAACCATATCAAATTTGGTGAATTTTGGAGTCCGTTTGGGGTTTTTCCCACGAAAAATGCCCGTTGAGGTCAAAATTGGGCAAAACTAGGCCAAAAAAGGTCAAAAAATGGTGTGAAAAGGCTTCAAATTGCCACATCACTCACGATGCCCTGATGGTCCAGGCTGAGGGAGAACGTTTAACGAGAAATATCAACACTTTCACCCCTCTGTGTGTGGGAGGGAGTAGGGTTCCTACAGGTGGTCTAGAGCAGTCCCATTGCGTTCGCGTCCTGTTTTCGAGTGTGTGGAGGAGTGAATGAGAGCTTTCTCTCTTCAATTTTGCACTTGGGAGAGTCTATGGAAGTTCTGAGGTTTTGATGGACGTGTGTGTGCAAGGACTTGAGGGAAGAAGTTGCGGCTCTTTGCAAGACTATGTGACCCTGTATCGATGCCATTAGGGTTGGCGCTACTCCAAAGAGTTCAAGACAGTGGAGTTTGGTGAAAGCTTTCCAATGGTTTGAGAGTGGCCTTTTGTGGCTGGAGTTTTTGGGTTTTTGATGGTTTTTCTTGTATTTTTTGGTCACCATCAAGCATGATTTCAAGTGTTGATCACCTCGATTCACCTTGTACTGTCTGCGGGCAGGCAAGGGCTTGTAGGTCGAGGCGTTTGGAGTTTGAATTGAGCTTGTGGGTAGAATTTTCAGGGAGCTTTTGAGTGGTGGTGAGTGAGGTAGTAATTTAAGTAAAATCATTGTGTTGTGTTGAGTTGTCTGGGTGTGTGAGTGTGCGCACGACATCTTTTGCTCTATCATCCTTTGGCGATCCCGTTGGGGAGCAAAAATTTGCCGGTTGTGCACCCAGGTGAAGCGCTTTTGCTATGAAGTTGGAGATTCATTGAAGAAAAGTGGTGGTTTGGTTAAGGTGCAAGAATTCAATTTTTGTGGAGTTACTCACGCGAGGGAGAAGCGACTCCGAAGAGATGGCTTATAGTCGGCTAGTGTTCACAGGGAAGGAGGATGTGAAGGACTGGATTGCGGACTTCGAGTGGCATACGCTTGGTATGCACATTGTGAATGACGAAGCAAAGCTTCATGTATTTCCTCTTGCGCTCAAAGGAGAAGCTCGAGAGTGGTTTGAAGGTTTAGAGGAAGACAAAAAGCAAACATGGGACAGGTGAAGCTGGCAATTTTGGACAGGTTTGGAAAGAAACTAACTGCAACAGAAGCAACAAAAAAATTGAGAGGTTTGCAGCAAGATGTTCATGCTAATTTTAAAGAGTTTTTGAAACACTTCAAAGGACTTTGGGTTCAATTAGAAGCGGCATCCCAAGTACCTCCAGGGGACTTCTTTAAAGTGCGTCAGTTTATGGATTGTCTCCATCCACGTGTAAGGGAGAAGGTCGATCAAGATGAGCTTGCTACATTTGAAAGAGCTGTGGAAATTTCCGAGGCAAAGATCAAGAAGATCAAGAGAATGTGGGAGCAAGCCATGACACACACTGAGCCAGTTGTGGTGCAACCAATGGTCCCTCTGACAACGGATGATAGAGTGGAGTGAGTGGTTCAAGGTACAGATCCCGTTACAACCCGGGTTTTGCATGATCTTGTCGAACAGTTGCAAGAATTAAGAATTAACATAATGAATAGGAACCAAAGAGAGGAGTGGCCAGCTAGGAGAGGTAGGGGACGAAGGCTACAAGGAAGATGCTACAATTGTGACGACGAGGGTCACTATACCCCTCAGTGTCCTAAACCACCAAGAGAGAGAGGAGGGATATACCCCTTATATGGACGTGGTTGAGGGAGAATAGAAGAAAATCATCAAGAGCGGGCACTAGAAGCACTGTCGCCGCAACAAAAACCACAACCGTTGCCTGGAAATGGAGAAGGCAGAGCTATTAACATCATTACCCTTGAGCATCAAGATGTGGATGTTTTGGCCAATAAGAGAGCTAGGCATGATAGGGAGAAAGAGACAGAAGAAGAGAGGGAAACAAGAGCAAGGAAAGGAAAGGCTAAGGTAGAAGAAAACCAGAGAGTAGCAAGAGGCGGCAAAGAAGGAAACTTGGTCCAAAGAACTACCTCCTTGGCCAAGGTGTTGAAGACTATGATATTGTCACCGACATACGAAATCAAAAGGCAAATATATCTTTTGGTCAGTTAGTGGCTTTGAATGTTAAATTGAGGAGGTAGTGGACCAAGTGTGTGAGTACGTGGCTTCCTTCCAAGAAGGAAAAGCATCAAAGCATGGTGTCATCTTTGAGGATTGGTCACCCAGTGGATATGGTGCCAATAGTTGAAGCTATGCTGAGAAAGAAGATGGAAGTGTAAACATATGTGGATGGTGGTGCCCAGGTGTGTGTCATGACCGAGGCTATCATGAAGGAAGCAGGTGTTAAGATGTCAGTGAACTCTTCGATCCGTATGAGGATGGCCAACCACAAAAAGGCAAGGTGTCTTGGAATAGCGAAGATGTGAAGATAAAAGTATTGGGGATGGAGTGCTTGGTTGATTGCTACGTGATGCAAGCGGGTGGGAATGCTTATCCTATCATTTTAGAGAGGCCATGGCTTATAACTGTTGAACCGGAGGGAGAGAGCGCATGTAGATGAGAGGAGAGAGAGAGACGACACCAACATGTACAAGCCCCAAAGTGTGTCCAATGACTACACGAGATGAGTTTATATAGAGGGGACCAGGGTGCTATATATAGAGACACTATATATAGCTCAACACCCCCACTCAAATGAAGGTCCCTAACTGTGGATGAAAAAACCCTTGGGGGCTCAAGGGAAAAACCCACAGCTCTATATATACCGACCGTTTTATTAAAATGTTTTAAATATACATTTACAATGTTCAAAGGAGCTACATCACTCCTGTTTACAATGTGCCCTTTCAAGGGTCTTCTTATAATCCAAGATATAGACGATTGAGCTACTGCAAATTCTTTGGTAGAGCAACTTCAATATCCTTGAGCCCTCGTACATACTGCTTGATGTGATTTAAATTCTATAAACAACATCAACTCAAGAGACATATCGAAATGTGAAGGCTAGAAATAATCACATCACCTTGTCCTTAGAGACGGTTCGCGACGCCGCTCTCGAGACGACATAGAAACAAACATAATGCCGATGCAATCACATTTGCAGACAACATAGAAAAAAATAATAATAAAATAATGTAATCACATGTGCACACATATATACAAAGCCGGCTTGTAATAAATACATTGGGGCCCCCATGATCTCAACTAACAACTATCATCATCATGGCTTTACGTACCATGGCATTGAGACGCTTAGAAAACAAAAACTTGAAATAGAAATCATCATGGATTTACGTACCATGGCATCAGAGACGCTTTCAATGAATAAAAAATTTGAAATACCAATCATCATGGCTTTACGTACCATGGCATCACGGTATTCACCGTGGCATAAGAGAAGCTCAGAAAAGCTTTGAAATACCAGTTATCGTGGTTTTACGTACCATGGCATCAGAGACGTTTTCTTCAAATCAAATAAAAAACTGTAAAATAGTAATCACCATCATGGCTTTACGTACCATAAAATTACAAACACTAGTTTTGTGAAAAATCTGCAAAACCTCAAGATAATGACGAGTCAATAGATAATTGCTTTGCAAAATCACGTAAAATAGTTTATGCAAAATCGTGACAAGATTAGTAGCATGTATCGAGAACCAAAGCCATTATCAATGGAGAAAATAAAAACATAACAAATAATTTCACCTTGAACCATGAATGAAGATAATCAAAAAGCATCATGTAACCTTACCCATGACATCATGGAGCTCGAGTTGGTGAACTCAAAATGTATTAGATCTAATCTCTCCTCGTAAAAAGCATCCGCAAGACGACTTTCCATCTTAGTGTGGGAAACAACCTTATAAAAACTTGCTTTTAAAATCCTTAACTTGTGTAATCCATGAAAGTAGAGGGGATGGAGGAGCAGTGCCCGACGTGCCTAAGGGCTCTTCACATTTTGTGGGGCACCCGTCTCCAAGCACTGGTCGACAGAGATAGCACTGGTCCTATTAATTCAGTGTTGGCTATTTTTAGCAACGCTTGATTTGGCATCACAAAGACTTAGTGATGGCTATAACTTAGAACATGAAGTGATTTCCATGAAGGTTTCTAGTGCCAAATAAGGCGTACAAAAAAAAAGAAAAATAACCCTTGGTGCTAAGCAGGATTGGGGCACGTGCTTGATCACCATCCCCGACAAAGAGAAAAGAAGGACCATTGTCTACAACATGAAGACACACAAGAGCCATACACAGCCCCTAATGGAGATGCAATATACAGATTTGATAGAAACTACATCATACGATAGTGATGCTTTGTCTACGTCATCATAAAAAAGTGTAGATGAAGGCTTGATGCAATTATGTCCTGATCTTTTTGGGATAAGTGTTGAAAAGGAAGCATTGGTGCATGATGTGAAGGTCAAGGAGGAGAAGGATAGTCCAAAAGCAGTTGTAGAGCCTGCCAAAGTGAACACAAGGAGCATGCTAGGAGAGGACTTGACAGAGAAAGAGAAAAAGGAGTATGAAGACATGTTCACGGAGTTTCCAGAGCTATTCGCCACTCAATATACAGAGTTGCAAGGAGCTAAAAAAGTCAAGCATAGAATCAATCTAAAAGAAGCTGCCAAGCCAAAGGTTCAAAAGCTTAGGAGGTTGGGGGTCATTCATGAGAAGGCACTTCGTGAAGAGGTGACAAATCTTTTGGAAGCAGATTTCATCTTTCGAGTAGAGGAATCTGAATGGGTCTCTCCAATAGTTATTGTGCCCAAGAAGAACGGAAGATTTATGATATGTGTTGATTTCAAACCTTTGAATGTTTCCACAAAAGGAATCATTATCCATAACCCTTCCTAGATGAAATCCCCAATCAAGTTGCAGGTCATGAATGTTACTCAATCATGGATGGATTTTCTGGCTACTTTCAGATCTTGATAGCGGTTGAAGATCGATTGAAGACGACCTTCATTACTCCTTGGGGTTGTTTTGCCTACACAAGAATGCCTTTTGGGTTGGTTAATGCATATGCTACCTTTCAAGGATGGATGAATAGAGTGTTTGGTCCCTGCTTGGGTATGTTCATTCGTGTTTTCATGGATGACATTGGGTGTTATAGCTCAATGGTCACACATTTGGAGAAGCTGAGGTTGAGTTTTGAAAGGCTTCAACAAGAGGGTGGGCAACTCAACCCAAACAAGTGTAAGTTTTCTCATGCCAGAGTTCACTTGCTAGGACATGTGGTTTCCACAAATGGAATAGAAGTTGACTCAGAGAAAGTTAAGGCTTTATTGCTTATGGATCCGCACGAAGGATTTGGCATCATTTGTGCATAAGCTCATGTACTTGTCATGTGTATCCTCTCCAGAAATTGAGTCAAAGAATTCAAGGCTTTGAGTGGAATGAAGACATGCAATAGGATTTTGATGGTATCAAGGAGGTATTGTGTGCTTTACCAACAGTGAGTCCTCCCGATCAATTTTCTATGTATCTATCAATGTGGGGTCAGTAGATTTTGGGTCGGTTCTCTTACAAAAGCAGAGAAGGAACTTCAAGCCAGTCTATTTTGAGAGCAAGATGAAGAATGTAAGCGAGTTCTCCTACACGGAAATGGAACAGTGAGTATTCTCCTTGGTTCTTGCTTGTCGCAAGTTGAAAACCTATCTATTGCCCCAAAAGTTCTATGTGCTCACCACATCGAATATTTTACGGATGTAGTACAACATTTGAAGCCTAGCAAGCGTATCTTAAAGTGGAATTTGGAGCTTCAAGAGTATGAGTTTGAGTTTAAAGTGGATCATTCTGTTAAAGCTCACTTGGTAGACATAGTGGTACATAGGGGGGGGGGGGGGGGGGGGGGGGGAGCTTCCATCTTACCCAAGGCTTGACAAGGATGATCATGAAGAGAAGTAGATATTACAGATGCGTATACAATGATGTTTGATGGTGCATACAGGAAAGTTATTCAAAAGGCAAGTGGTGGGGTAGTCATTAAGAACCCAAAAGGCGATGTAATCTTTTCTAGAGCTTACGATCTTGATGAAGCTGAAAGTAACAATGAGGCTGAGTATCTCACACTTTTTCTTGAGTTGAAGCAGTGTGTTGAGTTTGGATTGAAGAGGATAATTGCAAAAGAGGATGCATTGCTAGTCATGAATCAGTTGCTTGGTTTGTGGAATGCTAAGAAAGACAATTTGAAGAAGTTTTTCTATGGCAAGAAGCTTTTGCATAAGTTTGAGAAGATATAGTTTAAGCATGTCCCTTGTGAGAAAAATAAAGAAGCTGATGAGTTGGCTAGGGACAAGTTGGATGCATTGGTAGCTCCTTTAAAGGTCAAGGAAGCCTTGTATGCAGGAAGGGAATCATTGCAACATGTATAAGTATTTCTTGGTAAAGGGCAATGTTCAGAGGGCATGTCAAAGGTTCGGCGTAAGAGAATAGTTGCAAAAGCAAGAAAATACACATTGGTAGGTGAGGATGTCATGCTTTATGGAAAGGATAGAATTTTGAGAAAAATGCCGTACAAAGAAGAGATAGGCTGGATTTTGGAGCACTGTCATGAAGAAACAGGCCATCGATGCAAGGATCAGGTTGTCTTTCGTGTTTTGAGAGAACGTTACTATTGGTCCTCTATGATGAGAGATGATTATTTTTGGTGCAAGTCATGCAATGAATTCCAAGTGTTTGCAAATCGGAAGCTTTTGGCTGATCCTCAAAAAGCTATAATGTCTTTTGATGCATTTGCAAATGGGGAGTAGATGTTGTAAATCCAATGCCAAGTGGAAAGAACCAACAATGGAAAAAGGTATATCCTTGTGGCTGTGGACTATTTGACAAAATGGTGGAGGCAAGAGCAGTAAAAGATGTAACAGCAAGAAGAGTGGCCTCTTTTTTATATGAACAGGTGTGTTGTAGGTTTGGAGCTCCTATGGTTATCATTTCTGATTGTGGACTAGGGTTTAGGGGAAAACTTGTTGTTGCTCTCAAGGAGAAATTGAAAATTCAACATAGGCATTCTTCTCCTTACTACCCACAATGCACTGGATTGGTTGAGAACTGCAATGGTCAAATTGTGAAGATGCTATCAAAATATCCTAGAGAGCATCCCAAAGAGTGGGATTTGGACTTGGAAAAGTGTTTGTGGGCTTATAGAACTGCGTATAGAGTGTCGATACAATTTACACCATATGAGCTTGTTTATGGAAAAGAAGCTGTAATGTACCCAACAATTATCCATATAAATCATTTCAGAGATTTTGCAAAGTAATTGAGATTCTCGATTTTGGGAGTCATCGTGAGTTCATCAGAGCAATCGGATTAAAAATCGGGTTCAGATTCCATTTATTTATGATCTTTCTTTATGTGGAACAATAGATTTATGTGGGAACCTAATCTATGTATGAAGAAAAAGCTTAGAAATAGTATTTTTAGGAAAGAAAGAGAGGTGAGTCAAAATTATGATACTTCTTTCTTTCTCTCTTTCAATATAGAATGGGAACTTGTAAGTATAGAGCTTTTTAGAATTGCGTATAGAATTCGTGTACCAAAAAAAATAAAATAAAAAAATTTATATAGAGCAGCGATGACGCGCGAGCTTTTTTCTTCTCCTATTCTTGAAACCTCTCAGTATTCTTAGCACCCCCCTAGGGCCTATATAAAGGACCCTTCTCCTCTCACTTTTAACACACACATCTCTAGAAGCGGAAGCTCTCTTGCAACGACACGCCGGAAGAAGCCTCTCTCCCTTAACCCCTCACCTTTAAGCCATCTCCATCTCCAATCTTTGATGTGCCGTCACCCTATTTGTGGACTCTCTCTCTCTCTCTCTCTCTCTCTCTCTCTCTCTCTCAACGCGCTTTTCTTTTCCCCATTCCGAAGCTATGGCTCCGAAGCGGGTAACGCGAAAATCCAAGGACACCCGTGCCGTTGCACCACTAAGGAAGGTGGGAAGAAGGGTGTCAACTCCGAACGTACCTCATGCGGAAGCATCAATCGATGACGAAGTCGAAGCCGTCTAACCGCCAGCACGAGAGTTAGCCGCACGCGCTCTAAATCCGGTAAGACAAATTTATAATTATGCATTGCTATTCATGTTGACTTGGGAAGCTAAGCATAGGGAAACCCTTAAACCGTCCGAGAAACGTGATTCTATCACATGAAACAAGCATATGTTTTCATAGACTAGTGAAAGGACTATTTGATAAATTGTTACTATTTGTTGGATTGTTATTGTTTTTTATTGTTTGATAAGCGGTTTCTGATTGATATGAAGAATTGGTTGATCATGTTTGATAAATCATTAATGAGATGAATTGTTGAAAGAATATATTTTGTTCTTGCGGGTAGCGAGATGATTCCGCGGATAGCGGAGATTAAATCTGAGGTTATCGGCTCTCTTTTTTTCCTCGCGGTTAGTGAGATGCCTCGCGGGTAGTGGGATGCCTAGCGGTTAGCAAGATGCCTTGTGGTTAGCGAGATGCCTCGCGGGTAGCGGGATGCCTCGCGGTTAGCAAGATGCCTCGCGGGTAGCGGGATACCTCGCGGTTAGCGAGATGGGAAGGTTGCGCAATTCGCGGTTAACGAATAAATCCTTTGCAAAGGCTCTATTGGTTAGACAGAGAAAGTCCGCGGGTAGCGGCAAAACCATGAGAAATTGGAAAAGTTGTTTTGTTGAATAATAGGGTTTCCTTCATTAGCGTTGTTTGAATTGTTTTGGTATTGTTTGAAGGGCTGTATGAAAGAACCGGTGTTTGGAATTAATTAAGGAACACTGTTTGTATATGTAAAATAGTGTGGGAAAAAGTGTGCGTGTGGTGTGGAAAGTGGGGACTGGCTCAGGTTGCCAGTCAAAGATGGGTGGACTTGATTAGTCGAGTACTTTTCACTTTGTCTCAGCTAGTTAGAGATTTATCCCATATCATATTTTGGATTTAAGGATGGCAGCTATGCCTCTTTAACGCGGGGAAAAAGGCGTTGTTTTTGGATCCTTAATAAGTGAAAGGGATTTCTTCTCTTATAATGTAAGATCTAGAGTCCATAGAACCTATAACCTCATCGACCTGGCTTGTGGCGTAGGGTCTTGCAACTACGAACATAATAGGTGGAAGTCTTCTTCTCTTTTGTTGCTCGTATCTTTGCTTCGCATTATCGGAGTAGGGTGTCGTCAACGGATTTAGAGGATAGAGAAGGCTATCTTCCATGTCGCCCCGATCTTTTAGGATGGGGACCTTACAATTGGTATCAGAGCTTAGGTTAAAAAGGTTTAGTTGGCTACTTCAAGCTTCTTCATGTGTATGGTTTTCTATTCCCATTATGAGACTCGCAAGGATATTACAATATGCTGATTGATTTATATCATAGTTATGGTTGAAACCTCTATTATGGTTGCTTTTTGAGAGATATTTTGTAGGCTCCTATATGACATTTTGATGACTTTATGATTAAAAGATTGAGTTAATTCTACAGAGATATTGGTTGACTGGTTAAGTCATGTAAGAGAGTTTTTGTGTAGATTGAATGAGCCATGACTGGTTAAGTCATGTGATTGAGATAATCATGACTCGTTAAGTCATATGATTGAGTTTGACGGATTGGATAAGTCATGACTGGTTAAGTCATATGAATAAGTTTTGATGGACTGGATAAGTCTAAGTTTCGAAAGTACCCTATTGATTTGAGTTATTACAAACATTGATGTACACTCCGGGGAATCCTCAAATCAATTCTACGTTGGAAAACCCTCAGAACAATGCTCTCTATATGGAGATTTACGAGAAGAAGTTGTTGCTCAAACAAATGCAACCACCTTCTTTTAAAGGATAGGGTCATGATATTGAGAAAGAAGCAGAAGTATGGATTGAAGCTATGGATGATTACTTCTCTGCTGCGAGAACCACACCTGCAAATCAAGCGATGTTAGGGATGTTTCGCCTCTCAGGGGAAGCATAATTATGGTGGAAACAGTATTATCGTGACATGGGAGTGTTGGAGAACTCTCAGAGTTGGTGGGAGATCAAACAAGCAGTGAAGGAAAGATACTTACCTCCTGCCCATGAAACGATAAAGATGAATGAGTTCTTTAGCTTGAAACAATACAATTTATCTTTGGAAGAGTACTACTCAAAGTTTGTAAGGCTTAGACGTTATGCATCATCAATGACCATAGAGCAGCAGGTAGCTCGCTTTTGTCAAGGATTAAGAGAACCCATTTGCTCGCGATTGGAAGCCTTGAAACCTACCACTATACAAGATGCTTTACTACGAGCCAAACCATTAATGAAGGAACAAGAGATTACAAGAAGAATTGAACAGAATCAAAGAATCAACGATAGACAACCACAAAGGGCTTATGCTGCTAATGCGCAAGATTCTCGACGCTTGAATGTTCGATGCTTTGAATGTGGGGAGTTGGGACATTATCGGAACTCTTGTCCACAACGAACTAATAGAGCAGTAGTAGCAAGCGAAGCAGACTAAGGACATCACTCTTTTGGATATATTGAGGGTCGAGATAGTAATTAGAGTAGGGGTATTCTCAGTTTTTCACGAGATGAGGACATCTTGAACCCTTAAGTTGGGGAGATTGTAATGTACCCAACAATTATCCATATAAATCATTTCAGATATTTTGCAAAGTAATTGAGATTATCGATTTTGTGAGTCATCGTGAGTTCATCAGAGCAATCAGATTGAAAATCGGGTTCATAATCCATTTATTTATGATCTTTCTTTATGTGGAACAATAGATTTATGTGGGAACCTAATCTATGTATGAAGAAAAAGCTTAGAAATAGTATTTTTAGGAAAGAAAGAGAGGTGAGTCAAAAATATGATACTTCTTTCTTTCTCTCTTTCAATATAGAATGGGAGCTTGTAAGTATAGAGCTTTTTAGAATTGCGTATAGAATTCATGTACAAAAAAAATATAAATAAATAAATTATA
Organism: Adiantum capillus-veneris; assembly: GCF_014529385.1. Taxonomy (NCBI): domain Eukaryota; kingdom Viridiplantae; phylum Streptophyta; class Polypodiopsida; order Polypodiales; family Pteridaceae; genus Adiantum; species Adiantum capillus-veneris. The sequence continues at coordinate 96,793,060 of NC_140953.1, read as the reverse complement.
TAGAGCCGCAATGACGCGCGAGCTTTTTTCTTCTCCTATTCTTGAAACCTCTCAGTATTCTTAGCACCCCCCTAGGGCCTATATAAAGGACCCTTCTCCTCTCACTTTTAACACACACATCTCTAGAAGCGGAAGCTCTCTTGCAACGACACGCCGAGGAAGCCTCTCTCCCTTAACCCCTCACCTTCAAGCCATCTCCATCTCCAATCTTCGACGTGCCGTCACCCTATTTGTGGACACTCTCTCTCTCTCTCTCTCTCTCTCTCTCTCTCTCTCTCTCTTTGTCTATCAACGCGCTTTTCTTTTCCCCATTCCAAAGCTATGGCTCCGAAGCGGGTAACGCGAAGTTCCAAGGACGCCCCTGCCTTTGCACCACCAAGGAAGGTGGGAAGAAGGGTGTCAACTCCGAACGTACCTCATGCGGAAGCATCAATCGATGAAGAAGTCGAAGCCGTCCAACCGCCAGCACATGAGTTATCCATAGAAATCATTTCAGATATTTTGCAAAGTAATTGAGATTATCGATTTTGTGAGTCATCGTGAGTTCATAAGAGCGATCGGATTGAAAATCGGGTTCATAATCCATTTATTTATGATCTTTCTTTATGTGGAACAATAGATTTATGTGGAAACCTAATCTATGTATGAAGAAAAAGCTTAGAAATAGTATTTTTAGGAAAGAAAGAGAGGTGAGTCAAAATTATGATACTTCTTTCTTTCTCTCTTTCAATATAGAATGGGAACTTGTAAGTATAGAGCTTTTTAGAATTGCGTATAGAATTCGTGTACCAAAAAAATAAAAATAAATAAATTATATAGAGCCGCAATGACGCGCGAGCTTTTTTCTTCTCCTATTCTTGAAACCTCTCAGTATTCTTAGCACCCCCCTAGGGCCTATATAAAGGACCCTTCTCCTCTCACTTTTAACACACACATCTCTAGAAGCAGAAGCTCTCTTGCAACGACACGCCGGAGGAAGCCTCTCTCCCTTAACCCCTCACCTTCAAGCCATCTCCATCTCCAATCTTCGACGTGCCGTCACCCTATTTGTGGACTCTCTCTCTCTCTCTCTGTCTCTGTCTATCAACGCGCTTTTCTTTACCACATTCCAAAGCTATGGCTCCGAAGCGGGTAACGTGAAGTTCCAAGGACTCCCCTGCCGTTGCACCACCAAAGAAGGTGGGAAGAAGGGTGTCAACTCCGAACGTACCTCATGCGGAAGCATCAATCGATGAAGAAGTCGAAGCCGTCCAACCGCCAGCACAGGAGTTAGCCATATAAAATTTTTCTGATATTTTGCAAAGTAATTGAGATTCTCGATTTTGTGAGTCATCGTAAGTTCATCAGAGCAATCAGATTGAAAATCGGGTTCATAATCTATTTATTTATGATCTTTCTTTATGTGGATTAATAGATTTATGTGGGAACCTAATCTATATATGAAGAAAAAGCTTAGAAATAGTATTTTTAGGAAAGAAAAAGAGGTGAGTCAAAATTAGGATACTTCTTTCTTTCTCTCTTTCAATATAGAATGGGAACTTGTAAGTATAGAGCTTTTTAGAATTGCGTATAGAATTCGTGTACCAAAAAAAATAAAAATAAAAAATTTTATAGAGCCGCAATGACGCTGTGAGCGGGATGAAAACACACACAGCGCCTCTAGAACGACCCGACACACACACTTGGGAAGATACACACACACACACACACTATGGGGCACTACTCGGCTTACACAACACACCTAGCCGAGACAGGGAACACATCTATGGAGTGAGAGGAGAGAGACGATCCGTTTACCCACTCCACACAGAGAGATACACACACACACACACACACACACACACACACACACACACCCAAAAAACTCATCTCAAAAGGGGAGAATTTCTGATGTTTAGATACAAATGAGCTTGGGCCAACACCAATGGGGAAAATAGCTCACACAATATGGGTAAAATAAGCCAGATACAATCACAAACTGGAGCAGAAGCTTCGATCATAGGAGAAACTTACACAACAAAAACAACAGAAAAAGAGTGAGGAATTTGGAAAAATGGACAGCTCCATCGCGTTCGGAACGGCCCAAAACCTCAGTCTACAATGTCAAAGTGCTCAAATCCGACCTCGGATGAGCAGTTTACGGCCAAAACAGGCTCCAAAAACCCAAAAAACACACCTGCGGCTGTTCCTCCTCTCTTCTCCACGTTTTTTCTGGTCTTCTCTCTGTTTTTTCAGCTTCCACACTTAGCATTATTAGTTGGGCACCCTTGGCCTTTTAGATGACCTCAAACGGACCCCGAACAGGCCAAAAACTGACCTCGCAGTGCATACTTGTCACCTTTTTGCATCATCCGCACACCTGGCACTCATTTCTTTTCAATAATGCGTCTCCCAACCACATGAAGTGGCCCCAAAAAGTGGTCCTAATGATAACCTTTCTGCATAACTCTCACAAGAAAACACCCACGTTGTGTCCGTCCTCATCCGCGTGCAAATATTGACCCCGTTCGCCCTCCTGACACCACTAGATGCCATCTGACGCACCTGCTTACCTCATGTCGTCGGCCCGCGCATAGCCTCCTCGAGAAGCTTTACGCGCTACAGACTCCTCCTTATTGTAGAAAAAACACAATGGTACTGGTAATAGTGAAAATCGATGCACTATGTACACCCTGTCCTACCTGTACACATGTGGGCTTCACGTAACGACTTGGCTATGGAAATTGGGTAATCCTTTATTCGATGCACCATGCATGTGTATGTACATATGCGCAATCCCTTGCTCCAAAAAACTCCTGACAATGTGCGAGCTTTTTTCTTCTCCTATTCTTGAAACCTCTTAGTATTCTTAGCGCCCCCCTAGGGCCTATATAAAGGACCCTTCTCCTCTCACTTTTAACACACACATCTACAGAAGCGAAAGCTCTCTTGCAACGATACGCCAGAGGAAGCCTCTCTCCCTTAACCCCTCACCTTCAAGCCATCTCCATCTCCAATCTTCGACGTGCCGTCACCCTATTTGTGGACACTCTCTCTCTCTCTCTCTCTCTCTCTCTCTCTGTCTCTCTCTCTCTCTCTCTCTCTCTCTATCAACGCGCTTTTCTTTTCCCCATTCTGAAGCTATGGCTCCGAAGCGGGTAACGCGAAGTTCCAAGGACGCCCCTGCCGTTGCACCACCAAGGAAGGTGGGAAGAAGGGTGTCAACTCCGAATGTACCTCATGCGGAAGCATTAATCGATGAAGAAGTCGAAGCCGTCCAACCGCCAGCACAGGAGTTAGCCGCACGCACTCTAAATCCGGTAAGACAAATTTATAATTATGCATTGCTATTCATGTTGACTTGGGAAGCTAAGCATAGGGAAACCCTTAAACCGTCCGAAAAACGTGATTCTATCACATGAAACAAGCATATGTTTTCATAGACTAGTGAAAGGACTGTTTGATAAATTGTTATTGTTTGTTGAATTGTTATTGTTTTTTATTGTTTGATAAGTGGTTTCTGATTGATATGAAGAATTGGTTGATCATTTTTGATGAATCATTAATGAGATGAATTGTTGAAAGAATATATTTTGTTCTCGCGGGTAGCGAGATGATTCCGCGGATAGCGGAGATTAAAGCTGCGGTTATCGGCTCTCTTTTGTTCCTTGCGGTTAGCGAGATGCCTCGCGGGTAGCGGGATGCCTGGCGGTTAGCAAGATGCCTCACGGGTAGCGGCATGCCTCGCGGTTAGCAAGATGCCTCGCAGGTAGCGGGATGCCTCGCGGTTGGCGAGATGGGAAGGTTGCGCAGTTCGCGGTTAGCGAATAAATCCTTTGCAAAGGCTCTGTTGGTTAGACAGAGAAAGTCCGCGGGTAGCGGCAAAACCATGAGAAATTGAAAAATTTGTTTTGTTGAATAATAGGGTTGCCTTCATTAGCGTTGTTTGAATTGTTTTGGTATTTTTTAAAGGGCTATATGAAAGAACCTGTGTTTGGAATTAATTAAGGAACACTGTTTGTATATGTAAAACAGTGTGGGAAAAAGTGTATGTGTGGTGTGGAAAGTGGAGACTGGCTCAGGTTGCCATTCAAGGATGGGTGGGCTCGATTAGTCGAGTACTTTTCACTTCGTCTCAGTTAGTTAGAGATTTATCCCATATCATATTTTGGATTTAAGGATGGCGGCCGTGCCTCTTAAATGCGGGGAAAAAGGCGTTGTTTTTTTAATAAGTGAAAGGGATTTCTTCTCTTATAATGTAAGATCTAGAGTCCATAGAACCTTTAACCTCATCGACCTGGCTTGTGGCGTAGGGTCTTGCAACTACGAATATAATAGGTGGAAGTCTTCTTCTCTTTCGTTGCTCGTATCCTTGCTTCGCATTGTCGGAGTAGGGTGTCGTCAACGGATTTAGAGGATAGAGAAGGCTATCTTCTATGTCGCCCCGATCTTTTAGGATGGGGACCTTACAATTGGTATCAGAGCTTAGGTTAAAAAGATTTAGTTGGCTACTTCAAGCTTCTTCATGTGTATGGTTTTCTATTCCCATTATGAGACTCGCAAGGATATTACAATATGCCGATTGATGTATATCATAGTTATGGTTGAAACCTCTATTATGGTTTCTTTTGGAGAGATCTTTTGTAGGCTCCTATATGACATTTTGATGACTTTATGATTAAAAGATTGAGTTGTTGCTCAAACAAATGCAACCACCTTCTTTTAAAGGAGAGGGTGATGATATTGAGAAAGAAGCAGAAGTATGGATAGAAGCTATGGATGATTACTTCTCTGCTGCGAGAACCACACCTGCAAATCAAGCGATGTTAGGGATGTTTTGCCTCTCAGGGGAAGCGAAATTATGGTGGAAACAACATTGTTGTGACATGGGAGTGTTGGAGAACTCTCAGAGTTGGTGGGAGATCAAACAAGCGGTGAAGGAAAGATACTTACCTCCTGCCCATGAAACGATAAAGATGAATGAGTTCTTTAGCTTGAAACAATACAATTTATCTTTGGAAGAGTACTACTCAAAGTTTGTAAGGCTTAGACGTTACGCATCATCAATGACCGTAGAGCAGCAGGTAGCTCGCTTTTGTCAAGGATTAAGAGAACCCATTTGCTCGCGATTAGAAGCCTGGAAACCTACCACTGTACAAGATGCTTTACTACGAGCCAAATCTTTAATGAAGGAACAAGAGATTACAAGAAGAATTGAACAGAATCAAAGAATCAACGATAGACAATCACAAAGGGCTTATGCTGCTAATGCGCAAGATTCTCGATGCTTGAATGTTCGATGCTTTGAATGTGGGGAGTTGGGACATTATCGGAACTCTTGTCCACAACGAACTAATAGAGTAGAAGTAGCAAGCGAAGAAGAATAAGGACATCACTCTTTTGGATATATTGAGGGTCGAGATAGTAATTAGAGTAGGGGTATTCTCAGTTTTTCTCGAGATGAGGACATCTCGAATCCTTAAGTTGGGGAGATTGTAATGTACCCAACAATTATCCATATAAATCATTTCAGATATTTTGCAAAGTAATTGAGATTCTCAATTTTGTGAGTCATCGTGAGTTCATCAGAGCAATCGGATGAAAAATCAGGTTCAGAATGCATTTATTTATGATCTTTCTTTATGTGGAACAATAGATTTATGTGGGAACCTTATCTATGTATGAAGAAAAAGCTTAGAAATAGTATTTTTAGGAAAGAAAGAGAGGTGAGTTCAAAATTAGAATACTTCTTTCTTTCTCTCTTTCAATATAGAATGGGAACTTGTAAGTATAGAACTTTTTAGAATTGCGTATAGAATTCGTGTACCAAAAAAAATAAAATAAAAAAATATATAGAGCCGCAATGACGCGCGAGCTTTTTTCTTCTCCTATTGTTGAAACCTCTCAGTCTTCTTAGCACCCCCCTAGGGCCTATATAATGGACCCTTCTCCTCTCACTTTTAACACACACATCTACAGAAGTGGAAGCTCTCTTGCAACGACACGCCGGAGGAAGCCTCTCTCCCTTAACCCCTCACCTTAAAGCCATCTCCATCTCCAATCTTTGACGTGCAGTCACCCTATTTGTGGAAACTGTCTCTCTCTCTCTCTCTCTCTCTCTCTCTCTCTCTCTCTCCACGCGCTGTTCTTTTCTCCATTCCAAAGCTATGGCTCCGAAGCGGGTAACGCGAAGTTCCAAGGACGCCCCTGCCGTTGCACCACCAAGGAAGGTGGGAAGAAGGGTGTCAACTCCGAACGTACCTCATGCGGAAGCATCAATCGATGAAGAAGTCGAAGCCGTCCAACCTCCAGCACAGGAGTTAGCCGAACGCGCTCTAAATATGGTAAGACAAATTTATAATTATGCATTGCTATTCATGTTGACTTGGGAAGCTAAGCATAGAGAAACCCTTAAACCGTCCGAGAAACGTGATTCTATCACATGAAAAAAGCATATGTTTTCATAGACTAGTGAAAGGACTGTTTGATAAATTGTTACTGTTTGTTGGATTGTTATTGTTTTTTATTGTTTGATAAGCGGTTTCTGATTGATATGAAGAATTGGTTGATCATGTTTGATGAATCAGTAATGAGATAAATTTTTGAAAAAATATATTTTGTTCTCGCGGGTAGCGAGATGATTCCGGGGATAGCGGAGATTAAAGCTGAGGTTATCGGCTCTCTTTTCTTCCTCGCGGTTAGCGAGATACCTCGCGGGTAGCGGGATGCCTGACGGTTAGCAAGATGCCTTGCGGTTAGCGAGATGCCTCGCGGGTAGCGGGATGCCTCCCGGTTAGCAAGATGCGTCGCGGGTAGCGGGATGCCTCGCGGTTAGCAAGATGGGAAGGTTGTGCAGTTCGCGGTTAGCGAATAAATCCTTTGCAAAGGCTCTCTTGGTTAGACAGAGAAAGTCCACGGGTAGCGGCAAAACCATCAGAAGTTGGAACAGTTGTTTTGTTGAATAATAGGGTTGCCTTCATTAGCGTTGTTTGAATTGTTTTGGTATTTTTTGAAGGGCTCTATGAAAGAACTTGTGTTTGGAATTAATTAAGGAACACTGTTTGTATATGTAAAATAGTGTGGGAAAAAGTGTGCGTGTGGTGTGGAAAGTGGGGACTGGCTCAGGTTGGCAGTCAAGGATGGGTGGACTCGATTAGTCGAGTACTTTTCACTTTGTCTTAGTTAGTTAGAGATTTATCCCATATCATATTTTGGATTTAAGGATGGCGGCCGTGCCTCTTAAATGCGGGGAAAAAGGCGTTGTTTTTGCATCCTTAATAAGTGAAAGGGATTTCTTCTCTTATAATGTAAAATCTAGAGTCCATAGAACCTTTAACCTCATCGACCTGTCTTGTGGCGTAGGGTCTTGCAACTACGAACATAATAGGTGGAAGTCTTCTTCTCTTTCATTGCTCGTATCCTTGCTTCGCATTATCGGAGTAGGGTGTTGTCAACGGATTTAGAGGATAGAGAAGGCTATCTTCTATGTCGCCCCGATCTTTTAGGATGGGGACCTTACAATTGGTATCAGAGCTTAGGTTAGAAAGATTTAGTTGGCTACTTCAAGCTTCTTCATGTGTATGGTTTTCTATTCCCATTATGAGACTCGCAAGGATCTTACAATATGCCGATTGATGTATATCATAGGTATGGTTGAAATCTCTATTATGGTTGCTTTTGGAGAGATCTTTTGTAGGCTTCTATATGACATTTTGATGACTTTATGATTAAAAGATTGAGTTAATTCGACAGAGATATTGTTTGACTGGTTAAGTCATGTAAGTGAGTTTTTGTGTAGATTGAATGCGCCATGACTGGTTAAGTCATATGATTGAGATAATCATGATTGGTTAAGTCATATGATTGAGTTAGACGGATTGGATAAGTTATGACTCGTTATGTCATATGAATAAGTTTTGATGGACTAGATAAGTCTAAGTTTTGAAAGTACCCTATTGATTTGAGTTATTACAAACATTGATGTACACTCCGGGGAATCCTCAAATCACTTCCACGCTGGAAAACCCTTAGAACGATGCTCTCTATATGGAGATTCAGGCGAAGAAGTTGTTGCTCAAGCAAATGCAACCACTTTTTTTTAAAGGAGAGGGTGATGATATTGAGAAAGAAGCAAAAGTATGGATTGAAGCTATGGATGATTACTTCTCTGCTGCGAGAACCACACCTGCAAATCAAGCGATGTTAGGGATGTTTCGCCTCTCAGGGGAAGCGAAATTATGGTGGAAACAGCATTGTCGTGACATGGGAGTGTTGGAGAACTCTCAGAGTTGGTGGGTGATCAAACAAGCAGTGAAGGAAAGATACTTACCTCCTGCCCATGAAGTGATAAAGATGAATGAGTTCTCTAGCTTGAAACAATACAATTTATCTTTGGAAGAGTACTACTCAAAGTTTGTAAGGCTTAGACGTTACGCATCATCAATGACCATAGAGCAGCAGGTAGCTCGCTTTTGTCAAGGATTAAGAGAACCCATTTGCTCGTGATTGGAAGGCTTGAAACCTACCACTGTACAAGATGCTTCACTACGAGCCAAACCGTTAATGAAGGAACAAGAGATTACAAGAAGAATTGAACAGAATCAAAGAATCAACGATAGACAACCACAAAGGGCTTATGCTGCTAATGTGCAAGATTCTCGACGCTTGAATGTTAGATGCTTTGAATGTGGGGAGTTGGGACATTATCGGAACTCTTGTCCACAACGAACTAATAGAGCAGTAGTAGTAAGCGAAGCAGACTAAGGACATCATTCTTTTGGATATATTGAGGGTTGAGATAGTAATTAGAGTAGGGGTATTCTCAGTTTTTCTCGAGATAAGGACATCTCGAATCCTTAAGTTGGGAAGATTGTAATGTACCCAACAATTATCCATATAAATCATTTCAGATATTTTGCAAACTAATTGAGAATTTCGATTTTGTGAATCATCGTGAGTTCATCAGAGCAATCGGATTGAAAATCGGGTTTATAATCCATTTATTTATGATCTTTCTTTATGTGGGAACCTAATCTATGTATAAAGAAAAAACTTAGAAATAGTATTTTTAGGAAAGAAAGAGAGGTGAGTCAAAATTATGATACTTCTTTCTTTCTCTCTTTCAATATAGAATGGGAACTTGTAAGTATAGAGCTTTTTAGAATTGCGTATAGAATTCGTGTCCAAAAAAAAATAAAAAAATAAAATATATAGAGCCGCAATGACGCACGAGCTTTTTTCTTCTCCTATTCTTGAAACCTCTCAGTATTCTTAGCACCCCCCCTAGGGCCTATATAAAGGACCCTTCTCCTCTCACTTTTAACACACATATCTACAGAAGTGGAAGCTCTCTTGCAACGACACGCCGGAGGAAGCCTCTCTCCCTTAACCCCTCACCTTGAAGCCATCTCGAACTCCAATCTTCGACGTGCCGTCACCCTATTTGTGGAATCTCTCTCTCTCTCTCTCTCTCCCTCTCTCTCTCGCTCTCTCGCTCTCTCTCTCTCTCTCTCTATCTCTCTCTATCTCTCTCTCTCTCTCTCTCTCTATCAACGCGCTTTTCTTTTCCTTATTCCGAAGCTATGGCTCCGAAGCGGGTCACGCGAAGTTCCAAGGACGCCTCTGCCGTTGCACCACCAAGGAAGGTGGGAATAAGGGTGTCAACTCCGAACGTACCTCATGCGGAAGCATCAATCCATGAAGGAGTGGAAGCCGTCCAACCGCCAGCATAGGAGTTAGCCGCACGCGCTCTAAATCCGGTAAGACAAATTTATAATTATGCATTGCTATTCATGTTGACTTGGGAAGGTAAGCATAGGGAAACCCTTAAACCGTCCGAGAAACGTGATTCTATCACATGAAACAAGCATATGTTTTCATAGACTAGTGAAAGGACTATTTGATAAATTATTACTGTTTGTTGGATTGTTATTGTTTTTTATTGTTTGATAAGCGGTTTCTGATTGATATGAAGAATTGGTTGATCATGTTTGATGAATCATTAATGAGATGAATTGTTGGAAGAATATATTCTGTTCTCGCGGGTAGCGAGATGATTCTGCGGATAGCGGAGATTAAAGCTGAGGTTATCCGCTCTCTTTTGTTCCTCGCGGTTAACGAGATGCCTCGTGGGTAGCGGGATGCCTGACGATTAGCAAGATGCCTCGCGGTTAGCGAGATGCCTTGTGGTTAGCAAGATGCCTTGCGGGTAGCGGGATGCCTCGCGGTTAGTGAGATGGGAAGGTTGCGCAATTCGCTGTTAGCGAATAAATCCTTTGCAAAGGCTTTGTTGGTTAGACAGAGAAAGTCCACGGGTAGCGGCAAAACCATGAGAAGTTGGAAAAGTTGTTTTGTTGAATAATAGGGTTGCCTTCATTAGCATTGTTTGAATTGTTTTAGTATTGTTTGAAGGTCTGTATGAAAGAACCTGTGTTTGGAATTAATTAAGGAACACTGTTTGTATATGTAAACTAGTGTGGGAAAAAGTGTGCGTGTGGTGTGGAAAGTGGGGATTGGCTCAGGCTGCCAGTCAAGGATGGGTGGACTCGATTAGTCGAGTACTTTTCACTTTGTCTCAGTTAGTTAGAGATTTATCCCATATCATATTTTGGATTTAAGGATGGCAGCCGTGCCTCTTAAATGTGGGGAAAAAGGCGTTTTTGGATTCTTAATAAGTGAAAGGGATTTCTTCTCTTATAGTGTAAGATCTAGAGGCCATAGAACCTCTAACCTTATCGACCTGGCTTGTGGCATAGGGTCTTGCAACTACGAACATAATAGGTGGAAGTCTTCTTCTCTTTCGTTGCTCGTATCCTTGCTTCTCATTATCGGACTAGGGTGTCGTCAACGGATTTAGAGGATAGAGAAGGCTATCTTCCATGTCGCCCCGATCTTTTAGGATGGGGACCTTACAGAAGCTCTTATGCCCATACAAGTGCAGTTGGATGCCGTGAAGTTGTTGTGCAGAATGCAAGGTGAGCATAATGACAAGCTGTAAGAAAGAATTCTTTCTCTAGAGTTGTTGCGAATGAATAGAGAGAAAGCCAATGATTATTATCTTCAACAAGCAGAGACAAGGATGGAGAAAATGAATAAGAGGTTTCCAGAGAAAGAGATTAAAGAGGGAGATATGGTGATGAAGTATGATTCTCGCTTGGATTTCACTTTTCAAAAGAAGTTGAGGGACAAATGGTTGGGTCCATACAGAGTGAAGCATGTATATCCTAATGGCACCTATGAGTTGGAAAAATTGTATGGTGAACTTTTGCGCTACAGAATAAATGGGTATCGATTGAAGAAAAATTTTGCGAGGGATGTGGTTCCAGATGCAAATAGTCTCTTGGTTAAGTATAAATGTTCCACCTAGAGGGTGGGCAATGACGATAGACCGCTTTTGGCGTGTACAAAGTAGCATTAATATGCATGATCATATGTAAAAAAAGATGTAAATACATGCATTTGGGAGCTTTGAAAAGTGGTTTCAAGTTCCAAAAAAGATGCAACGTGTACACATTGTGGATAGGCAGGTTCGCATGCCAGCAGCAGTCGAGAACATGCCCGGATAGGGTATTGTGGCCTTGGATATGGTTCTAGGTGGCTTATTTTGTCTGTAGAGAATGTGTTTGAGCTTTCTACAATGTAAATAATGCAAGCGACAAGTATGGGTACTCTCATCCCGCTCAAGAAGTTTGGGACATGCAATAACTGTCTATTTACGGTGCCTGATTTGTGGTGATACGTGCACCGCCCTAGAAGTGGTCAAAAATATAATGTGGGGATGTGGAAAAGTGCTTTGGGTATTGAGGATTAAGAATACAAATTTTGGTGAATTTTGGAGTCCGTTGGGATTTTTTCCGTGAAAAATGCTCGTTGGGGGTCAAAATTGGGCAAAAATGGGCCAAAAAAGGTCAAAAAATGGTGTGAGAAGGCTTCAAATTGCCACATCACTCACGGTGCCGTGATGGTCCAGGATGAGGGAGAAATTTTGAAGAGAAATATCAACACTTTCACCCCTCTCTGTGTGGGAGGGAGCAGGGCTCCTATAGGTGGTCTAGTGCAGTCCCGTCACATTCACGTCCTATTTTCGAGTGTGTGGAGTGAATGAGAGCTTTCTCTCTTCAATTTTGCACTTGGGAGAGTCTATGGAAGTTCTGAGGTTTCCATGGATTTGAGGGAAGAAGGTGTGGCTTTTTGCAAGACTATGTGACCCTATATCGGTGCCATTCCGGGTTGGCGCTACTCCAAAGAGTTCAACAGAGTGGAGTTTGGTGAAAGCTTTCCAATGGTTTGAGAGTGGCCTTTTGTGGCTGGAGTTTTTGGGTTTTTGATGGTTTTTCTTGTATTTTTTGGTCACCATCAAGCATGATTTCAAGTGTTGATCACCTCGATTCACCTTGTAGTGTCTGCGGGCAGGCAAGGGCTTGTAGGTCGAGGCGTTTGGAGTTTGAATTGAGCTTGTGGGTAGAATTTTCAGGGAGCTTTTGAGTGGTGGTGAGTGAGGTGGGAAATTTAAGTAAATTCCTTGTGTTGTGTTGAGTTGTCTGGGTGTGTGAGTGTGCGCACGACATCTTTTGCTCCATCAACCTATCACGATCCATGTTTGGAAGCATCTAGTCATGAATTTTGTCTTGCTAGTTCCTTGCCTTTAAGGAACCCAATTCTCACCCCTTTTTGAATTTGAACAACTAAAAGTTTAGTTTTCCTAAATTTTTCTCAATTTTCAAGGTTTTGTACAGCTTAGCCCAATTTCTTGATTTGGATGTTTTTTTAGCAACCTGTTTTTGGTCAAATTCAGGATTTTGGTGTTTGAGAGTGAGTTCTAACAAATGAGGACAATTTCTAGTTAATTGGCCAAAAAGGTACATGGAACGCAATCCAAGTTGGGCAGGCAATTTGGGAGAAAATTGCTCAGTTTGTCTCTTGCAAGCAATTTGTAAATTTTCAGAGCTACGGTCCTTGGTACCAAAATAAGATTTCAAACAATTTGCCTGATCCTTTTGGCCCCAATTGATGGTGGAAATTGTTACTTAATCTACTCCTATAAACTAAAATGTATCTACAAAGACAAATAAGTTTAACAATGCAAAAATGACAACAAAATGTATGGTGAAACAATCCTTTTCAAGAATATGGAAAATCAAAGAACGGAATACTTTTTGTACTTCACTCACAACTCTCTTTGCTCATGAGGAGTAGCACTGGCTGGTCCTTGACTCCAGTCTCTACTGAGCACTAAACCTACATCTAGTTGCTTTACTGTCTAAGTGTAAATAGAATGGGTGTCAAAATCTATGGAAATGATTTTTCATACAACTCGGTCAGTCACCACTTAAAGATCGACTTCCCCGAAAGAGGCACCAATGTTAGCGGGTCGCCCCGGTGGACGTCTGCAGCATAGCTTTCTAGTACTAACATAATATCAATACGCAAGGAAGAAACTCGGGATGGGGTACAAAGACTCAATGAGATTTTGAATTTCAAAGAAGTGAACCTAAAGAGCTGTTCATGCATTTATAATAGCAAATCAACCACTTCCTAGTCAGAAAATCATCCCATGTCCAATCTCGCCACTCTAGGTCATCACATCTTTTTGGCATTCAAACAAATTCGGAATGCAATGAAACTTAAGGAGAGGTGTTACAACACCTAAGGGCATAATCCTACCAAGTTTTGTAGTCATATGGGAAGGTACATAAATCACGATCCATCCCAAAAAATATATAGAAAACTAAATAGAACTACACGGAAAGGTTCCTTTCAAGCTTAGAAACACTCTTCCAAGGTCAAAGCATAAAAAATAAACATTTAAGACCTCAAATTAATGCATTTATCTCACAAACTAGAGATCACGAACCACCAGTGAATTGAGAATGATTACACTTAGATTAAAAAGAGCAAGAGACAAGGAACACAATGTGCTATTCGGAATCAAATTTTGAATACGAGCAGACAAGGAGAAAGGTTGATTACAACTTGTAGTAGAAGTACAACTCTCAGTCAACGTTCAATAAAATCCCAAAGATAATGATAATGTGTCTTTCAAAACTAAGATTTGGGCTTAAAAACTTGGGACCACCCTTTTCCACAACCATTGGCCACTTATTAGGCTTGTAGGTTCTGAGTCGGTAATATAGAATAGCAAGCTAAACTACAATTTGAGAATCAACAATAGCAGAATTACAAGGCTTCTTTTGGAAAAGAGGATTGAATACATCAAAGTTTGGCATGTATCCAGATTTTAGGTGACAATCCATGGTATCCACCAAACATGCACCTACATATGAACTATAGTAGCCCTATGGCCCTAGGACCATATGATCTCTATTTGCAATAGAGATCAACCTATGGACCTTGGGCTTATGAATTGGCACCCTCTGGCCCTAGGTCCATAGGATATCTGATTGGAATAGAGGGAAACAACCTATGGCCCTTGACCTTATACATTGGCACCTTGTGGCCCTAAGTCCATAGGATGCCACATCATACTAAAGGGCACTCTATTGTGCACCATGAAAGCCCTATGGCCTTAGTGCCATAGGATCTCTCTTTACAATAGAGGGGAGCCTATAATATATTTCTAGTATGTGTAATACTATATATGTTAAGTATGGAGCCTGGTTTACCCTTGTAATTTTCTGTGGTAAAAGCGCACATTTGTAAGGGCCGCATTATGAGGAGAAGCCATCGTGCGTGAAGGAAAATCACTCACCGGAGACCAAAATTTTCACGGACAAGAATCAGGGGAAACTTTAGAGGCCTCGGGGGCGGAGGCCCTCGAGACGTTTTTTTCGTCGGAATATCATGGCCGGACGGCGGCCGAAAAGTGGTCGGAAAACAACCGGTCGGTTGGCCGGTGGCCGGTAGTCAATGGCCGATGGCGGGTGGCCGGAAGTCAATGGCCGGTGGCCAGTGGCCGAATTCAATGTCCAGTGGCCAAATTCAAAAGCGGACTTGTCTTCTCAAGGGCGGCCACACATGGGCGGATTGGAGGGTCCGATTTGGACTTATTCGCACAAGGGAGGCTACACATGGCTGTCTCTCATAAGCAAGGGCAGCCCTTTTGACCTATAAAAGGAGGCCATTTCTACACACATTTCATAGTGTGAAGTTGATGCAATAAGGTGAGTGTGAGGTGGTGAGAGTGAAGTAAGGCGGGAACTCTATCAAGGGTTTAATCCCTTTGTAAACTACTTCTTCTTTTGAAGTGCTAAAGCCATTGAGTGGTTGCTTTCCCGTGGACGTAGCCCACATTGGGTGAACCACGTATATCGTGTGTACTCTCTCTCTCTCTCTACTCTATAATCTCTTGTGTGTGAAATCTATCTCTCTCCATTAAGTAATCTACTCAAAAATCTATTTAGCTACGTCTTATTTTCTAACAACTGGTATCAGAGCAAGGTTTGCTCGTAGCTAAATTATCTCAAAGAAAGGATTCCTTGAATTGAGTGGGAGTTATGGCGGAGGAAGGGAAGCTCAAGATTGAGAAGTTCAACGGCAAAAACTACCAACATTGGAAGATGCAGATTGAAGACTATCTCTACCAGAAGGACCTCTATTTGCCACTAGGCGGTCTTGCGAAGAAGCCCGCAACAATGGCAGATGAAGCATGGATTGTCCTTGATCGAAAGGCATTGGGAACGATCCGGTTAAGCTTGGTGTCAGTGGTGGACTTCAATGTTTCGGAGATGAAGACCACGGAGGACTTGATGAAGTCACTTGACGACTTCTATGAGAAACCATCAGCATCCAATAAGGTATTTCTTATGAAGCGCTTGTTCAATCTAAAGATGGCAGAGAATGGTCCAGTTGCAGAACACCTAAATGACTTTAACACAAACATAAGTCAACTTCGATCAGTGAAAATCAATTTCGATGACGAAGTGTGAGCTCCTTATACTATCATCTCTACCGGATAGTTGGGACAGTCTTGTGATGGCTGTAAGTAATTCTATCTCTGACACAAATACTCTTAAGTTTGATGATGTTGTGGGTGTTCTCCTAAGCGAGGAAATACGAAGGAGAAGCATAGGAGAATCATCAAGTGCTGCATTGTCAGTGGAAACAAGAGGAAGGCCTAAGGAGAGGTTCAAAAGCCAAAAGGGTCGTGATCGCTCAAGACAGAGAAAGTCACGCAGAAAGTCAGTTCTTGAATGTTGGAACTGCGGCAAGAAGGGCCACGTCAAGAAGGATTGCTGGTCGAAGAAGAAGAAGGAGACAGAGTCTCAAGACAACAAGCCAACATCGGAGGCCAATGTGGCAGGTAAAGTAGAGCAAGATGCTCTAATTATCTCATTAGACAATGTGTCTAATTCCTAGATAGTAAATTCCGGGGCTTCATTCCATGCGACACCACACAAGCAACATTTCCAAGACTACACCAAAGGTAATTTTGGGTATGTATACTTGGGAGATGATGAAGCTTGTGAGATTGTTGGCAAAGGTACAGTTTTTGTCAAAACTGCTAACGGAAATGAATGGAAGCTTAAAGATGTTAGGCATGTTCCTTATCTTCGAAAAAATTTAATCTCTACAGGACAATTGGACGATGAAGGTCACCACATTGCATTCGGAAATAAACGGTGGAAGATCTCAAAGGGATCTTTGGTGGTTGCCAAGGGAGAAAAGGTCGGTACACTTTACTTGTGTACTGTTAGCACACAAACTTCAGCTTGTGTAGCAACTACAGCAGTTGATAGTGTAGTGTGGCACTATCGACTTGGGCATATGAGTGCCAAAAGAATGCAAATCCTTCAAACAAAGAAGCTTCAACCAGGTTTGAAAGAAGTGGACTTAGAGTTCTGTGAAGATTGTGTTTATGGTAAACAAAAGAGGGTAAAATTTCAAAAATCAGGAAAGGAAAGAAAAAATAAAAAACTTGAGTTGGTTCATTCTGATGTTTGGGGTTTTGCAAGTACACCATCACTTGGTGGCTCATTGTACTATGTAACATTCATAGACGATGCGACTAGAAAAACATGGGTTTATGTCATGAAGAATAAATCCGATGTATTTTCCATATTTCAAAGGTGGAAAGCCTTTGTGGAGAATGAAACAGGTACCAAGGTTAAATGCCTCAGATCCGACAATGGAGGCGAATATTGCAGCCAAGCTTTTGAAATATTTTGTGCTAGCAATGGCATTCGGAGGCAAAGGACAACCCCAAGGACACCTCAACAAAATGGGATTTCGGAAAGGATGAACAGGACAATCATGGAACGAGCACGAAGCATGCAGCTACATGCAGGCCTACCGCTTGAGCTTTGGGCGGAAGCTGTAAGTACGTCTGTGTACTTAATCAATCGGTCACCCTCAACGGTGTTGGATGGGGGAGTTCCAGAAGAGGCATGGACAGGTAAACCGGTGAATTATGCATTTCTCAACGTGTTTGGGTGTGAGGCTTTCATGCACATAGATAGAAGCCTAAGATCAAAGTTAGATGCAAAGTCCAAAAAGTGTTTCTTCATTGGCTATGGAGAAGGAGACTCTGGGTATCGCCTATGGAATCCTGAAGATGGTAAAATCTTAAGGAGTAGGGATGTAATTTTTAACGAACAAAATATGTACAAAGATTACTTGGAAAGAAAACAAACAAAAGAAACAGGTGATGAGTACATGGAGCTTGAGGACAGTGAAGACTCAAGGACTGCAAACGGTGACAATGTGCAACAACATCAACCAAATGAGGAGCCTCAACCTATTCCCCGAAGATCTACAAGAGCAAGTAGACCTCCAGAAAGTTTTGTTCCTTCCTTCAACCATCTCTTGATCTGAGATTCTGGAGAGCCGGAATCATAAAAAGAAGCTATGCAACATGAATCCAAAGAAGAATGGACGAAGAGCATGCAAGTGGAGATGGACTCACTACATCGCAACCAAACATGGGAGTTGGTTGAGTTGCCTAAAGGTAAGCGGGCACTTCAAAACAAATGGGTGTACAAGCTGAAGGAAGAAGAAGGTGGGAAGAAAAGGTACAAGTCTAGGCTTGTGGTAAAAGGGTTTTCTCAAAAGAAAGGTATTGACTTCAATGAAATATTTTCTCCTGTTGTAAAAATGAACTCAATTAGGCTTGTCTTAAGCCTTGTGGCTGCTCATGATCTAAATCTAGAGCAAATGGATGTAAATACGGCATTCCCTCACAGTGACTTAGAGGAGGAAATCTACATGCTTCAACCAAAGGGGTATGAAGTAAAAGGTAAGGAGAAAATGGTTTGCAGATTAAAGAAGAGCTTGTATGGTTTAAAGCAATCATCAAGACAATGGTACTTGAAGTTTGATCGATGGATGTTGGATCATGGATTCACAAGATGCAACTCGGATCACTGCGTCTACACGGAGAATTTGGGAGATGGGAAATTCATCATCCTAATGTTGTATGTTGATGACATGTTGATTGCAAGTGCTAACATACAGGACATCAAAGACCTAAAAGAGGAGATATCCAAATCTTTTTCAATGAAAGATTTAGGTGCTGCAAAGAGGATACTTGGTATGAAAATATCAAGGGACAGGACAAAGAAAACAATAAAGCTATCTCAAGAAGATTACATCAAGAAGGTACTAGAAAGGTTTGCAATGCAAAATGCAAAACCAGTTTCTACACCTTTGGTTGGTCATTTTAAACTAACGAAGGATATGTGTCCAAAGACACAAGCGGAGATAGCCTATATGTCTAAAGTTCCATATGCTGCAGCGGTAGGTTCTCTAATGTATGCTATGGTCTGGAGAAGGCCAGACATTGCACATGCAGTGGGAGTTGTGAGTAGGTTCATGGACAATCCAGGTAAAGAGCATTGGCAAGCTATGAAGTGGATAGTTAGGTATCTAAAAGGGACAACAACAAATGCTTTGTATTTTGGAGGAACTGATATTTTTCTAGAAGGGTATGCTGATGCAGATATGGCAGGTGACAAAGATACTCGAAGGAGCACTACTGGCTATGTGTTCACCGTTGGAGGCATAGCAGTAATCTGGGCTTCAAAGCTGCAGAAAGTGGTTTCACATTCTACCATGGAAGCAGAGTATGTAGCAATGACGAAGGCAAGCAAAGAAATTCTGTGGCTTCACAGATTCTTAGAAGAGCTTGGATTCAAACAAGACAATTGTGTCTTGTACAATGTGTTAACCCTCACGGCTCACGGACACCCCATCACCTACGATGGACGTGTATTATGTATTATTTAGTAGAGTCAGGTACCGGGCTTGTCGGACCAATAGGGAAAGGTAGAGTGATCGTCGATGAGAGGCGCACTTTAACTTGGACATTCAAGGGATTAGTTGGTTAAGCATGGGCGCCCAAGTGTGAATGGGGTGAGCTCCTATAAAAGCCAACTAAACCTAATTTTTACTCATTCTCTCATTTGTGCAATTGAAGAGTGCTCTTGCTCCATCTCCATCTTCTTCTTCTTCACCTCCTTGTGTGTGTGTGTGTGAGAGAGAGAGAGAGAGGGAGAGTGTGTGTGCGATCGAGCATTACGAAGGCACGACGGCGGCGAAGCGGTTGAGCGTGGCACGACTGTAGCTTCTTCTTCATCGCGGCGAGGAATCCACCACGAAGGCGAGCGTAGAGCGGTGAGTGACACACACTTTGTTTTCTTGAGCTTGCTAGTTTAGGCTTGTTGTGTGCTTGGAGCCGTTTGTGGCTCGCACACGGTGTATTGGCAAGTCCCTTGCTTCGACAGTGCGGCAAGGAGCGCACATTTTTGGCGCCGCTGCCGGGGATATGCCCTACACTAAGCTCGGTTAGCACTTTACGCTTCCTTGTGGTGCAATTTCTATCATAGGAAAGGCAGGGAAGGAGTGTGTGGAGATTTCTGTTTTTTGCGTTTTCTGCATTTTCTGTCAAGTTTCAATTTCTGCTATAGTCTGCGTTTTTTCAATTTCTGCAATTTCTGCATTTTCAAGTTCGGCGTTTTCAATTTCTGCAATTTTCTGCATTTCTGCGCTTTTTTAATTTTCTGCAATTCTTGCGTTTTCTGCAATTCCTGCGTTTTTTCTGCAATTTTCTGCAATTTTTGCATTTCTGCGTTTTTCAATTTTTTGCATATCTGCGGTTTTTCAATTTCTGCGTTCTGTATTTTCTGCACCAAAAAGAAAAAAAAAATATTCAGGGAAAAAAATATTTTCAAAAAATAAATAAATTCGGAAATTAAAAACGCGAGTGAGCGGGCGGCGAAATTTTTCGAAAATAAAAAACGTGACTCTTAAAACGGACGGGTTGGTTTGTATAAAAGATAGATTGGGATCGGGATCGGGATCCCAAGCCCAGGCCCAGGCCCAGGCCTCAGTCCTCAGTCTTATGATATATACTAGACTCACTCTTATATATATATACCCTACTCCCTCAAGAGAGAATGAGAGCATGTGGGACAAGTCCTCCACTCTCCTCCTTTCTCTTCCCACTTGCACCCTTAGACTTTCTAGTTTGGGCCTAGTTCCCTACTGGAAATTGACAATTTTAGGGATTCCGAGGGCATAGAGTGACCAAACAGAGGGCTGTAAAGCACGGCACGACCCTCTGACCGATACGCTCGTTTCGAGCTATCACACGGCCCATTCCACGACACGCTCTAAAAAATCTAGCAAAAAAACAAACAAAAAACACGCTAAAAACTAGTCACAAGGCCTCCTAGAGCAGCTTTTTGACACCTTAGGGTATCAAAAGCACATGCACTTACGCTCTGGGCGGGTGCTAGAACACGAGCATATTGAGGGTGCCTCTGTTCATACGGACACCCATTACCCATCCACGATAAGCTCTAGACCCTCAGCGGGGACACAAGGTAGCACCACCCAAGACCCTAAAATAGCCGCTAGTGATTCCTCCTCCGACTCAGAAATCATGGAAGCATACCCTACCCAAAACACTGAGAGAGAAGGCCATGCACCTCCCGAAGCTCCACAGCCTAGTACTAGTATGTTTAGCCGTTTCATGGAAACATTAGGTAGAGCTACTCGCTCGGAACCTGATGCAAATGAAGCACACGAAGGGGGTGGGGAAGTGGACTCTCCTTTCACATCGCACGTGGACCCCACACCCCCAAAGAGTGTCCATGTGGATATCCTGCCAACTTCTTACCAAGAAGGCCCTGTTGAGCTGCCTCCTTCAGAAGTTCCCTCTAGAGTACCGTTGGTGACAAGTAAAACCACGGGGAGCAACATTGCTTCTACCTCACAAGAAACCATTAACACGTCGACTCTAGAAGGATTGTTCATTAATGATCATTGGACATACGACCTCCACACTGAGGTGTTGATGGATCTACACTCTGGCCACGCCTACCATGTAGGATGGATAGAGATTGTACAATCCACCTCTAGTGCCACGAGCATCGAAGATCAACAGAAAATGATCTGTAATGTTATCCATGGCATTATTCAATCAGAAAGGCAAAACCGAGTTGTAAATATACTCTCAACTGGCCCCATGAGATTTTTGGATACGAGTAAGGCTCAACAGCCTACTCTATCACAAATGGAGACTCCTCTAATGAGCCCCATGGACCCATCTTACGTCATTTCACCTGGGGTCTCTATGCAATCTGAGCCTCCGAGCGAAAACTTTAGCTTCCCTAACTTGGCTCAACCCTCTATCAAGGAAAACACAGTGCTCACTCCAGGGATAAGCCTGACAGAGAATGTACCGATGACATCTACGGTTAGCGCAGTGCCACTACCTAGTGTCGTAGTACCTAATATGGGGCCTCGACCATATGTGCCTCTAGCCCCTTATGAACACATGGCCCCCACACCTCCAATTGTACCACTTGCTTATGCTCCTCGAGTGCCGCTCCCTAGCTCTTATCCGAGTGGACCTATGCCCGGTTATGTTCCATATCTTGCATCATCCACACATATGCCAAGACCGGTACCCGTTCCTCTCCCACATATGATTCCAAGAGTACCTCCACCGGCCCTACCTCCTCACATAGGTGACTTGGCAGCGTTTGCTCAAACCATAGGTCGATCTATCGCGGAAAATATGCGTCATGCATCTGATAGAGAGCCTAGAAGTAAGGCAGTACAAATTGCCAAACTCACGCAAAAATTCAATGGGGACGAAGATGCTAGGAAACACATTGAAGTGTTTGAACAAGTATGTGATTCCTTAGGGGAACTCAACAAACTACATAAGTGCAATGCCTTAAGCTTGACATTAAGTGGGAAGGCTGGAGATTGGTATAGAACCCTAAGGGTGGACGAGAAAACAATCTACCCTACCCTTCGAAGGTTGTTTCTAAAGGAGTACATACGAGAAGGTGTGCTTTGGGGTGTAGCATCTCAGCTACAGAAGGCCGAACGTAAGGAAGGAGAGTCAGTAAGGGACTTCATTAGTCGTCTAAAGCACTTAAACTCTCGCTGCCCTGTAAATGAGCGCTTCAACAATAACCAACTGCTTGATCGATTCATCCGCGGGTTGAGGAATGAAGGAATCTATAATGGACTAGTGATTAGAGGTATCACAACCTGGGAAGATGTCACTGCCAATGCAATCCAATTAGAGGACAACTTGATGATAGCAGGCATGAGGGTGTCTACTGACACGAGATCCACTAGCTCACAAGCCATTGAGTATGAACCCATGACTGCAAAGCCCATTGCCAATGAGCCAAAGGTATTTGAGACATTCTTGACACACCTCACCAAGGCAATCCAAGAGTCTCTTAAGGATAATCGACCCCCTCAAAATAGTCACATGTATCCAAGAAGGGAGCAACAATGGTGTTCCATTTGCTTAGGTCCACATAGCACTAGTGAGTGCCCTACGTTTAGAGTAAAATTTAATGGAGCTTGCAACGCATGTGGTAGGTATGGTCACCAAGCTAAGGATTGTTTAATGATCAAACGTATGATGGCAAATAGACCACCTGTAGCCTAGACGGATGCGCCTCGAGCTCCTATATTGATGCCTACTCCACCTGTTGAGCAACTACCGCAACACATGGTCCCTAGATCTCAAAATGTTGTACAAGCTACACCGCTACCACCTCCACCGCAACCCCCGCATCCAAGAGTTGCCCCTATGAACCAAGTGGGTTGCGAGCCATCAAATGCTTATCCAGATGGCTGTGAGGAGGAAATAGACACTAGTATTGCCTACGGACTTGATACATTGGAAGAGTGTCCTATATACTACATGGAAGATTGTTGGGGGCAAGTCAAGCCGGTTTATCAAGCTGCTGCTCTCGCATCCAGAGGTCAAAATATCAACACCCAGGCTAGGAGGCCACCTCTTCAATGCTACGAGTGTGGTGGACCACATCGAGTAGCGGAGTGCCCTATTAGGCTGCAAAAGAATGCTGCACAGATGCAAATGAATCAAGGGAGCACGTCTGCAATGCCAATACTCACATGTAATCGTTGTGGCATAGATCACTTGATTGCCCAATGCCCCTATAACCCAAATGCGCCTAAAATCACACCCCTGAATTTGGTCGAAATTGCTAGTGTGACGTCGCCAATACCACCCGTCGCACTCGCTTATGCGATTACACGGTCCATGCTTCAAGGGCCAGGACATATCCTCGAAGAGAGAGATACCGCGTCAGTTATCCAAGCAAAGAAAAAGAAGACACGAAGGAAGAAGTCGCAGAATACGGAAAATTCAAAGCCAAGTTCCAAAACAAACATAGGAACAGGAGATGACCCCGTGTATATGAATGACCTCGAGGATGATTCAGATTCAGTCGAGACAATGGAGACTAGAACCAATACCACAAAGGGAAAGATCGACAAAGAAAACCGTAACATGGAACCAAATGAAAACCAAATAAGAGAAAATCATCAAGAGCCTCTGAAAACACCACAAGTGTTTCCAAATCCAATCCAAGACCCCCAAGATAAACCGCAGGGGCAAAAAGGGAAGAATCATAAAAAGAAGATTGGGACGTACCCAAACCCAGTAGACGAGATTGAGCAAGTGAAACATCTAAGAGGTTTAGTGGAGGAGACTCAAAGGAAACTAGAACTAGAACCCATGCAGGTCAAAATTCATGACACGGTGTTTCCCACGCAAGTTCATCCACCCCACATGAACCATAGACCGTTAGCCATATCTAGTATCATCCAAGAAGGGAGTGAGGACGGGACATCAGAAAGTGAGCATACACCTTTCTTGTTGGAAAGGATGTTTAACGAAGGAATACCTGATCCCATTGAGGAATATGAGATTCCATCCTCACCAGTTCCTAGTCAAGGACCTACACCCTGCAAAACGCCAATGAATGTTGCCAAACTAGTGGACTTCATGTCTTCTGAGGTCCGAACCACGATCATAGCAAAGCTGTATGGAGATCCTGAGTTATTCCTTGCACTTCGAGCATTCCTTAACGGAGAGCTACGAACGGGATTACCGCAGTTTGCGCAACCAAATAGGCCTGACTCAATTATGATTGATGAGGAAAATCATGTGCAACCACTTGACTTAGATAGACACGAGTCTGTGATTGAGGTACCCATTAACGAATTAGGGTAGTATTTTGAAGGCGACGAGTCTAATGCGACCCTACCCATCACTACCAAGGGATTAACTATAAAGGGAATTCTTGATGGTGGTGCGGGAGTTAGCATCGTTACAAAAGATTGTTGGGAATCCATGGGAAAACCCCGCCTCAGTGTTACTAACATTGTGGTAAAGATGGCAAATGGTACCATAGCCAAACCTATGGGGATGCTCAAGGATCTTAAGATCAAAGTTCTAGGACACAAGGTACGACATACGTTCATTGTAATGGATTTCTCTAAACACCTTATGTCATATGAAATGATTTTAGGACGACCATTCATGAGGGAAGCACAAATGGTTCACGATTGGTCTAAAAATCATGTCTATTTGCAATTCCAAGACTCTGTCCTTAGAGTGGATTTGGTGACTGGTAAGGTACACCCCTTAGGCAATAAAACCATTATTGATCATCGCTCTGACACCACAGTTCACTCGGCCCCACTACAATATTGTTACACTTGTAAGAAGGATACAGACATTGGCCAAGATTCTCCTTACATGGATGTGTTACCGGGTATGACGGAATCAGACAATGTGGATTGGGTCCACCTAACATCAACCATAGACACTTGGGGAAATAGGGGGACAACCTGGGTAACACCTGAGGGGGATGAAATGCATGTACCCTTAAATATGCTACAAGCAATGCATATCGCTTCTGACAAGACTCATCCTAATGTAACGAAGAAAACATACAAGTGGGTCCCTAAAGCTTCTTTAGTGACCATAGCTAGTGCTAAAAAACAGAAGCCTTGTAAGAAACATACCACTCGCTCCAAGAAAAGTAAAAAAATGTTGCGATGGATCCCTAAACGACTATTGGAAGCCCAAGGCTACTATCAAGGAAATGATCAAATTTGGGTGCCGAAACGTAGATTGTGCTCTTACCTATCACCTGACCCAAGTGAGCCCAATCCCGTAGCTCCAAAACGAATCAATGATCGTGGAAAGAAAAAAATCACAGAATGCTACACACCCGCTCTCGAGCTAGTTTGGGTACCAAAGAAAGAACGATTTGTTCCACCTAGCTCAGGAAGGGGGGAGTCCCATGAAGATTCTAGCTTCTCATGTAATACATCCATAGAGGTAAAAGCTTCTACACAGCCTCCATCTATAGTAGTGGACCTCCATGAAGCTACAAAAGAATCCACACCTCCCAGTGTTCAAGAATCACCTGATGAACCACTTCAAGTTCAATCCTGGGAGAGTACCTTACCACCCTTGCAACTTGGAGAGGCACCTAGGGTAATAAAAAACTACTGGCAAAAATCCTCACCTATTACCAACTGGAACAATTGGTTTCAAAGGGTGACAAGCTCATTTCAAACGGTATGATCTACCCAAGGAAGGGGGGAGTGTCTGCTGACATCCATTATTCACTTGCTTCCCTCTCAACCTTTTTCCCTGACCTCTTAATTTCCAATCTTAGGGAATGTACATATAAAGCTTTATACTCAAAAAAAAAAAAAAGAGCAAGAGCAATTAGCAAATGAGTATGCACAATAAAAGTCAAAACATTGACTCAGACCTACACATGTCACATCTGGTACAGTGAAACAGAAACCTATGCCATAAAACACCTTTGATCCTCATCACTTGAGTGATGGAGGGTAGGTAAGATTAGTACGATAGGAGTGTTTCTGTTTTAGAGTTGAGTGATTAGCAAAGTTCTCTTTTCCCACTGATGTGCCTCCTGGAGGTATTCCTTTTGTTTCCTAGTGTGTACAGGAGCGTGTTGCTATTGATAGGGTTTGGACCTTCATGGAACCTTCAAATCAAGCGCGACCATCAACACAAACAGGTGTTTCTTGTCCATTAGCATTGCCCTTATCTTTTTGCATCTATGTTTGTCTGCTTTGATTGTGATTGGTAGCCTAATACTTAGCGCATTTGCTTAGTATCAAACATTTAATTCAATGTAATGTTTTGTCATAATCACTCGTTTAGGTGTAAAAATCAAGCAGTCCGACTAAGCTAGTTTGACCAAGCTAGGTATTAGAAATCTTCTCTTAATACCATGGGGAATGCCTTCCTAATAAGCAATGGTTACTTAGGTTCTTAATCCGATTTAGGCAACATTGTATGAAATGTACTAGGGCTTTCTAGTGGGCTTAACCCTATTGACCTTTAGCTTAAGTATTATAAAGGGAGTTTACTAATGTGATGAGCCTGGGGAATGTAACAGTGTTATATGACCCCCCAAAGTTACAAAATTAAAATGATGAAAATGAACAAGCAAAAAATCAAAGTGCCACAATGTAAAATTTTAAGCATGAAGAGAAATCCCTGCTTAAATTGGTACTTCACTCACATGTATTGCCTATGGTACTAGAGCCCTAGAGGTTCCCAGTGTGGGCGCTTTTCCTTGAAAAGAAAAAAACCCAAGGCATACAAAATAAGCACACACATCATAATTGAATCAATGTGAAAAGACTTTGGGGGGTCAAAGAAAAAGTAATCAGTCAGGCGATGATTTCATGAGAAATTCCTTTTATGGTAGCTTAACTACAAGTTTTTCTAGATATAGCCTCTAGTCAGCCCTCGAACATGAATACTTGGCTCTCGCGATTAAACAACTTAATTGACCACAGAAAATTAAGAAGCTTACCCATGGTATTAATATTCGATCTCTAGTGCCTTTCGACCGTCAAATTAGCGACCCCGGACTTGTTTAATTTTCTACCTTTACATCTGTTTATGCATTTGATTACATTGCAATTTAATGTTCATTGCTGACAAATTGTTTGAAATTCTTTGACCAATCAATGTGTCTACCTAAAACTGCATATGCTTTTTAAGAGAATGCAATTACTGTGCCAATGTTGTTTGATTTTGCAGTGACTGAAGAAGGCTAAGGACATTCATCTCAAATGCTCTTCCACCTCGACGAACCAGCTTCAACTCAATAGCTTCCGAGGACGGAATCTACATCAGGAAGGGGGGCATGTTAACCCTCATGGCTCACGGACACCCCATCACCTACGATGGACGTGTATTATGTATTATTTAGTAGAGTCAGGTACCGGGCTTGTCGGACCAATAGGGAAAGGTAGAGTGATCGTCGATGAGAGGCGCACTTTAACTTGGACATTCAAGGGATTAGTTGGTTAAGCATGGGCGCCCAAGTGTGAATGGGGTGAGCTCCTATAAAAGCCAACTAAACCTAATTTTTACTCATTCTCTCATTTGTGCAATTGAAGAGTGCTCTTGCTCCATCTCCATCTTCTTCTTCTTCACCTCCTTGTGTGTGTGTGTGTGTGTGTGAGAGAGAGAGAGAGGGAGAGTGTGTGTGCGATCGAGCATTACGAAGGCACGACGGCGGCGAAGCGGTTGAGCGCGGCACGACTGCAGCTTCTTCTTCATCGCGGCGAGGAATCCACCACGAAGGCGAGCGTAGAGCGGTGAGTGACACACCCTTTGTTTTCTTGAGCTTGCTAGTTTAGGCTTGTTGTGTGCTTGGAGCCGTTTGTGGCTCGCACACGGTGTATTGGCAAGTCCCTTGCTTCGACAGTGCGGCAAGGAGCGCACACAATGATAGCCAAAGCGCTATCCATCTTGCGAAGAATTGAGTCTTTCATTCAAGGACAAAGCACATTGAGGTGAGATATCACTTCATACGCACTCTTTTGGAAGAGGGACAACTAAAGGTAGGAAAGGTCCATACAAGTGAAAATCCTGCAGACATGTTTACAAAGGTGGTCAACAAGGTGAAGTTGAGCTTTTGCTCATCTTCAATCGACATTCAAGGATAAGAAGCCAGAATGGAAAGCAGTCACAGGTTTGGTTTGGAGATCAGTCTCCAAGTGGGAGATTGTTAAGTATGGAGTCTAATTTACCGTTGTAATTTTCTATGGTAAAAGCGCACATTTGTAATGCCCCCATTATGAGGAGAAGCCATCATGCGTGAAGGAAAATCACTTACCGGAGACCAAAATTTTCACGGACAAGAATCAGGGGCACGTTTAGAGGCCTCGGGGGCGGAGGCCCTCGAGACTTTTTTTTCGCCGGAATATTATGGCCGGACGGCGGCCGAAAAGTGGTCGAAAAACAACCGGTCGGTTGGCCGGTGGCCGGTAATCAATGGCCGATGGCCGGTGGCCGAATTCAAAAGCGGACTTGTCTTCTCAAGGGCGGCCACACATGGGCGGATTGGAGGGTCCAATTTGGACTTATTCGCACAAGGGCGGCTACACATGGCTGTCTCTCATAAGAGAGGGCAGCCCTTTTGGCCTATAAAAGGAGGCCATTTCTACAAACATTTCATAGTGTGAAGTTGATGCAACAAGGTGAGTGTGAGGTGGTGAGAGTGAAGCAAGGCGGGAGCTCTATCAAGGGTTTAATCCCTTTGTAAACTACTTCTTCTTTTGAAGTGCTAAAGCCATTGAGTGGCTGCTTTCCCGTGGACGTAGCTCACATTGGGTGAACCACGTATATCGTGTGTACTCTCTCTCTCTCTCTCTACTCTATAATCTCTTGTGTGTGAAATCTATCTCTCTCCATTAAGTAATCTACTCAAAAATCTATTTAGCTCGTCTTATTTTCTAACAATATAACCAAGCTAAGATGAAACTTTTGAAATCTAGTAAGTCTAGGCTTACGATAGATGTCGCAGTTTTGAAATAAACTAGAAGGCAATGGGGTTTTGTCCACTACATGCATTGTCATGTAGACATGAGTGTGCACATATGTTGCACCCATGAATATAGGCATTGAACAATAAAGACAAGATTATAACCCGGTGAACCTAATCTCCGTGCACCTCTAGATTAAGGTGCGGGGATTGGGCATGGCTAGAGAATGTGAGGTAGTTTCAACTGTGCAAATATAAAAGATCTTTAAGGACATTTATGCCACTCAAGGACACCTATATAGGTACCCTGTATATAGAAACTCTTAATATATAATACTACACCTTGTGGCCCTAGGGTCATAGAGCACCAATGTAGAAGCTCTAAAGACTTGAAGGACACCTACTCTAAAGCTTTGAAGGACACCTACTCTAAAGCTTTGAAGAACTTTATGGACCTACTGCCATAGGGTGCTAGTGTAGAGGCTCTAGAGGGGCATTTAAGCCATTCAAGGGCTGTTCAAACCTTGATATGTCTCCATGTCTTGGAGTAAAACTATTGAATGGTGATTCCTACTTATTGGAGCGTATGGCCTTTGCTCAAGGCTTGGTGAAGTTTACAGATGATGGATTGTCAATGCCAAAAGCAGGGTGGGTAGATCTTACAGAGGAAACTCCAAGTGAGAACTTTATAGACATATATATTGAGGGCTTTAAGAAAGTCACTTAGAATTTGGGTAAATTGAGCAGCACAAAGAAGGATAAGAAGCAAAAGAATAACGTATAGGTAAAGTAAGTCAAGCTAGGCTCTCAAGGAGAGCGAGAATCCCTCACTTGGAGAAAAAAGTACAGATGTGACCCAAGAAGATCTTTCAATTATACCCTTAGAGACTCAACAAGAAGGACGTGCCAATGTACCTATAGCCCCCGCAATTGAAACCCCCTTTGTGGTAGTGGTCGTGGACTCAACCTGCTTAGCTGTGTTGAACTCTATTGTCCAACCAAAATAAAAAGATCTTGATAAAGAAGTTGCGAAAACTTGTAAAAGTGGGCTGGATGGATATGTTGGAATTGCACACTATTTTAAATTTGGAGTACAATTTACCCAATTTATCCCTGTTGACCAATTCAACCTTGCACCAGAAGCCTATAAATGTAAACCCTTCTCAGATATGGAAATACCCTTTGAAGTAGTTTGAAGGGTACTCTAGAACAGTCTCCACTCCAATAGACCTGATGTCGTATAATCCAATTACTAAAATGCCTCTCCAAACAGCTGAAGTGCATGGAGACAAGCTAGCTACATACCACTATTGGATTCTTTCTGGCCAACATTCCATCATAGTAGAGCTTTTCTGTGCAGCAAGAGCACTAAGTATGCTTCCAGGCAAGAGCTCTACAAGTTTAGAAATGCAAGGATAGTGGTAGATGCTCCCAAAGAGGTTGCTGTTTGAATATCCAAAATGGAGAACATGGAGAGAATAACAACATTGAAGAACCAACCTTAGGTGGAGGTCTTAAAGCATGGTTGTAGTCAGTGGATTTCCTACTCTAAACCAACAAAACCCAAGGCAGGAGTTCCTGTTGGTCATGTGATGTGAGCACCTTGGGATGTAAGTTTCACTTCCCTATGCTCATTTTATTTACAGATACGTCTAGAAATCAAGTTATTCTCTTTTTTGTTATTTTGAAGGTCTTTATAAATGTGCCAAACATCACATTTAACCATGAATCATTTGCCAATAGAGAAGGACACATGGTCATGTATGATGATGAAATCTACGACCAATGGGTAAACATCTTGGAGAAGTATTAGGCATCAACTGCTCATGGGAAACAGCCATGCATAACAACCTTCAAATGCCTAAAGGATATAGAAGCTAGTGATGCCAAGCTACTAGAAACAAAGATAATAGAAGAGAAGATATGCTTACTGAGGCAACCACATCAAGGAGACATGCTTGACCTCTCTGCACATGCAATGAACTTAAAGCAGAAGAAGGTTTTGTGGCTCAAATGTTGATGGTGTTTAAAGAGCTAGATCCATCAACAACAATTTCTTCATGGAAAGAATGTAAGTCTCATTATAGCATTACAGATGGATCTACAAATCTCTCTCTTCTTGAGTTGTACTCAATGATGATGAATATTGAGCTACAAAAAGAAAAGAAGAAATAGCCACTTTCAGAAATCACCAAGGGATTTGTGCAATGGATCATTGCACAAAATAATGACACTTCTAATTTGCAATTCCTTTTACCATGGAAAATCAAATGCATTGGAAAGAATTTGGAAGGCATTGAGTCTCTTCGTAGTGAGAATAACTCTATAATTTGTGCTGGTGTCTATATCATAGATACAACACACAAAAGTCTTCTATCTAGTGGTTGGAGTGCTATCCAATTTGGTAGAGTAATTGATGGAGTATTTGGGGCGGCACATCAACCATCAGAGTTTGTAATTGCTGGCTTAGTTAAGTATCAACTTTCTGCCTCCCTAGAGAAGGAAATTTCTAAAAAAATCTAGATGGTATGAAATGCATGTTCTACATTTAAGCTTCTTAATAGCACCAGAGATCATCCAAACATGTGCTCTTTGTGAAGTATTTTTTGGGGTTTGGGAATTATTTAGTCAAAAAGAGCAATTCACCAACTACTTCAGCATTAAAGGGTGATTGCTGGAGCCAATGCATTGTCTCCGCATCAATGATGACAAGTATGATGCTGTGACCACGACCAAAGCCTTTTTTGTGTGTCGTGCAATCAAATGTATCAGTGTCAAAGAAGATGATCAAGTAAAAGAAATATTCTCATTAGGCTATGGGACTAAAGAGGCAGTACAACAATAGAGAAAGGTAATCATAGTTGCACATATCGGTGATCAAATGATGCAATTGGAAGCTTTTTGTCATTCCACAATGGATGAAGACCCTGATCTTAGAAGGTGGGAAAGTGTAGATACCACATATTGTCAATTCCAAGGTGTCAGCAGAGGAAGAAGAAATTGAAGAACCATTGGATGGAAGTGCTGATGCCATTCTAGAAAGTCTACAGGAAACAGGTTAAGCTAGTCACCCATGATTACATCATTGATGCTTAGATTATTATATTTATCATTTTATCTTATTTTTCCCATTTCAATGCCACCATGTTGTTAAAAACATTGATATTTAGTATGTTCTTTTTCTCAATTTATTTGAAAAATCTCAACTTGTGAGTTTTTTTTTCCACAATAAGTGTATTTATGAAAATACCACCCTACATATATGGTCATAAGATATATTATAAAATACTTTAAAGCTAAGTGAGCATAAGATGTTTATTATAATCTATTTATAGTGTGTCAGATAAAGCTATGGGTTTGGTTAGAACACCCATGTATGACTTGAGGATCATAAAGCTATTTGTATCCCCTTATGGCCTTAGGGCCATAGGATCCCCTAGAAGAATTTGGACTACCCTAAAACCTTAAGGCCATAGGGTGATGACATAGAATCTCTAGAAGGGTCCATGAGAATTTGGGATACCATACAACCTTATGGCCATAGGGTGCAAATCACTTGGCTCTCTATGGAGACACCTTATAGCGTATCACAGGACACCCTATGGCCTTCAGGCCATAGGGTGGTTATTCTATCTCACCTTAAGACTATTTTAGAGTCTCAAAATTTTTTTCCTTTGTCCTAACTATCTTGTTAAATATCTTAGGGTCATAGTTTACTCATTCTAGACCAAAATAATGGAAGAAGATATGCCAACTTATTTCTTTGGAATCAATGGAGGTGTTGGTTCCATGCTAACCTATTGAATTTAAGAGCCCTTCCACTTTTGAGATAGCATTAAACGACCTCTCTGCAGGCTTCATTGTAAAAGCATAATCAATATGAAGCTTTAATAAACAATTAGAGATGCACATAAAAGCATGAAGTGTGCAAAAATACACATTTTTGAGAGGTAAGTTAATTATAGAGTTCCATTCACTGTCTTTTGTGGCACGATTGGGATCCTCCAGCATAGGACATTGTAGTAGCAAAAATGCTCCCACACACGTGTAAATTGTGAATTGTCATCTTTCTGTGTTTCTTCGACTATTGCAATTTTGCATGCATTCCCCTTATAGCCCTTCATGCAGAATGTACAAGGATACAGAGCTTCAGTCCCTTGTTTGCATCCTAGAATGCGCTTGATTGCTTTCAAATTGCCACCTAAGTGCCAATGAATGTGTTAAAAAATCCAAGCAAGCACTCCACGGGTCTCCTTGGGAACCTCAATAGCACCAAGCCACCAAATTTCTGCCTCCGACTGCATAGTGAAAGATGGTGCACAATCCTTGTTCATAGCTGTATGTTCTGCATGAAATAATGCCTCCTTCACGAGAGTAATACTCATCCTTTCTAGTCTTTTTTTCTTCACAATCTGACACTTGTCTAGCTTGAGCACAAACACCAACTTTGAAGCTAGCACTGCAAAATGTCCAAAATTGTTATAACTGAGCCGACGTCAGTTAATAGGAGCTGCTAAAGATCAAAGCCTTATGAATGCACATCAAAGATGAAGATGAAGAAGTAGTGAAGATTGGAGTTACACATTTTTCACATTTTTCAAAAAATGGCCATGTATTATAATTTCCTGAATTATTTAGCCATTGTGATAATTGTAACGTGTTCAGAGCTCAATAAGAGTTCCAAAGTGTAAAGCATAGGTCAGCTAGTGTACCGAGGTTGTAGATACAATAATTGTGGAGCCTTAAAGGTCTTGGGCACCGGACATTAAACATTTTAGACCTTGGATAAGGTATAAAAGCCAACTTTGTAAAGATTTTATTAAGTTTTGGATAATGAAATACACAGCATGAGCTAACGGTGATCACTCCTCTCCCTCTTGTGCTTCCTACTCCCTCCCTGGTTGTCACAATGCAGTCACGTTTGTTGCATTGCAACCGTAGGTAAGAGCTCTATGCATTGACGTAAGCACATCACACTAATTCGTAGTTTTTGGTGTCGCCGACCCGTGGTCTAATTTCATCATAACTAGGAATTTACACTTTCAAATAAAAAACTAAGCATAGGCGGGGTATTGGGGCATCATTGCTAAGCATTTAGATGCATTCTGGGTCAAAAACGACTAGGCCAAAAATCCACTGCTGTTAATAATCGCAATTTTGGAACTTGACCTAAAGTGGGGTTTGAGACCATAAGCATGTGTGCTTAGGTCTTATAAACATGTTTAGAAGTTTCGTTATGTTTAAATGTCATTTGATGCTGTAACGGATGTGATTTGTTTGCCGATGAGCGATTGGATTTTGGTGAGGTTAGACATGCATCCCACATTTAGCACCGTTGCCGAGAACGAATAGACCTAAACTAGGGAAAACAAGGGCGTCGTTTGTAGCTGTCCATCAACTTCCTCTAGGTTCACCTGGAGTTAAACTTTCTCTTTAAAACCACATAGCTGAAGATTGTCGTATTTTGCTGTGTAGAGGTAGCTTGGAAGAAATTGTACTTGCTAAGTGCCTTTAGGATTGTAGGATTGTAGATTTATATTAGGATTTGGAGAATGATTGAAAGGCGAGACAAGTCTTAAGATCAAGGCTTTGAAAACCGTAAAAAACAAGAAAACGAGTTTGTGGACACTTTCCACAACCCAATTTGCAGTAGAACATAGGAGTAGGGTAAGTAGAATCCGAGGTGGGATCTCAGAACATTGCTCACTCCAAACAAATCATCTGTGAGTTGTTTATGTGAAGTTGCAAAGTTTCAAGTCTACGGCTATAAATAGCATGAAAAGACTCCAAACTACTCAATCCAACTGGAGAGTAAGCCTAAAGTTGTATGAACCAGTGGGTAAGCTCAAGGACACTTTGATGTAAAATTTTCAAGAGTTGGCCAAAACTCAGATTATTTACTTTTTCTTGACAATTGAGGCCAAATTAAGTTTTGACTTGATTCATAGGCTCAAAGTAGATAATGAAAAGACTGTCCAGTGAAAAAGTTCATCAAAAGTGACAGTTTTGGGCCTAAAGTTAATAAGCGTGATTATTAATTTTCAGCTCAGATTTGACCAAGGTTCATACCATTGAATCATTGCATGTGTACAAACAACTTTTGTAAACGATCATAGAATTTGGATCACCAAATTGACCAAAAACTGGGTTAAAACTAAAGTTTGTACTGACTTTTTGAAACTTGAGTATAAATTGGAAAAAAAATTGTCCAAACTTGATGAAATTTGATTCATAGGCTTATATTGATGAGATAAACATGTGTATATGCTTAGTTGACCAAAAAAATGCAAAAAGTTACTAGAAGTAAATAATCGTGATTATTTACATTTGTCCCATTTTTTAAGTTTTTTGACCAAGTCAGCATACCACTAGTTTTACATGTTGTAATAAGCCCACAAACCAGATTTGGATCATTGGATTGCAAATTGTGACCAAATTTGCAAAGTTAGTCTGTGAGAGAAAATTGATGACCATTTGACCAAAAATAGTCCAAACTTGATGAAACTTGGCTAGAGACCTTAAGTTGAGGTGCGTAACAGATCTGTGTCAAGATTGGGACAAAAACTTGCAAAAAAACAGCCAAAGTAAATGATTGCAATTATTTACATCTGCTCCAAAAATTAACAATCTTGCATATTTGGGCATACCACAAGGTCAAGCATAGCAAGTAGACCTCACAACTCAATTTTGGTGAAATTTGGATCACAAAAGTGAGACTTAAGCTAGATTCTTGAAATCAGAGTCCGCGGACAGAAAACTGTTGACAACTTGAACAAATCTTGTTCAAATTAAGTTTTAACTTGACTCAGAGGCTCAAAATAGATAATAAAAAGACTGTCCACTGAAAAAGTTGAAAAAATTATCCATTTTAGGTCAAAAGTAAAAATCATGTTTATTTACTTTTGGCTCAAAACTGATCAAGGTTGATATCAGAGACTCTATGCATGATTACAAACATCTTTTGTGAAGGCTCGTAGAGTTTAGATCACAAAAGAGGCCAAAAACTTGACAAAAACCGAAATCTATATTGATTGCCAAGAAATTATGTCTGACTTGATGAATCTTGTTCAAATTAAGTTTTAACTTGACTCAAAGGCTCAAAATAGATCATAAAAAGACTATCCAGTGAAAAAGCTGAAAAACTTGTCCATTTTAAGTCAAAAGTAAATAATCGTGATTATTTAATTTTGGCTCAAAAATGATCAAGGTTGATACCAAAGACTCTATGCATGATTACAAACATATTTTGTGAAGGCCCATAGAGTTTGGATCACATAACATACCCAAAACTTGACAAAAACTGAAATCTATAATGATTGTTGAGAAATTGTGTGACTTGGTAAATCTTGTTCAAATTCAATGAAACTTGACTCATAGGCTTATATTGATGTGTTAAACAAGTGTACAAAATTATGCGAAAAATTACCAAAAGTAAATAATCTCGGTTATTTACTTTTGAAAAAAATAATTATTATTTTAAAAAAACCTGTAGTAAATAATCGCAATTATTTACAATTGCTTCAGAATTGAGAAATTTTGCCCATTTGAATATACCATGTGCAGGGTCAAGCACATCAAGTAGTGTTAGAAAAGGGGAACTAGAATCTAGGAGTCCACCTCCCAACCACCCACTATATAGCATGGCTCCTAGCCCTTTGCCCTAGTTGGACTCCCTTTCCACACTGCCTAGCCCGGCCTTGCCCTTGTCTAGTCCGGCCTTGCCGTTGTCCTGACATTACTCCCTCCTTAAAGAAGAGTTTTCGTCCTCGAAAACAAAAGTGGAAAACTTCTTCTTAAAAACACTAATGTTTTCCCAGGTGGCACCTTCCTCAGGTCGATCTTTCCACTTGATTAAGGCTTGTTCACGTACATGATGATGTGTACGTAACTCATGATAATCGAGAACACGTTCAGGTTCATGCGGTAAGGTAGGAGGCTCAACAAAATCAACCAAAATCTATTGGTCAATGACATTGTCATCCCCATGTAACCACTTACATAAACGACATACATGAAACACCGGATGAATATGAGAATGTGTAGGTAGCAGTAATTTGTAGGCACGATCACCTACTCGCTTGAGTATTTTGAAAGGCCCACAATATCAAGGAGATAATTTAGGTGCTGGCCCAGTTTTCAGACTTTTTGAATGTTCTGGCACACGTAAAAATACTTACTCCCCTTCCTCGAAGGTAACTTGCCGACGTTTCTCATCAGCATACTTCTTATATCGATCCTGCGCTACCGGACATTCTGATGAGCGAGTTTCAGCATATCCATGTGGTCCTGGAGAAAATATTTAACCCGTTGGAGCTTTTTGGTTGCCAACCCCACCGTAATAGGTGACCTAGGTGAAACCCATACATGAGCATGAAAGGACTAAATCCAGTTGTGACATGCTTAGTACTGTTGTAGGAAAACTTTAGAATAGGTAAGTATTATTCCCAATCTGACTGTTTTTTGTGACGTATGCTCTTAGCATATCCTCTAGCACTCGGTTAACTCATTGAGGCTGACCATCTGTTTCTGGATGATTGGCTGTACTGAGGTTTAGTTGTGTACCCAATCGTTTAAACACAGCTCTCCAAAAGTGACTGTTGAACTTGGGATCACGATCATTGACAATGTTACTTGGTAAACCATACAACTTGTATAGATTGCCCACAAATAACTTGGCTAGCTCTGGTGCTTAAACCGTTGCTTTGGTTAGAATAAACTTACATAGTTTAGTCAACCGGTCTCCTACCACCCATACCAAGTCATGACCTCCTACAGTGGTTGGTAAACCCACAATAAAGTCCATAGAGATACTTTTCCATTTTCCATTGGGAATCTCCAAAGGATGTAAGAGTCCTCTTGCTTTCAGGTGCTCTGCTTTATTAACTTGGCATTTTTGGCAATGCAAGACATAAGCTTGAACAAAGCCATGTATATCAATGTTAGACAAGGGGAACCAGAACCTAGGAGGCCACCTCCCAACCACCCACTATATAGCATGGCTCCTAGCCCTTTGCCCTAGTTGGAATCCCTTTCCACACTGCTGTTAGGAAATAAGACGTAGCTAAATAGATAATTGAGTAGATTACTTAATGGAGAGAGACAGATTTATATACACGAGATTATAGAGTAGAGAGAGAGAGAGAGAGTACACACAATATACGTGGTTCACCCAATGTGGGCTACGTCCACGGGAAAGCAGCCACTCAATGGCTTTAGTACTTCAAAACAAGAAGTAGTTTACAAAGGGATTATACCCTTAATGGAGCTCCCGCCTTGCTTCACTCTCACCACCTCACACTCACCTTGTTGCATCAACTTCACACTATGAAATGTGTGTAGAAATGGCCTCCTTTTATAGGCCAAAAGGGCTGCCCTCTCTTATGAGAGACAGCCATGTGTAGCCGCCCTTGTGTGAATAAGTCCAAATCGGACCCTCCAATCCGCCCATGTGTGGCCGCCCTTGAGAAGACAAGTCCGCTTTTGAATTCGGCCACCGGCCACCGGCCATTGACTTGCGACCACCGGCCATCGGCCATTGATTTCCGACCACCGGCCATCGACCATTGACTACCGGCCACCGGCCAACCGACCGGTTGTTTTCCAACCACTTTCTGGCCGTCGTCCGGCCATAATATTCCGGCGAAAAAGAATATTCCGGCGAAAAAAAAAGTCTCTGGGGCCTCCGCCCCCGAGGCCTTTAAAGCTGCCCCTGATTCTTGTCCGTGAAAATTTTGGTTTCCGGTGAGTGATTTTCCTTCACATACGATGGCTTCTCCTCATAATGGGGGCCTTACAAGGGTAAATCAGGCTCCATACTTAACAATCTCCCACTTGGAGACTGATCTCCAAACCAAACCTTTGACTGCTTTCCATTCTGGCTTCTTATCCTTGAATGCCGATTGAAGATGAGCAAAAGCTCAACTTCTCCTTGTTGACCACCTTTGTAAACATGTCTGCAGGATTTTCACTTGCATGCACCTTTCCTAGCTTTAGTTGTCCCTCTTCCAAAAGAGTGCGTATGAAGTGATATCTCACCTCAATGTGCTTTGTCCTTGAATGAAAGGTTGAGTTCTTTGCAAGATGGATAGCGCTTTGGCTATCACTGTACAAGACACAATTGTCTTGTTTGAATCCAAACTCTTCTAAGAATCTGTGAAGCCACAGAATTTCTTTGCTTGCCTCCGTCATTGCTACATACTCTGCTTCCGTGGTAGAAAGTGAAACCACTTTCTGTAGCTTTGAAGCCCAGCTTACTGTTGTGCCTCCAATCGTGAACACATAGCCAGTAGTGCTCCTTCGAGTATCTTTGTCACTAGCCATATCTGCATCAACATACCCTTCTAAAAAAATATCAGTTCCTCCAAAATACAAAGCATTTGTTGTTGTCCCTTTTAGATATCTAAGTATCCACTTCACAGCTCACCAATGCTCTTTACCTGGGTTGTCCATGAACCTACTCACAACTCCCACTGCAAGTGCAATGTCTGGCCTTGTCCAGACCATAGCATACATTAGAGAACCTACCGCTGCAGCATATGGAACTTTAGACATATAGGCTATCTCCTCTTGTGTCTTTGGACACATATCCTTCGTTAGTTTAAAATGACCAGCCAAAGGTGTAGAAACTGGTTTTACATTTTGCATTACAAACCTTTCTAGTACCTTCTTGATGTAATCTTCTTGAGATAGCTTTATTGTCTTCTTCGTCCTGTCCCTTGATATTTTCATACCAAGTATCCTCTTTGCAGCACCTAAATCTTTCATTGAAAAACATTTGGACAGCTCCTCTTTTAGGTCTTTGATGTCCTGCATGTTAGCACTTGCAATCAACATGTCATCAACATACAACATTAGGATGATGAATTTCCCATCTCCCAAATTCTCCGTATAGACGCAGTGATCCGAGTTGCATCTTGTGAATCCATGATCCAACATCCATCGATCAAATTTCAAGTACCATTGTCTTGATGCTTGCTTTAAACCATACAAGCTCTTCTTTAATTTGCAAACCATTTTCTCCTTACCTTTTACTTCATACCCCTTTGGTTGAAGCATGTAGATTCCTCCTCTAAGTCACCGTGATGGAATGCCGTATTTACATCCATTTGCTCGAGATTTAGATCATGAGCAACCACAAGGCTTAAGACAAGCCTAATTGAGTTCATTTTTACAATAGGAGAAAATATTTCATTGAAGTCAATACCTTTCTTTTGAGAAATACCTTTTACCACAAGCCTAGACTTGTACCTTTTCTTCCCACCTTCTTCTTCCTTTAGCTTGTACACCCATTTGTTTTGAAGTGCCCGCTTACATTTAGGCAACTGAACCAACTCCCATGTTTGGTTGCGATGTAATGAGTCCATCTCCACTTGCATGCTCTTCGTCCATTCTTCTTTGGATTCATGTTGCATAGCTTCTTCATATGATTCCGGCTCTCCAGAATCTGAGATCAAGAGATGGTTGAAGGAAGGAACAAACCTTTCTGGAGGTCTACTTGCTCTTGTGGATCTTCGGGGAATAGGTTGAGGCTCCTCATTTGGTTGACGTTGTTGCACATTGTCACCATTTGCAGTCCTTGAGTTTTCACCGTCCTCAAGCTCCATGTACTCATCACCTGTTTCTTTTGTTTGTTTTCTTTCCAAGTAATCTTTGTACATATTTTTCTCGTTAAAAATTACATCCCTACTCCTTAAGATTTTACCATCTTCAGGATTCCATAGGCGATACCCAAAGTCTCCTTCTCCATAGCCAATGAAGAAACACTTTTTGGACTTTGCATCTAACTTTGATCTTAGGCTTCTATCTATGTG
Source organism: Adiantum capillus-veneris (assembly GCF_014529385.1). Taxonomy (NCBI): domain Eukaryota; kingdom Viridiplantae; phylum Streptophyta; class Polypodiopsida; order Polypodiales; family Pteridaceae; genus Adiantum; species Adiantum capillus-veneris. The sequence continues at coordinate 96,752,202 of NC_140953.1, read as the reverse complement.
CATGAAAGCCTCACACCCAAACACTTTGAGAAATGCATAATTCACCGCTTTACCTGTCCATGCCTCTTCTGGAACTCCCCCATCCAATGTCGTTGAGGGTGACCGATTGATTAAGTACACAGACGTACTTACAGCTTCCGCCCAAAGAGCAAGGGGTAGGCCTGCATGTAGCCGCATGGTTCGTGCTCGTTCCATCATTGTCCTGTTCATCCTTTCCGAAATCCCATTTTGTTGAGGTGTCCTTGGGGTTGTCCTTTGCCTCCGAATGCCATTGCTAGCACAAAAGCTTTCAAAAGCTTGGCTGCAATATTCGCCTCCTTTGTCGGATCTGAGGCATTTAACCTTGGTACCTGTTTCATTCTCCACAAAGGCTTTCCACCTTTGAAATATGGAAAATACATCGGATTTATTCTTCATGACATAAACCCATGTTTTTCTAGTCACATCGTCTATGAATGTTACATAGTACAATGAGCCACCAAGTGATGGTGTACTTGCAGGATCCCAAACATCAGAATGAAGCAACTCAAGTTTTTTATTTTTTCTTTCATTTCCTGATTTTTGAAATTTTACCCTCTTTTGTTTACCATAAACACAATCTTCACAGAACTCTAAGTCCACTTCTTGCAAACCTGGTAGAAGCTTCTTTGTTTGAAGGATTTGCATTCCTTTGGCACTCATATGCCCAAGTCGGTAGTGCCACACCGCACTGTCAACTTCTGTAGTTGCTGCACAAGCTGAAGGTTGCGTGCTAACAGTATACAAGTAAAGTGTACCGACTTTTTCACCCTTGGCAACCACCAAAGATCCCTTTGAGATCTTCCACCGTTTGTTTCCGAATGCAATGTTGTGACCTTCATCGTCCAATTGTCCTGTAGAGATCAAATTTTTGCGAAGAGAAGGAACATGCCTAACATCTTTAAGCTTCCATTCATTTCCGTTAGCAGTTTTGACAGAAACTGTACCTTTGCCGACAAGCTTCATCATCTCCCAAGTATACATACCCAAAATTACCTTTGGTGTAGTCTTGGAAATGTTGCTTGTGTGGTGTCGCATGGAATGAAGCCCCGGAATCTACTATCCAGGAATTAGACACATTGTCTAATGAGAGAATTAGAGCATCTTGCTCTACTTTACGTGCCACATTGGCCTCCGATGTTGGCTTGTTGTCTTGAGACTTTTTCTCCTTCTTCTTCTTGGACCAGCAATCCTTCTTGACGTGGCCCTTCTTGCCGCAGTTCCAACATTCAAGAACTGACTTTGTGCGTGACTTGCTCCGCCTTGAGCGATCATGACCCTTTTGGTTTTTGAACCTCTGCTTAAGCCTTCCTCTTGTTTCCACTGATAGTGCAGCACTTGATGATTCTCCTGTGCTTCTCCTTCGCATTTCCTCGCTTAGGAGAACACCCACAACATCATCAAACTTAAGAGTATTTGTGCCAGAGATAGAATTACTTACAGCCATCACAAGGCTGTCCCAAGTATCCGGTAGAGATGATAGTATAAGGAGAGCTCGCACTCTGTCATCGAAATTGATTTTCACTGATCGAAGTTGACTTATGTTTGTGTTAAAGTCATTTAGGTGTTCTGCAACTGAACCATTCTCTGCCATCTTTAGATTGAACAAGCGCTTCATAAGAAATACCTTATTGGATGCCGATGGTTTCTCGTAGAAGTCGTCGAGTGACTTCATCAAGTCCTCTGTGGTCTTCATCTCCAAAACATTGAAGGCCACCGTTGATGCCAAGCTTAACCGGATTGTTCCTAGTGCCTTTCGATCAAGGACAATCCATGCTTCATCTGCCATTGTTGCGGGCTTCTTCGCAAGACAGCCTAGTGGCAAATAGAGGTCCTTCTGGTAGAGATAGTCTTCAATCTGCATCTTCCAATGTTGGTAGTTTTTGCCGTTGAACTTATCAATCTTGAGCTTCCCTTCCTCCGCCATAACTCCCACTCAATTCAAGGAATCCTTTCCTTGAGATAATTTAGCTACAAGCAAACCTTGCTCTGATACCAGTTGTTAGGAAATAAGACTTAGCTAAATAGATAATTGAGTAGATTACTTAATGGAGAGAGACAGATTTATATACAAGAGATTATAGAGTAGAGAGAGAGCGAGAGTACACACAATATACGTGGTTCACCCAATGTGGGCTACGTCCATGGGAAAGCAGCCACTCAATGGCTTTAGTACTTCAAAACAAGAAGTAGTTTACAAAGGGATTATACCCTTAATGGAGCTCCCGCCATGCTTCACTCTCACCACCTCACACTCACCTTGTTGCATCAACTTCACACTATGAAATGTGTGTAGAAATGGCCTCCTTTTATAGGCCAAAAGGGCTGCCCTCTCTTATGAGAGACAACCATGTGTAGCCGCCCTTGTGCGAATAAGTCCAAATCGGACCCTCCAATCCGCCCATGTGTGGCCGCCCTTGAGAAGACAAGTCCACTTTTGAATTCGGCCACCGGCCATTGACTTCCGACCACCGGCCACCGGCCATTGACTTCTGACCACCGGCCATCGACTATTGATTACCGGCCACCGGCCAACCGACCGGTTGTTTTCCGACCACTTTCCGGCCACCGTCCGGCCATAATATTCCGGCGAAAAAAAAGTCTCGAGGGCCTCCGCCCCCGAGGCCTCTAAAGTTGCCTCTGATTCTTGTCCGTGAAAATTTTGGTTTCCGGTGAGTGATTTTCCTTCACGCACGATGGCTTCTCCTCATTATGGGGGCCTTACAAATGTGCGCTTTTACCACAAGAAATTACAAGGGTAAATCAGGCTCCATACTTAACAAATACCTAGCCCGTCTTTGCCTTTGTCTAGTCTGGACGTGTATTTGTTCTGACAAGTAGACTCCACAAATCAAATTTGGTGAAATTTTGATCACAAAATTGTGACTTAAGCCAGATACTTGGAATCAGAGTCTGCGGACACTAAAGAGTTTTGATAACTTGGAAAAATCTTGATCAAACTCAACCAAACTTGTACAGAGACAACAACAAGGTAATTACTTGGCAAAAAAAGCCTAAAAAGTGTAGAAACTGATAAAAGTAAATAATCGGGATTATTTACTTTTGAGCCCCAGAAGCAAGATTTTGGACTTTCGAGCTTGTATAGTGTTAGAACAACATAATACAAGGCCACTAGCCAACTTTGGGTTTCATCAAATCAAATTAATACATGATAGCTCAATTTTCAAGTTGCAGATTAGTCCTTTAGCTCCTTGCAAGGATAGAATTTGGAAATCTTCATTGCTGACTCACTTAGCTCAAATTGAAGAACCAGGTTGCAGGCAAAGAATTGGGAGCTTGGAATTCAAGTCAAGTGGAAAAAACGGATAACAATCTAATCTGCAGGTTAGGTTATTCAAGGCCTAGATTTTCATCATTTCAAAGGCTTCAATCAATTATGATACTTTTATGCTAGAGTTAATCAACTCTTGTGAGTCTAAGAGAAATCAACTGCCAAAGTACTTTGGCAAAAGCAGTCTTATCAAACCCGAGCAGAATTGTTTTTGCTAATCAATATCAAAATCTGCTAGGAGACGGTTTTTACAGAACTAGTCGACATGGACTCATCTCGAGCTGAGAGTTCAAGTACACTAGAGCAAGCTGGTAGCACTGGTAACACAGATACAAGTGCAACAGAGCAGATTTTACAACTATACGGCTACAATGGACATAAAGTATTATATGCAGATTCACAAGGCCATAGATATCTAACAAGCAGCAAAAGCAACATAGGAGCCAAGATCTTATTGATCAGAGTAAAGCTAGATTTAGAGAACTCCCAGGTATTCACAGACTTCAATGGAGCTAGGTATTGCAAGCTGAAAGATGAAGTGCAGATAGAAGTTCAAATAGTCAACCCAAGTGTTTATCCAGAAATCTACACAAGCCAGCAAAACATATAGTTAGTGCATATGCAATCAGGGTCATTGTACATGGACTACAATGGTCAAATCTACAATCAAGAACCAGAATGAAAGATCCAACAGATCAACCAATTGAATCCAGTCTAATTGGAGAACCGAGCCAAAGATGGTACAAAGGTCAAGATGGGGCATTCTACAACTTGATGCTTAGTGTTTTAAAAGAAGATGCCGACAACTTGGCCAACATAGAAGCAGAAACTTCTCAACTAGAGCTTGACAGGACAGAGCCAAATGAAATACCACCAGTCATGGCATATTTCCTAGATTGTGGATGAAAAGCTGGATATTTTTCTGAAGATTGTCTAAGAAAGCCAGACAACAAGGACGCATCAACTGCCAAGCAAGTTATAGAGAAAATTGGAAATGCGAATCTCGATGTAATTGCATTTAACCTGTCACTTTTAATGCAATAAGATGATTTTGCATTACCTTCAGAAGCATCAGTAAAAGCACTAGAAGTTCCAAATCAGCATAAAGATGCACAAGCACCTGGAAAGCTTAAAATTGATTCTTTGAACAACAATTTCTTGCATGAATGGTCAATATGTCGAGATATATGTAGACATGTAGTAGTGTTAGTGTGTATACGCGCTTCACCAGGGGCACTTTTCTCCCATTGGGTTTTTCCCCCTAGACATCCGGTGTGAAAGGACACCTTATCTCTTAGGGTTTCATATAAGCTTTGTAGCTCTGAGTTTGTATACTCTATTATTCTAATACAGAGAGATAGACTACAGAGATCTCGTACACAAGCTCTGTGTCTTCTCCTTCTCCATCTTCTTCCTACTCTGAGTTGCTGTCTTCCTTATGTTTCCTATTTCATCATCTTCAACAATTGGTATCAAAGCTTGGTGATTTCCAGAGCCTCTACTTGTGTTTTCGCGTCCGCACGCGCAATCGTTGTTTTCAGGCAGTTTTTGGAAAATTTGCTCGTGGGAGCATCCTTGACGTTCCGAGAGTATTCTGAATAGGTGACGTGTGGTTTTACCCCCCTTTCGAAGCCGTTCGAGCCCTCATAATTTTGTTCTAAGCAGCGTAGCAGAAGTTACTTTTTGGAGGCGTTTAGATCAAGAGGGTGTGCTTTTTGACAGATTTTCTTCAAGTAAAGAGTTCTTTTGGGAAGCAGCTTGTCTTAGCTTTGTGCTGAGATTTTGTGTAGAGTTTTTCTTGCATTGGAGAGGAGATTTGTGAATCTCTTGGAGGTTCTTTTGCTCTCTTGTGTGCATCCACAGTATGGCTCAATCTATGGAGAAAGAGATTTTTGGTGCGTTTACATCCGAAGACAAATTGGATGGTACCAACTATTCTCTTTGGTCTTTTATGGCCAAAAATGTTCTGGTTGGTAAAGGATTGTGGGATTATGTATCTGGAGATGAAATTCGTCCAGGTAGCATTGCACCTGCCACGCCTGGTCGTGGTGTAGCTGTTGGTGCAGGACCCTCACAAGTCACTCCAGAGCAAAAGAGATGGGATACTAAAGATGCACAGGCTATGGCTGTGATTGCCTTAACCATAAAGAGGACAATCACACCACATATAAGATCTTGCAGAACTTTTGAGGATGCTTGGAACACTCTGCAAGCTATTTTTGGAGGAAGAAATGCTGCCAGAATAGAGTTTTTTAAGAAACAACTTGACAAAATACAGATGGACGAAGGTGACGATATTGTCGAGCATCTTACAAAAATTAGGGATCTTAAAGAGCAATTGCTTAGCATTGATGAAGTGATTCCAGAGAAGGACTTGGTTTCCAAAACACTCAATTCACTACCACCATCTTATCTGACTTTTCAGACTTCTTTGACTCTGTCTTTGCGAGCTAATCCTGAGCCTCTTCATTTTGAAGATTTAGTGGCTTTGCTATTGTAGGAGGATCAATCACGTAAGAATAAGTCTTTACAGGTGGATGGTATGGATCATGCTCTTGTTGTACAGAACAAAAAAAAGGGTAAAGAGAGTGCTCATTACTCCAAGTCTGGTGCAGGACAGTCTTCAGAGAAGTCTAAAGGTGATTCCGACAAGTCCAAGAGAAAGGTAAATGTCACTACTGCAAGAAACCTGGTCACTACATTAGTGAGTGTAAACAGCGAATTGCTAAAGAAAAGAAGAAAGAGTCAAGTTTGGTTGTTTCAGCTTCTGGTGATTCTTCTACAGCTAAAGAAGAGTCTGCAAACTTTGTGCAGGATTCTTATGCTTTCGTAGTATGTTCAGATTTTTCTGCTTACAGTGTTGACAAGACACAAATGATTTGGTACTTTGATAGTGGTGCATCCAGGCATATTACTTCAAGGAAGGATTTGTTTTGTTCATTGGATGCAGCTCCAGCAGGAAAGAAGGTGACATGTGCAAATAATGCTTCTTATCCAATCAAAGGCGTTGGTAAGATTTTGATTACCATTTCAGATGGTTCAGATTTATGCTTGCTAGATATCTTATATGTTCCAGGGATCAAGAAGAATTTGTTGTCTGTATCCTCTCTTGCAAAAAATGTTCTTCGGGTCATTTTTGAGGATGACAGATGTGTTGTACGAGATCGAGAGAATGGTTATTCTCTTATCACTACAGGTACGCTGGAAAATGGACTATTTGTGCTAGATCATTATGAAAATCAGATTCATGTATGTATTGCAGAAACAAAGACTCAGACCATGCAGGATGCTGAGTTGTGGCATGCTAGATTCGGGCATGTTAGTTATGGCAGTTTGATGACTTTACAACGTCATAATATGGTGCATGATTTGTCTTTATTGGAGATGCCACCAAGACATGTATGTGAAGGTTGCGTTCTTGGAAAGATGCACAGATTTTCATTTTCGCAGGATGGTTCAGTTAGAGCGACACGAAAGTTGCAGCTTGTACACAGTGATGTATGTGGTCCTATGAGGACGCCATCTATAGGAAACAACCTTTATTTTGTGACCTTCATTGATGACTTTTCCAGGTTTTGTTGGGTGTATCCACTCAAAGCAAAGTCAGATGTGTTTGCAGTTTTTCAACATTATGTCGCTATGGTTGAAAATGAAACAGGTTGCAAAGTACAGACTCTTCGTACCGATCGAGGAGGTGAATACATGTCAGGTGCATTTAAGGATTTTTTGGGAAAGAAAGGCATTAAACACCAATGCACTATGCCATACACACCACAACAGAATGGTGTTGCAGAAAGGAAGAACAGGTCTTTAATGGAGATGGCTAGATGTATGCTCAAGGCTAAGAGTTTGCCTCATAAGCTATGGATGGAGGCAGTTTCTTGTGCAGCACATGTTTTGAATAGGTGTCCTACTCGTGCCTTGAAGACCATTACTCCATATGAAGCTTGGTATGACAGAAAACCTTCAGTCAGTTATCTTCGTGTTTTTGGTTGTCTTGCTTATGCTCACATCCCTCTTCAATTACGTGGGAAGCTTGATGATAAGGCAATCAAATGTATATTTGTGGGGTACAGTAGTGGAAGTAAAGGTTATAGACTTTACAATCCTGCTACAAACAAGATTTTTGAAAGTCGTGATGTAATTTTTGCAAAAACTACTGCTCAACCTATGGTTGCTTTTGATGTACCTCATATGCAGACACATGATGTATTTGAAGGTTTGCTTCCTTCTTTTGTGGAGAATCAAGAATCACAACAGGTTGATAATCTTGATCAATCTTTTGATCAGCATGTGACACCTCTTGATGTAGAGGAAATTGTGCGTGAAGAGCAAGAAGTTCTCAGGGAAGAAAGAACCTTGCCTAAATGGGTTCAGAAAACTTTGCAGGATAGCAAGTTGGATGCACCGTTGCCACGAAAAACACGTGCTGGTACTACTTTTGGCAGAGAGCAAGTAGATTTGGCTTGCTTTAGCACTCTTTGTGATGTAGATGAGCCTGATTCATTTGAAAAATCTTTAGAGTGTGTTCAGTGGAAAGATGCTATGCAGCAAGAAATTGATTCTATTCATAAGAATCATACATGGGATCTAGTGGACTTGCCTAAAGGTAAAAAGCCTATTGGTACAAAGTGGGTTTTTAAGGTAAAAAGGAAACAAGATGGTACTGTTGACAGGTACAAAGCATGGCTTGTGGAAAAAGGCTATGTGCAACAGAAAGGCATAGATTATGATGAAACCTTTGCTCCTACTTCTCGTGCGTCCACAGTTAGATCACTAGTTGCAATTGCTGCTCACACTGACTTACTGTCCTACACAGGATAACATTGCAGATCTATTTACGAAGGCGTTATCACGAGAAAAGTTTGAAGCTTTCCAAAAAGCTTTGGGCTTACTCTCATACACATGATGATCTGCTACCTTGTACGGATTCACACTATCACTACAGGGGGGATTTGTAGACATGTAGTAGTGTTAGTGTGTATACGCGTTTCACCAGGGGCACTTTTCTCCCACTGGGTTTTTCCCCCTGGACATCCGATGTGAAAGGACACCTTATCTCTTAGGGTTTCATATAAGCTTTGTAGCTCTGAGTTTGTATACTCTAATATTCTAATACAGAGAGATAGACTACAGAGATCTCGTACACAAGCTCTGTGTCTTCTCCTTCTCCATCTTCTTCCTACTCTGAGTTGCTGTCTTCGTTCTGTTTCCTGTTTCATCATCTTCAACAATATCACCAAAGGGTGAAAAGACTGTTAGGTTTGCAAATGATTCTGCATCCACTGTCACAAGTGTGCAATCATTCACGAGTCTAAGGGACACATCAAACAGAATGATGTTAGCTTTAATGGTACACATAATTCATATGCACACTATGTAGACCAAAAACAAAAACTATACAAAAAGGATCAACCTGTGTTTGAACGGCCACATACCAGCTCATAGAAGTGCGTCTAGTGGTGATTGATCAGGAAGGATGGTTCATTTTAGAGGAAAGAATATATTGTAGCCCATCCTCTCTAGAGCTGAAGGATATTATCTGAGTGAACCCAGAAATCTGTTCAGAGCCAAATTCTCCTCCATTAGAAATCAATCTTCGATGTTGTGACCAAACGAGCATATACTTTGACCAAAATAGTCATAGATATAAATGAGAGTCTAGCATCTATGATGCCTTGGGTCCTGAAACCACAGAAGCTCATATCATAGGAGACCCATGGGATAAACAATATCAGGGAAAAGATAATGCTATCTACAGCTTGACATGGGGAATAATTTGTCATGTTTCATGAAGATACATAGGAAACTATGCAGAAGGTTTACAGATGCCAAATATCAATAGTGCTACCCAAAGTGTACCTTCAAAATCCCAAAAGGTGAGACTCAACCCAGAGCCAAATAGTTTTGAGCTCTCACAATGAAGTAGGCTATAGTGATCACCCTAGGAAGGGGGGAGCTGCAAATCCATCAAGCTCAGCTCTAGTACCAGAAAATGCTACACCAGTTAGAAGCCCAAGAACTTCTAGCCAGCAGACCCCTTCAAAGCAAAAACTATTGGAAGACCATATGGTTGCTGGAAGTTTTCCATTGACCCAGAAACCATCAAAATATTCAGAAAAATTCTTCTATGAAGATCATCGGGGACAAAAAGTTTCAGTTGATATCCACAAGTCAAAGTTAAAAACCGAGAAATCCCATAGTGTTCAAACAGTTGCATGAGACCAGGCTCGCATATGCATATCAAGATGCACATGGTAATGAATATCAACAAGATCTTGACCTTGTACAAACCCATGTGGATGGTAATTCTAAAGTCAAAGACTATCTGAAGATGATGCAAACCCTCAAGTTGCCAGAAGAGGTGACAAAAAAATCAAGATCAACAAAAGCTAAAGTTCAGAAAGATACACAAAGGTCACCACCAAAATCTCCTTTGAAGAGACAGATTCTGCCAAAAAGCACAGTGGATCTTCTAAGATCAAAAGTTACTCAAATGTAGGCACACAATGCTCAACAATTTCAAGAAAAAGGTGCAATATTACGACAAAACGAGCCAACATCAATTGAAGCAGGTGATCAAAGCAAAGAAGATGTAGATAAAGCTCAACCAAAGGACACTGCCACAACAAAAGCAGTCAATAAAGAAAGAAATACTGAGATGATCAAGTGCAACATTGTTGGTGAGAATGAAGAAAAGCTGTCAAAAGAAGTTAAGCTAGATTTTCAGCTAGATAAGAACCTCATGTCCTTTCGTACTTGGAAAAGATATGGTCAACCACAACTGGAAGATGCTCATGAATTTGATTTGTGAGCATATCAGGAAAAAAACGAGCAAAATGCCGGGGAGTCATCTCCACTACCATTGAAGTAGGTTCACAGATCATCATAGCTCATTCTATGTGATCATAGCAAAAGATATGCCAGATGAAATCATAATGGGAATGCCAATGGCCCAGAAGATGTTAGAGATACAGGATGTAAATAGGATGCAGTCTTCAGAGTCAACAAAGAATGAAGACCAAGAGTGGTCACCCGTGGGACGATAGTACAAAGTCCTCAAGCAAAGTTAAAAGGGATACTGATGCCAAAGAAAATCTTATTGAAGATGATTCATCTCCATCATTTAGAGCTTCAAAAGAGCTTAAAGCAAATCAGGCAATAGCAAGTGCAGATCAAACAAAACAAAAAGCAACCACGATAGCTATTGAGCAAAAAATGCCACCAAAGCCAGAAGTTAAGAAGAATGAGGTTGCAAACAAACAGGAAGAAATAGGAAGTCTAAAGATCAATCACACAGTGCCAGTCGAATTAGCTGATGCAAGCCAGATTGGAACACAAAGTCTCAATATATTCTCCATAGAGACACAATCACATCAATATGAGACCACGGAAAAAGAAAAACAAGTACAAAGATCTTCGATAGAACCAACAATGAGAATAGCTATAGTTCTCAGCAGTACAAAAGGAGCAAGTCTCAGATGCAATGCTCTATTGGATAAAGAAGCAAAATACAATATGGTTGCACAGAACATCCAAAGGATCCTCCAGATCACTCCATGCAAACATGATAGCAAAACAATGCGAGGTTTGCATATAGGTAAAAAAGAAATGGTTGCTACCCTTAGCATCCAAAATCATGAAGAGCAGGTGAAGCCTTCAAAGAAAATGCTTGCAGATGTCATCCTTGGAAATCAGTGGCTAGATCAACACAAGGCCTACAAAGAAGATAAAATGCTAATACTCTCTTCTTCAAGAAGTAGCCAACAATAATTATAGGTACCATTAATGCTAGATTCAGAGTTGCACGAGTCACTAGAATCAAAGACAAATCGTGCAGACAAAGGTAAAGCTAAAGTGGAACTTCCATCGATTAGCAAAGAAGGTGTGAAAGAATATGCCTCTCCATCAAAGAACCCTCATGGATCAACTTATTCAAGCAACTTAGGCTTTCAAAACTTCAAGTCAACTGTTGACCCAACTGAAACCTCAATGGAGACACCCGGAAAAGCAAAGGTATATTAGCCAAAGTACTTAAGAAAGCAGAGAAAAGTTAAGCAAGTGTTCGTTCCGATCAGTTTAGTCAAAGTCAATGATTCGATTTGGGTTAAAGATGGGAAATCAACACAGAAAGACAAACGCATTTGATGGATAGCATCACACTGGATCTTAAAGGAACATAAGTATTATGGAGGTAATAGAAAAATATGGGTGCCAAAACCGAAGGTTAGGGCATATGAAGTAACTTCAAGTCCCTCCCTAGAAAGAATGCCAACAAGGTATCAACCTGGAATACCTAAGAAGTAGGTATACAACAAAACAACATCAAAAGAGGCTAAAGTCTACCACAACTTTCAAGAGGATACAGAAAAAAGACGGATCTCAAAGAGTCTTCCCCTTAGACAAGGATTTTACACAAAGTATACAAAGATTTGGCTACCAGTCAACCACAAGCCAACTGCAACTACACCAAGCCTGCATGAAGATCTTAAGAGCTCAACAAGACCTAGAGCTCAGCAAAGTCAACAAAGCAGATACAAAGGTCATCAAGAGATTTGGATTCCTAAGTCTTCCAATGATTCTAGTCAAAAGTCAGATATCGATTGCCAACAGAGGCCTACAACAACATCAAAGACTCCTACTATCAACAAGCCTACTTAAAGAATCAAACGGATAATGGAGTCTTCACAGTCAAAGAAGGACAACCCAACCAACAAGAATGCAAATTCAAAGATGATAAAGCAGGTATGGCAAAAGAAACCTTCAATGCCAACTTGGTCCTTCAGTAATACTCTTTTTGAGGATTCAAGCTTACTTTTACCTGAATAAATGTTTGTAGTAAGCATAAGAATGTGAGAATTCAAGTTTCCATGGTGCAAAAAACACTCTTGCGCATAGTCAGAGTCGAGCTGCTGAGCCATAAAATGAGCAAAGCATTAGTCCCAAAGCTTCAAGTCGTATAAAACCCTGCGCTAAGAGTCGTAGTTATTAGGCTTACGCTCAAGCTGAAAGAGTTGATTATATCCAAAGTCATGTTGCTCAAGCTGAATGAGATGAGCACAAGAATCGAAGTCTATTAACTTACAATTGGTGGAGTGTAGTAGAGTCACACTCACGCATAGTGCACAGTAAGATGCGAGCCATATCTTCGTCAACAGAAACCATTCTTAAAGGGGTGCTAGATTGCAAAGCTATGTCATATGCTTTTATAGCTACACTGTCTATCTAAAGACCCCTCAAAATCCATTTGGCACAACATATTGTTTTCCATGCATTTCTGTGTATGCATAAATAGGATGTCCCACCATTGGACATATACATTAGACACTCTTTTTTGCTTCCACATATGCACCTTGAGTAGACTACAATAGGCAAAAAATATTCCATCATGCTACCCTTTCATATTTGCTGTCTCTTTATTACCATATCTATTAGCAAATAATCCTTTGAGTACTTAATTAATATTTCCTATGCTAATAAGTACTCCAATAAGGTGCGTATCCCAAAGGCACTTTTTTCCCAATGGAATTTTTACCTTTGGTCATCCAGGTATTAGATCCTAATTTAGAACCTCATCATTCTATTTCCCTTGTACATACTTTTCGTAAATAAATAGAAGCCTCCTCATTATGCTATTACAATGGACAAATGCAACATCATCTCTCACAGTAGACATATTCGGACCAATGAAGATGTTGCAACAAATTGAACCTCGTCAACAAATTCAATGACAAATGAAGACAATTAGTCCATCACCAACCAATCAAAAACCTTCCACAGCCTCCAAGGACACTTCTCAACAGTGCCCGAGGACGGGCACTAAAATCGGAACGGGGGAACATTAACTGAGCCGACGTCAGAACAGAAGCTGCTAAAGATCAAAGCCTTATGAATGCACATCGAAGATGAATATGAATAAGCAGTGAAGATTGGAGTTACACATTTTCACATTTTTTAGAAAATGGCCATGTATTGTAATTTCCCAAATTATTTAGCCATTGTGATAATTGTAACGTGTTACGAGCTCAATAAGAGTTCCAATTTGTAAAGCATAAGTCAGTTAGTGTACCTAGGTTGCAGATACAATAAGTGTGGAGCCTTAAAGGTCTTGCGCACAGGACATTACACATTTTAGACGTTGGCTAAGGTATAAAAGCCAACTTTGTAAAGATTTTATCAAGTTTTGGATAATGAAATACACAGCGTGAGATAACGGCGCTCACTCCTCTCCTTCTCGTGCTTCCTACTCCCTCCCCAGTTCTCAAATTGCAATCGCGTTTTTTGCATTCCAAACTGCAGGTAAGAGCTCTACGCATTGACGTAAACGCATCACAATAATTCGTAGTTTTTGTCATCACCGACCCATGGCCTAATTTCATCATAACTAGGAATTTACACTTTTAAACAAAAACTAAGCATAGGCGGGGTATAGGGGCATCATTGCTAGGCATTTACATACATTCTGGGTTGAAAATGAGTAGGTCAAAAATCCACTGCTGTTAATAATCGCGATTTTGGAACTTGACCTAAAGTAGGATTTGAGACCATAAGCATGTGTGCTTAGGTCTTATAAACATGTCCTAGAAGTTTCGTTACGTTTGGATGCATTTGATGCTGTAACAGATGTGATTTGTTTGCCATGAGCGATTGGCTTTTGGTGATTTCAGTCACTTGAGTGTATCTTGAGTTAGATGCAAGTGGTTAGTTGTTTTCCAAGAGATTAACAACCTCTTGTAGCCTCTATGCACTAGTCGAGTCAGCTTCGTCCCATGGATTGACAATTTAATTGTGGTTCTCGCTAATACTGCAATAAGATAGGATGGTGAGGTTAGACATGCGTCCCACAAAAATAACATAAGGAAAACCATAATTTGAAAAAAAAGATTGTATTATTGTAGCCTCACATTAGGTGGTACACCATAAAAATGTTTCATTGCCATTTGAAGCCTTCTCAAATCAACAAAAATATTATTTGACATTGAGTAAGGAAATCCCTTCTCCACCCTGTCTACACATATGCTTGCATTGGCATGTTTCTTAACTCCTTTTCACTGCTTGGTAAAGACGTATGAAGGCATTATCTCCTCTATGTGCAAATAGCCACTTATTTGAAAGTACACATCCTCGTTCGAGGCCTTCTTAGCAAGATTGACCTTAAGTGGTATAGGAAAAACATTCTCAATAATTCCTCTTTCCCTTAAAAGGATCCTTAAGGAGACCATATAAGAAAATGGATCCTTTAGTACTAATTCCAACTTCATCACAAGCCTTATGTACATCAACATTGCTTACAAGATTTGAAAACTTTTGCATCACCTCCTTTTTTACAACATTGTTTAAATGTTCTGCATTTGGTGCTTGTAAAGGGTTACAACATCCAATTTCTTGAGGCACAAACTTAACAAATGGATGCGATCCTCCTAGTTGTGGCCACCACACATCTCTTGGATAAAATTCCTACAAGAATGAACAAACACATTACTACAAAATTCCTACAAGAATTGGAGCGTAGCAATTCCTACATTACCACATAAGCACATATTGGAGCGTAGCAAAATGTACCTTGTAGCTATAACCCTTCTTTTTTGAGCACCACCTTTGGGAGCTAAAGTCTCTATGGAGCTGAAGATCTTCTTACGTTCCCTTGCACCTAAGGGCGTCTTTTTAAGATGTAGGATCTTATCTTCAAGCTTCACAATCTTACCATCCTTATCTTCCACCTATAGCTTAAGAGTTTCCACTTCTTCTGAATGAAAAATCCTTTTGCACAATTCACTAGTGGTATGGGAAAGAAGTTTACATTGATGCAAAGACCATTTTGCGCTATCAGCTCCAATAGTCGACAATTTCTTGCAGTATCCAATAAGACCTTGCTCCCCTCTACCTACATATCGTAAAAATGAAGCAAGGATATTGAATGTTGGATACACATTGATGGATGGATCATTAGGGTAGAGGAAACCATGCACCCAAAGGTCCACATCGGTGTGACCCCCACCACGGCATTTTTGTGCAGTTTGCAAGTAATGACGCTTTGAGGGTGCTAAGTCCTTTGGCAACTGAGCATGTAGAGAAACTGTTTTCAAACTTGACGATCTTGCTGTGGATGGACCGTTTGTAATTTCGCCTAGCTCCATGGCAATGGGAATAAAGATGGCCTCAAGAAAGAGTGGAGAGTTGCAGCATAGCCACGGAGTGGAGAGGTGAGCTATGGAGTGAAGAACTATGGGATGGTGAGCTGTAGGAGAGCTATTGAGTGGAGAGTAGAGCTATGGAGTCAAGAGATATGAGATGGAGAGCTGCATGAGAGCTGGAGAGTTGAGAGGAGGGCTATGGAGTGCAAATCTATGGGGTCGAGAGTTACAACAAAGCTATGGAGTGGACTTCCAACAAGTAGAGGGAAGGATGAAGAGTCTATGCTGCAAAGTAGGAGAGAGAAGAGAGAGGGAGAGGAGTGAGAGAGGGAAGGAGGAATATTGTGTGCTGAAAAGTAGGAGAGAGAAGAGAGAGGGGAGTGATTTTGGAGGGAAATAAGAAAAGTGGGAAGTTTCATATTTTGTAGGTCTAGTAGTGAGATTTTGAGAGAGAAAATTGATTTTTTTTGGGTATACATATAGGTTGGGGAGAAATTTAGAGTAAAAGTGAGGTTTTTTTTTTTTTTGGAAGAAGTACTTTTTTTGGGTTAAGGCTATGGACGCCCTTGATGATATGGAAAAAGAAAAGGGGGAGGGTCGTTATTGTCATAAGGACTACCACTCTTTTGGGTAGAGAGAGAATGTACCTATCCTCCCTCCCTAGCCTCTATTTCAACCTACGAAAAGCCTAAAAAAAATCCTATGAGAATACCCTCATTCAATGGCCTTGTCTCCTAAATCACACACATTTTTAGCCTTAATCCTTTAAAATTAGGAATCCTTACAAGGCCCTTTTGGGGTTCATATTTTTCCAATCTGATACAGTGTTAGCTCTTTTGTCAAAGCCGACAATAAACCAATCACGAGCCAGTTCATGACAGTCTTGCATAATTTTTGGGTTGATCCAAGTATTATCCAAGTTGAGGCCATTTATATGGCAAAAGCCCAATTTTTGAAAAAAGGCGGCTTTAAGTTTTCTACAAGATCCTGTAGGATCTGCTACTCTAGTTGGAGCTTTAAGGCTAAGTTAGCCAGGCAATCCAGTAGTGCGGACAGTGCCATTCCAGGATTAAGAGGTTCTATAGGTATGTGATTCAAACCTATACCAAGTAACTCTCAAAGAGAAGACGTCTTAGTTACAATTAGGTTTGTTGTACATACATGCATACCTAGTAAACCAAAATCCATGCAGCAAGCGGTAAATTTTTTGCATTTACACTTTAAAATAGGTTCATGTCTCAAAAATTCATTTCAATATACAAAACACTTGATAGGATCAGAATATCTCCAACCAGACACCACTTTTTTAATCATAGAATGATTACCATAAATTAGATAAAAGTATTCAACAAAAATTGATTTTGATGAAAAGAAATCCAAAATTCTATTGATGAAATGACAATGAAGGAAATTTGCACTACAGTCCTCAGTTTTGCTTGGTAGACAATGCCTCCCAATCTCATTGACTGCTACCTGCATAGTCACATTTCCAAAAGGTGTTTAATAGGAAACCCCCGACCCCTTCCTCTTGTAAAGCTTTTAGATTTTCCTCTTTCAAAATTGGAGTCAAAAGACAAAGAGTGTGTAAGAAAGGAAGTAAACGTGGAGTTTGGAGTTAACAGTCTATTGGGTCGTTTTTGAGAAGGGGACTCATCATCTTCAAAGTTAGGCTTCAGAAGTCCCAGAATAGTTTTTATCCCTTTTTAAGAACCGTATTGAGCATGTCAAGCATTAATGTACAAAAATGTATGAATGCAATTTGTGCCAAAACAAACTCCTTGGCTTGTCCTCCTAACCAGGAGCAGATGAGAGTAAGATGAAAGGATGTAGGTTTTTCAGGGAAAAAAGATTCTAGATTGTTGAGTGCATACCAAACTGTAGGGTCAAACCATATAATGCTAGACTCACATGATGCTTTAGGGTCAAGAAATTTGCAAGCACACTTGAGATACAGTCTGTAAATATTCCATATTGATTCCACATAATAATCTGCATTGTTTTTACTGAACTCTATGAGACCTTTGGTTCTCACATAAAGACCTGCATTAGAGCTACACTTCTTGGAATCCAAAAAATACATGTTGAATGGAGCTTTAATCAACTCTCCTTTGTCCAAAAATTTCTCTCCTTTGAGTGCCTTTAGCTTAGACTCCTCCATTGTAGCCGCTCACAGATTTGCCAAAAAAACCTTGGTCTCTATTGAGATAGGAGCCAGAAAACCTTTATTAGGGAGTAACCAGAGTTTGTGCTCCACCCCTAAAGATTCAACCTCCACTTGTCAAATTTGTAGAAAGGGGAAGATTTTGGATACCGTACCAATTCCAAAAGCCTGCGAACTCTCACTAAGAGAACATAAATTTCTCTGAAATTCTTTAACAGCCTCAGCAGCTACATCATGCCTACAAAAAAGACTGCTGGTAGTTGGAAGACTCGCAATAGTCGGGGCCGTGACAAAACTCGAGTTGAGCCCACACTACTTTCTAAGAAGGTTCGCAAGTTTAGCACCATCAGAAGAGAACTTGGACAAATTCTCTTTATGAGCTTTAGAGATAGTTGGAATATTAGCAATTAATGTCGGTAATAACTGAGACACCATCCTTACTATTTTTAACCAAAACAGCTAAAGTTTTGACCCATTTGTCAAAGGAGACTGTGTGAATCAGGGAGGTAGTAGGATTACTAGACAAGGCCACAATAAGAGCAGATGCTTCCGCATCTTGAATACATCTAAGAACCAAAAGTGAAGCCTGTGATAGCAGCTCCATTAGTAAATCTAGTCCCTGATACACAAACTATCCTAAAGGAGACATAGTTAGAAATGATCAAAAATTTAAAATGTCCCAAAAAATTTAAAGGAAGTATAATAAAAGGCCTAATCAAAAGAAAACTATACATTTAACGATGTAGTGTAATATTTTGGTAGCCACCTCAACCTTCAACCGGTCAGAAAACATTCATATTGACCATGTGAGGCTAGCAGTTCATCGTGACCTAGCACGATACTGGGAGCCTGGTCCTAACCCAGTTGTGAGACCGGATCTAAGTGCAATTTGTGTGTGTTTTATTTATTTACATATATTACCCACAAATGAACATATACATGTTCAAAGACCAAGGTACCCAGATAAATACAAGGTTTATTGTTAAAACAAACTTAAATAGCCTAATTTTGTATAAATGAATATCAATAGGTTGGTATAAGACACCATCCAAAAGGTGGAAAATCCTTCACAAAATTCAAACTAGCTGCCCATATTCCAAACAATAAAGCACCAAAAACTTGAACCAAAGAAAGTAGCCCTCACCTGCACCCATATAACAACACAACATTCTATTAGCATTGGCTCTGTATGCAGGTGATGCACGGCCATCCTAGTTGTTATCCATTGAGAGGCGGAAGTGAAAAAATAGACCCGGTGGCCTCTACACCAAGACTATGCACAATGGCCTCATCATGGGGGATACACAATAGGGGCACCACCTAGCAATATATGCGGCTAGGACGCATACATAGCAACAATGAAGCATGCCATGGAAAAAAATTTCAAGATCCACGTCCAAATGTGGAATGGGGTGGTCGGAGAATAAGGTGAGAGGAGTGGTGAATGAGTGAGAATGGGCTCGCTACTCGTGCATGTAGTAAGGAAGATAACGAGGTCAGGGATACATGCAAGTATGCTCACTTCTCATACAAGTGGTGGCGAATCCGCACACCTCAAGATGGAAGTAGCAAGATGATAGGAATATGAGAGGGAGAGAGAGTGTGTGTGTATGGTGGCAAATCCGCACACCTTAACATAAGCAGAAAAAAAAAAGGCAAGGAACAAGCATATACCATACTCACAATGAGATGTATCCAAAGCGACACAAAGTATGGCACCAAGATGGAGTGTGTTGATTGCTTGCAAAAGATGAATACAATAGGTAGTGTATGGCAAGAAGATGAGAAGGGAACAAGATTGTAGGAGGCATAATGGAGAGATGGGAGTTGATGGCGAGGAATATCATGAGTGTGTCCACCCTTCTTCTTCTTGAAATTGTGCCTTCAATCCTTAATTACAAGTGGTGTGGAGGTATGGTGCTTATTTTTTGTGCATGGTGATGGTGATGGTGTTGTGATTATGTGATTAGGGTTCATGCTACAGGCATGTAGCACAAGAGTGTGTATGGATAGGTGTATGTGTGTGTATCTCTTTTTTTTTAGTGAGCTCTCATGGCCTCCTTATATAGGGAAGGAGGGAAGGTTTTAGCAATATTTTTAATTGAGGTGAGTGTCCCACTCTGGTGACTAGGAAAATGGGGTGCATGTGACTGTGGCTCCCATCTTGTCTCCTCATTATTTAAAATACCAGAGTCAATAGAGAGAGAATAAGAGAGAATGTGGGTAGGATGTAGAGGATAGGAGATATTTACAATAGTCTAGCTTTGGCTAGACATAAGCTTATTAGGGAGAGAAGAGAGAGGTAAGAAAATTATAAGAGAGGTTGTCGAAAGTGGATAATTGTTGATGAGGATGGATCCTCCAAAAATGGTGATAGAATCACTCTAGACTTGCCAAGACCTCATTAAAAGAGCCTTGACTCTTGTAATCATGCTTGAAGACTTGTAGAACCATATCCATTATAGAGGGAAGAAAACTAGGGATGGCCTGTGTCACCATTACATGAGAAAACTGGGGTCCACTACAAAAATCATAGCTCCGCGCTCATAATCCAAAAAATTGTAAAAAAATTTGAGCTAAAAGTTGAGATCACAAGCTACATCTTTCATGTTGAACACTCCTTCAGATTCGGGGTTCTTCTTTACTTAAAAAATTCAGCCAAATAATGTATTAATTGTGGCTGCAAAAGTCTTTTGGTGGTCCCCTTTGAGTGGACTTCTCTCTTGCCTTCAAGTGTAAGCTCCTTAATGTGTATGAAAACATGACCTAGATTTTTGAAAAGATTGGCAATCATCTAGATGGAGGTATTATTGAAATTTGAAAGTGGAGTTGAGGTTTGAAAATGAAAACTAGTGAATAAAATATTTGGTAGGGTGGAATAATATACATACATGAAAAATATATTAGAAAATACTAAAATATATAATGTAATTTAGAATATATATATTTAATATTTAAGGTCAAAAGAGAGATCAACAAAGAAAGCTTACTTATTTATGCTACATCGTGATTGATTAGCATAAGTCTTATTTATTTAATAAAGGCTAAAACGTTTGTGAAAAAGGAAGAAAAAATCAAAAGTAACTTATATAATAGGAAATATTTTGGTAAAAGGGAAAAAATATATGGGGGGTTCCCATGCATGGAAAAGCTTGCCTCACCATGTCACAAAGGTACAACTTTTTTGTGCAAGTAAATAGAAATTTCAAGAGACTTTGGTAGCGACTTACATTGTTATAAACAAATCTTTACCAATCTGGTATACTCGTATTGGTACCAGTCTCAGATTTTTAGTTCTAATACTGGTGGTATTGGTATTGCTATACCGCTATCCTGGTATTTGGGTACTAATGTCAGTCCTTCAGTGCTAGTACTAGTACTGATAGTACCGGTACTGGTATTGGTAGTGTTGGAATTGATATTGCTATACTATTATATTGTTATACTGATATATCATTTCCAAAACATTTGTCTATGTCGAGAGTACCAAAAAAATGAAGAAAACAACTTTAGTTTTATATTATTTGAAAATAGGAAATAGGTAATTCTATATGAGTCTTGCAAAGGACCGGTGTACTGGTACTGATATAGATCTGGTAATACAAGTTCTGGTAGTGGTACCAGTTTTCAGATTTTTAGTGCTAGTACTAGTATTGTTAGTCTTGGTATTGATATTGCTATACTGTTTGAACAAGTATACTAGTATTGGTACTAGTTTTCAGATTTTTAGCCCTAGTAATGGTACTTGTGCTGCTTTGCTACTATACTAGCCTACCGATTTACTGGTATACTATTTCCCAGACATTTTGTCATGCCGCGAATACCCAAAAAAAAGTAGAACTAAGGAAATAGGTAACTCTACAAGAGTCCTACTGAGAGCCATTGTATTGATATAAATACTGGTTTGATATACTGGTACTAGTACAAGTATTTAGGTTTTTTAATCTTAGTATTGGTACTGATAGTATTGGTATTTGAAAAAACTGCTATACTGCCATATTGGCATACTAGTAATGGTACTAGTTTCAGACCATCAGTTCTAGTACTAGTGTTGGTAGTACTAGTACTGATATTTCTATACTTCTTATACTAATATCCGGTTTACTGGGATACATGTATACAGGTATACAGGTCAACTAGCAGGTAACGGTCTCTCCGAGGGTTAACACCATCAAGTACTTTCCTTCCCTATGTGTTAATTACATTACTTCAGCATATCTAACTTAACTAGAGGCCAATGTGAACAACTTCCAATGTTTGCAAGAAGACACCTTAGAGAATCAAGCCTCTAGTTGTTACCAAATTATGTCAGGCGGAAGTTACATACCAAACCAGTAGGTCCACATTACCAAATGGTTTTCATCACCAAGTGTTATGAAAAACATCATCCTTATGACAAAGCTTTATAAGGTTGCCAAACAACCCGCTTAAAAGGCTGCAATTTCCTCATTAATGTTGAAACTACCCAAGCCAAGGATAGGACCAA
Organism: Adiantum capillus-veneris; assembly: GCF_014529385.1. Lineage (NCBI taxonomy): Eukaryota > Viridiplantae > Streptophyta > Polypodiopsida > Polypodiales > Pteridaceae > Adiantum > Adiantum capillus-veneris. Next base: position 96,730,111 of record NC_140953.1, on the reverse strand, counting down.
ACATGTGTAACGACAGGAAATTCTTCATTGATGACAAGGACATACAACCAATGCCGTGTATACAACTTTGAACCTCAATGTTTTAACAAATAATTGAAAGCTTTCTTCCAGGAGCATACACCATCCAGGCCATTACAAACTGAGCATGAGAAATAGCATAATAATCTCAATCTAATCAAACTTAACCATTCGAACAACAGTAAATATTGGAAAATAAAAAATAAATACATGAGTTTCCATACATGTTTTTTATGTGCATGAGAAACCTTTCCAAGACAAATACAATCATATTGCCAGACAAGAATCCATTTTAATGCCAATATGCCCTTGAGATTGAGTCAGAGCGGCTAGCTCCATAATGGCATGTTTCTCATTGCCTTTAGCCATAGATCTATTACTTGATAGTACAAACCAGTAGTCCAGTTCATAGGAAGTGCTAATATACAGATAAATACATCAAGAACACATGCACACATTACCAATGCTAAGTGAGCTAAAAAAGCTCACCTTTTATAGGGTTTAGGAGCAGTTCACATCCTATTTATGGTAGTAAATCGGGCCCATCCATAGTAGTCAATTGTAGTAGTAGTGCATCGTAGGTACACATGCATACGTATGGAGGGAGAAAAAAGAGGTGTTATGGAGCAAGTGGCAGCCAACCATCATCACAAAACATCACGCCCCTACACTAGATATGGAGTTAAACCACGCTACATGTACATGGAATGGAGAGAGTGTAAAAGGAGGGAGCCACCATGGTTTTGTAGACAATGCCAAGGAATGTAGAGCCATAAAACCCACATACCCTCATGACCTTAATTAACTACAGGGTTAGGTATTGGTACGGTCCCACCTTAGTCAATACAAGCCACTATCTCCACAAGGAAAAATCCCCTTTATTTTACATGGTAAAGATACCATAAGGTCCTCAAAAAATTCTTTACTCGAGCCAGTAGTACACTCTGAGTATCCCCGGCTAGTAGTCCCAGCAAAATAAAATTACAATCAAGCTAGAACTAGCCATAAGTGTGTGTGTGTGTGTGTGTGTGTGTGTGTTCTCCAGTAACAAGATAGAATATACACTAAAGAATCCTTACAAATTACAAAAGACACTAGAAACTATGTAAATAAAAGGTGGTATGATTCCCATTTAGTACAGAACAATCTTTATACCCAAGTACAAGAGAATCAAAATCTTGAAGATATATAATTCTGCCATCTTCAAGCCAAGGAACTTTGAGAACCATAGTTGAGAAGTTCACCCTCACTTGCACCCATGGAAACAACACAACATATAGTTAGCATTGGCACCGTATGCAGGTGATGCATGGGTATCCCACATGTTATAGATGTCACCCAACTACATTGCTTCCAAAGAAAAATAAGAATAAGAAATGTAAAGCCAACCATAACATATATTTAGAGATGGTTTCATTTTCATGGGGTTGCAGGGAAACCATGTGGCCTCTTTTTCTTTGCAAGCTCTCATGAGATAATTCCGGAGACCAGTCTTATGAGGGAATTTAGCCTCAAAGTGGGCCACATAAACCTGTTTCTTAACTTTATAGAGTTTGGCATTAATTGCCACTATCTTTTTTGGGTCATTAATGTGCTCATACATGCAGTCAATTTATACTTTGGAGTCACCTGTAACACAAAGAGATTATAGTAAGTAAGTCCTACACCTTCCTAGATGGAGTCAAAAAAATCACATAAAAGGTATTAAGTATGAGTGCTCAAATCCCCTTAATCATAGCACATAGAGATGGGAAATTCCAAAATTCCCTCGTTGTTCCAAAGGCCAAGGGATTGTGCCGCCCTGGCCCATAAAATTGATGCAATAAGCAACTACATTCAGCCACATGAGCAGCCATAAGGTAACCATTTTCAACCAAATCTTCCATATTTCACAACCATATTCGGGCACAATCATTCTTAACCATATTACAACAAACCATTCACAACCATATTTGGCCACATGAATAGCTTTGCCAAAGATCTATCACCACTTAACACTCAAAATGCATACACCGTATCAGAGCAAGAAAGGTAAGTGCAATAACAAACCCCAGAGGCACCTCATCAGTAGAAAAACCACAACATCAGCCCCAGTAACATAGACCAGGTTGTTAATCTTAAACCTTGCAAGTAAGCCAATCCTACCATATAATATAGGGACCTTCACCAAGTTGTAAGAAAAAACATTTAACGCTACGTTTTAGCTAAAAAATCTCAAGGCAACCATTACCCAGTATTGAAGGAAAGGTACAACCATTCAATGTTTTTTTAATGCTCATATAATGATTCATAGACATGCATAAAAAGAAGCCCCTAAACTCAAAAAGGGAGTGAAAAACCAATGCAGCAAACACCAAAAGGGTGCTCATATACACATTTGTGACAAGCCAGTCATATATTGAAATCATTTCCTAAACTCAAAAGGCAAGTAAAAAAACCAATGCTGCAGATACCACAGGTTCATTAGAAGTAGCCAACCATATTTATACTTTGACTTAGTATAGCCAAGACATGCATGAGGTCTATTACCGTATCAAAAAGTGAATCACAGCATATCCAAACAGCTCGGACAGTAGTCCCATATTAGTGTCTAAGTCAAGTGAGATTGAGTCGGAGCAGCCAATTCCACAATAGCCAGCGGCTTCACACGATGCTTGACAAGCCCCTAACACGTGCAGCAGATGTGCACATTTTTGGCGTCATTGTTGAGGAGTTTACCTATACCAATCTTAAGAAGCACTTTGTGCTGCCTCGTGAAGTCACTCAGTGCATGTAGGAAAGGTAGAGGAAGGTATGTGTGTGTGCTTTTGGTATTCAATTGTTTGTAAGAATCTTGTTTATGAAGCTGCCCTGGTAAGGTTGGGTGGTTGAAAATGAAAATGAAACACTTAAGAATGTGGCCTTAGCCCTACTAAGGGATTTGGACAGTATGGGATACAATGAAACCTCAAATAAGCTTCTCGTACTATTTCCAATGTTTAAAAAACACAAACAAAAGTTCTTATGGATTTTAGATGCTTCAAACTATTTTTTTATTTGTGTAACAAAAGATATTACTTCCTGCCTAAACCTAGTCATGGTAGAGGTCTGCAATCTTTGTGCTAAAAGAAGGACAAATCTTAAAAAATTTAGTGGTATAGATTGCTGTACTTTCTAGCTTACTAGGAGGTATTTATCAGCCTACCTATGGATATCTATTGTATCTTCACTGCTAATATTACACAATATTATGAAAATATTCCTCTCAGGGAATGATGGCCTTCTTGGAGTGCTCAAAGATAGTATCAACATGGATTTTTTCAACAAAAAAACACAAGGGTTTGAAAAGATCTTACTAGTTAGAACACCTTGTTGGGTTAAAAGTTCTATCAAAATCCACCATAGTGCTTTGGCAAAACTTCTCTAATTATGATAATTAGATGGATATTGCAAAACTGCTTTATCCAATTAGGGCCAAAATGCTATAGACAAAAGAAAGGAATACCTATGGGGTTCTCCCCCTCACCTATAATGTGCAATTTGTACTTATTATTTTTTGAATACAAATGGTTGTGTTGAAAAATAGAACATTATGAGGAGGCCAAACAACTTTGAGTCTTCAATAACACATTTAGATTCATAAATGATTTATAGAGGATAAATAGGAACTTCAAAGATTACTTGACTGAGATATACCCACCTTGACTCTTAATAGAGCCTATCTATCTAGAAGAAGGGGAGGTTGATGGTAGAACTATGATTAAAATAGCCTGTTTTTTGAACATTGAAATTCAACTTCACTCTCCCTACATTGGACAATACACTTAAGAGATACCCCTCCCCAAGGGTCTATGCACAAAATACACAATTTACACTTTTATACAATTTTCAATATACATCAAAGTTGCAAAAGAATTTGCATAGGGGAGGAGTTCTCAGCGCCCGACCAAGCATGGAGTTTAGGCCATGAGCCGGACTGCATCCAGAGGTACCTAGAAACTAGTGCTACCCGTGAATGGGTGTTATGAATGAATGCGTACTCAAGAAAAATATAACATTGTGGAGGGTGAATATATGTGTACATCATGTTGTGGAGAGAGAGAGAGAGAGAGAGAGAGAGAGAGAGAGAGAGAGAGAGAGAGAGAGAGAGAGAGAGAGAGAGAATATAGTGGAGGGTGAAATAGAGTGCACATCGACATGAGAAGATGACAACAAAGAATCTTTAAATGCCCATCTAAATGGAACAGTGAACCATGTATTAATGCAATGACAAAATATGGGTATACCATCAAAAATTTTATGACAAAACAACTAGCAGAGCACCGGACCCTATGTAGGGATCGACCGATTCACCCATCCACTTTTTCTCTACTACGGACAGAGATATTTTCACTTTGTCGGGAGCGAGCCAGAACACCTCCAACCTACCTGAGCCAGACAAAGACTGAGGCCGCTTCGCCTCCCTCCATGAACTCGAGCTCTGAAAGTATCCCAAATACTAGTAGATGGTAGGGTATCAACACCCATCATACCAGTTTAGGCGCCACGCCTCTTTGATGCCCAGCACCGGGTGTTTAGCCAAAGCCAAGGAAAAATACCCATCGTGTTATTTGTGTAGGTCATTCAACCCCCGACCCACTAACCATGTAGATGAGACTAACAAAAGAGAAGAAGACCTAGGCAACAACCCTGATCCAGCAAAGCCGCAGGTCAGCAACCCTTTAGTTTAAGGCTAAGCGATGTAGGTGATCCTAGTCTTGTAGCGACACTGCCATGAGAAACATAAAACATGAGTCCAATCACAATAGCACTTCCCTGATGCACAAATAATCCTTTTCCAAATAGATAGTCTGTACAGAGTCTCTACCCTTATACGTCTACCATAAACCATCTTGATCACTTCATGATCCAATCCAAAAAAACCATAAACGATAATCCAATCACATCACACGGGTGAGCACTCCACCCTACTTGGGTGAGGCACGACCAATTCTGCATAACCACTTTAGAGCATAACATGGCTGCAAAAATTTTGTTAGCATAACTAAATCCAAAAGAAAAAAGACCATAAGCCGCACCAGCTTCCACCATAAAATTTCAACCATAACGCATGAGGGAATCTCAGCCCTTAACCATAAATCATAATCACATTGAACAAACTCCCACACTTGGAGTTAGCCACCTCTTGCAATCGATCGGAGTCTACACACATGTGAACCTTAAGAAGTGATTATTTCATGCATAAAAAAAGTCCAACCAACAACTAATCATGATATAAAAATCCAATTTTGACAATATCCAACCATGCAAAGTTGATGCATCACATCTGCACTTCACCTCTCTAGCACATAGAGCTAGTTTTGACCTAGAAAGGTGGAAATCAGTCATAACCTTGCATATGAGGCATCCATATCAATCGATGAATTCCCATATATTATATGATAACATGATGCAAAACAACTCCTACCTTTAGATCAACCATAAACCATAACTTCACACATATGCAAAAACAATAATTTTTTGACATTTTTGGGAGTATTTAAAAATATGCAAATGAAAATATTTGAGCTCAAGCCAATGCATCAAGTTCAGCTCCATAATATAAAATATCAGTCCATCACATCACTTTGACCATATGGTACTCACACAGAAAAACGATAACCCCAAAAGCAAGCCACTTTATTCATGTCTGCCTATGCGGTTTGGGATGTTTAACCATATACTCCCACATAAGTTTATGGACATCTAATAATTGAAATAAACTCACCAAAACAAACCATAAAACATATCAAAACGGCTCTCTTAACTCACGACGTCATATGGTATCCCGTCTTGATAGCACTCCTACTCGTGTAGGTAAAACCAATATAGAGTGATTAATAACTCGCATTCCTGAAGTGATAACATAGACCTAAATTCATTTATCATCAAGTTTCATCAATTTTTTAAATTTTTTTAGTGGGTTTGCCCATCCGGTGAATCTATACAGTGGTTCTCCAAGGAGCCTGGAGTCAAAAATATTTGGTTATAGTGGGCAACAAATTATTTTTTTACCATATCTCTTAGCTCGTGCGTGTTTTTCACATGATACCAAATAGAGAAAATGTTATAAATGATGTATTCTCTCTTTGGTATAAAGGGTTCGGCTTATTCATAAAGGTTTGTGATTTATGACCAAAACAGTGTTCCTACTGTCTCTATGACGTGAAACAAAAAGCACTTTTTTATGCATGCACATGATCATAAACGTATCATGTGCGTAAATCAACGTGTGAAACATAATGAAATAATCATGGGGGCAGCTTCGTATATACTTGGTTAATCCATACATGCACTCATCTGTGAAAAATCAATCACCGAGAGGGTGACTATGCAAGAAAACGACGTAGAGAGAGAGATGATGACTATGGAGTTTAGGGTTTCTCATGTGCTTTAGAATCAATTAGGGTCTATCAAAAGGCTTCTTGCTTTGCCATAAAAGAGCGGTGATGAGAGCTACGTAGAGGTATCCACCACAAAAGCTTCCGAAGAGTGCGTACACCGTGAAACGAGAGAGAAGATAATAAGCAAGTAAAAAGAGCGAGAGTATCCTTCTTCTTCTTCTCAAGAGAGATAAAAGCTTATGGAGATGGTGATGAAGAGATTCCATCACTCCCTATAATAGATACGTATAGTCTTCCGGTAGTAGATGCAACAGACGGTAGTTGAGAGATGGCTTGAAGGTAAGAGCTTGAGAAGATAACTCCGACGTTAAGGCAAGAGAGCTTCTGCGTCAAAGAGTGTGTTCTTCAAGTGAAGGGAGAGGGGTCTTTATATAGGCTCTCAAGGCCAATATCACAATCTAAGAATAGAGTGAATCAAAGAGAGATAAGTTCCCGCACGTTCGAGGCTGATATATTTTTTAAAATTATTATTATTTTTTACGTTTTTTTTCTTCCTTGTGGACATGGATTTCGATGCACAGTTTCGAGTCTCTAAGAAGAAGCTTGGCTTCCAAGAAAAGAGCTCTAAACTAAACTCCTACTCTCTCTTTTCTAAAAAGACTCTTTCTTTCCTAAAAACAAGCCTTTGCTTTTTGGTGGTCAACTCTTCCACTTACCATTCAATTTTTGCAGCAAATTGACCATCTGAGCAGTATCTGGCCAATTAATGGAAATTGTAGCTAGACTATGCCAAACCATAATATCCCAACATAATTATGACTTTCCTATACTGTCCCAGTGTATTTACAATAGCTTTTTATAAAACATTTTCTCTAAAAATCGCATTCGGTACCGTTTTTTCTATGGGTGATCATTTTTAAATTCGATGGAAACTAAAATTAATACTTTTTTTATTTAGGTCATCATAAAAAGAAGATTTCTTTTCAAAAACGTCGAAAAGCACAAAAAGCTAAAAACAACGGATTTTTCCAAAATTGAACCAAACGTTTTTGTAACCTACTGGAATATGGAAACAACCTTTCTTTTCACTTTAGAACCTTCCAATACTGTCAATCAAGTATCTTAAGTCAGAATTTGGCAAAATAAATATTGAAAGTTATTTTTTTTTCTTATTTGTAGAAGAGACCCAAAAATTGGGGGTCTTACATCCTTCCACACTTGAAAAATTTGAGGTGTCCTCACCTCGACATGAAGTCTGGATAATTTAGTCTCATTACATCATCACGTTCCCAAGTGACATCTTCTTGAGGATACGTTGACCATTTAACAAGGTGTTCAATAATGGTCCGATTACGTAGAGGCTTGGTTCTCTGAAGTATTGCTTCGGGATATACTTCAAAAGTTCTGTCACAGTGGATGTAGATATAGATAATAGAGAATCATCAAGAATATGTTGTGGATCAGGTACATACTTCTTGAGTACGCTGACGTGAAAAACATCATCATGTAGCTTTACGTGTGGTGGTAACAAGAGTCTGTAAGCTTGATCATTAGTTTGCTCTGTGATTACAAAAGGTCCACGATATCTGGCACTTAGCTTCTTACACTTACCCATTGATAAAGAACTACGTTTGGGTTTTACCCTCAAAGATACTATATAGCCTTCTTCAAAAAATTTGATAGATCGTTTTGAATGAGCATAACTTTTCTGTCTATCTTGAGCAGTTCTAATATCCTGCCATATAGATTGGTTTGTCTTTGCATTTTATCCAACATTTCTTTGGATGCTTGAACTCATATGAGAGGTCTATCCATTTGAGTGGGGTAAGACACTCTTGGGTATACAATGCTTGAAAAGGAGACATTTTAATTGAGTGTTGGAATGAGGAATTATACGCAAATTTAACCAAATACAAATATCTGGTCCATTTACTCTATTCATGCATACAATAATCTCTCAACTCATGTCTTCAATGATTTGATTTGTTCTTTCTATCTGCCCATCAGTTTGAGGATGATAAGCAGTACTAATGGCTAATTGGGTTCCTGTAGCTATATAAGGCTTTCCAAAAATTAGAGGTGAACTTCGCATCACGACCAGAAATTATCCTTTGCGGTAAACCATGATACATGAAAACGCCCTTCATGAAGACTTGAGCTATATCCTTAGCCGTAAATGTTGTCTTGATTGGAAATAAATGGGTCATTTTTATAAGTATATTAACAACCACAAAAATAGAGTCATATCCCAGAGATGTAGGAAGTCCTGTAATAAAATCCATGGATATGCATTCCCACTTCATTTGTGGAACATCAATAGGATGAAGATTACCGGGGTATCAAATTCGTTCAACTTTAATACGTTGACATGTTAAACATCTTGTAGCATAGTTCAACATATCGCGCTTTAGTCTTGGCCAAAAGAAACTCTTTCTTATGGTAGAGTAAGCCTTAATGTATCCTTGATGTTTGCTATAGGTATATCATGACCTTCTTGTAATATTGAAGTTTGATTCCACCTTGATTTGTAATACAAAGACGATTACCAAAGTAGAGGTGATCACCTTCAATGTGAAAGCCTTTGATTTACCTTTTCTACTTCTCTATGCAATTATTTAGGTTTATCAAGTACTGGATCTTTAAGTAATATAGGTCCAGAGTCATACCTTGTTGAATAAGGTTAATTAAAGAAGTAGTAGAGGTCGTGACAGCCGCTACAGTACTCTTTCTTCTTAAGGCCTCGGCCACAAGATTTTCCTTCTCGGGTTTATATTCGATTTCAAAATCATATTCGCATAAAAACTCCATCCATCTTTGTTGCCACATTTTAAGGTCAAGTTGGGTGTAGATCCAGTTCAGGCTTCTATGGTCGGTATGTAGTTCAAATCTCCTTCCAAGAAGATAATGTCACCATACTTTAAGAGCATGCACAATGGCCAATAATTCCAAGTCATGTGTAGGATAATTCAACTCATGTATACGTAACTTACGAGATTTATAAGCTATTGGTTTTCCTTCTTGAGACAGAACACCACTAATTGCTTGTCCACTTGTATCATTGAGCATAGTGAATGTCTTTGAGAAGTCTAGAAGCTATAGTATTGGAGCATTCACCAAAGCTTCCTTTGAGTTTCTCAAAACCTGCTTGAGCACATTCATTTTAAGTAAACACTTTAGCTTTCTTAAGCGTATTAGTCAATGGAGATGCAATCTTAACATAACCTTCAATAAATGTACGATACCATCCTGTCAAACCAAGAAAGCCACGTACTTCTCATATTGATTTCGGTGTAGGCCAAGCTTCGACAGCTTTGATCTTACTCAGATCAGTAGAAACACCATTTTTGGATACAATAAATCCCAAATATTCCACCTTGTCAGTGAAGAAGGTGCATTTGCTACGTTTGGCATAAAGTTGATTTGATGGAGAAGTTCAAGTATTTGCCGCACATGTTGTTCGTGTTCTTCTCTGTTTCTTGAGTAAACCAGGATATCATCAAAGAAGACAAGAACAAAATCATGAAGATGCTCTCAAAACACGTCGATCATAAGACAATTAAAAGCTGGATGAGCATTAGTAAGTCGTCCAAAAGGCATAAGTGTAAATTCCTATTGTCCAAAACGAGTATTAAATCCGGTCTTTGGTATGTCCTCCTCCTTGATTTGGATTCGATAATACCCTGACTTAAGATCAATCTTTGTGAAGATAGAATATCCATGTAATCGATCAAGCAGTTTATCAATCCTTGGTCATGCATACTTATTCTTGACTGTTACTTGGTTCAATCCACGATAATCAATAGAGAGATGTAAAGTACCATCCTTATTCCTATTATAGAGAACAGGAGTACTCCATGGAGAAAAATTGGGGCGAATGAAGCCTTGTTCAAGAAGTCGAGTTAATTCCTCCTTGAGTTCCACAGATTCGCGTACTGATATTTTGTAAGGTCTATGAGCAACTGGTTGAGCTCCTGCAATAAGCTCTATTGCATGATCAACATCACGCTTGGGTGATAGATGAGAAAGTTCTTCGAAAAATACATCATCAAACTTTGTTATCCATCCAGGTTGAAGTGAAATCTATCTTCTTCTCTTTAGGGTTAAGATTTATTGCATAAATCCTCTCATTCTTCCTATGACTCTTCATAAGTTTAGTAAAATTCACTAGTTTGAGTTTACGCTTTCCTCGTTTCCCAGTAATTGTAACTCTAGAGTTTTGATCATTTTGAAAGGTCAGACTTAGTAAAATATTCTATCCCGTTTGAAGTCCCCTTAAATCAAACAGAATAGACATTTAAAGATAAGATGAGAAGAAATAGGAGAAAGAATTTAACCCAATTTCTATATCATAAAACTTTGGGTTTTTGAAAGTCTACAAGGTGTTTCAGAAGTTTCTAATAAATCCTAGTGGCTCTAACATAATACACTCGGTAATATCCATTGTGACATCCTTCCACCAATGGAGCATAGTTGTTCCATTCCTTGAGTATGTTTGATGGTTGACTCCAATCGACTTCCTGTACCCAAAGTAGTCATCAAAGAAAGCATATTCCTTTGGAAACACATCTGATGTGTCCCATCCAACTGAACTGTGAATATTTTGCACAATTTGCAAGGCATTGAGGTCTGTTGTAGGCATTGTATAAATTTTTTACATTGCAAGGGTTGTAGATTAGTGACTTCCCAAATAAGTCAAAGAATAACTTTCAAGGTATTGGACTATAGGAATGGCAGACATTGTTTTTGCACTATCGTCCCCATACATTAAACATAACAATGTCAAAGCATCCTGGTGGCCATTACTAAAGGAAGTATGTTTCTGGCCATCCATGTTTCTTTTGTCGGTCTTAGGGTACGTAGGTTTATAAGAATTTATGTACAATATTTAATTTGTAACAACAATATCCATTCCCAACTTAGATTGTATCCACTCGATTCTCCCAACAGGCAAGGTTTATGCTGAGGTGTCCTAAACTTGGGGTTCCTTGTACCATAATGATACCAAGCTCTGAAGGTATTTGGTACAATGAAATCCATAGGCATCCACATTTTCTTCTTGTGGGACACATGTCTAACCTCACCATCCTATCTTATTGCAGTATTAGCGATAACCACGATTAATTTGTCAAATGGGACGAAGCTGACTCGACTAGTGCATAGTGGAAAACAACTAACAACTCGCATCTAACTCAAGCTACACTCAAGTGACTGAAATCACCAAAAGCCAATCGCTCATCGACAAGAAAATCACATCCGTTACAGCATCAAATGCCATCCAAACATAACGAAACTTCTAGGACAAGTTTATAAGACCTAAGCACACATGTCTATGGCCTCAAACACCACTTTAGGTCCAGTTCCAAAATCGTGATTATTAACAGCAGTGGATTTTTGACCTAGTCATTTTCGACCCAGAATGCATCTAAATGCTTAGCAATGATACCCCAATACCCCCCCTATGCTTAGTTTTTGAAGTAAAAGTGTACATTTCTAATTATGATGAAATTAGGCCGCGGATTGGCAACACCAAAATCTACGAAATACTGTGAATGGCTTACGTCAATGCGTTGAGCTCTTACCTGCGGTTGCAATGCAACAAACGCATTCGCAATGTGACAACCAGAGAGGGATTAGGAAGCACGAGAACGAAAGGAGTGAGCGTTGTTAGCCCACGCTGTGTATTTCTTATCCAAAAACTTACAAAAATTGGATTTTAAAGCTTAGCCAAGGTTTTTGGGTGGTCAAAAGTAATAATCTGGAGTTTTACCAGAGCTGGGACTTGACTGGGTGATACAACCTGGAAGCTTGTAGCCCCTGCTCATTAATTACAAAGTTTACCAAGAAAATAGGAGTTACTATTCTCAATTTATTAAAAATAATAATTGTTTTACAAGGAAAACTCCAAAAAATGGTGTCCGTGTTAGCTTGCTGCTAACATTCTCCCCCTCCTCGCGTGTGTCGTCCCTTGACACAGCTTTATGGGCTGAATTAGTCTTCGGGTTGATGGTGGGCGAGGCGGTCTTTCAGTGATTCCAATGCCTTTTGGTATCTGATTTTGCGTTCTTTTTCTAGCACTTGCAAAAATTGCACGGTAACTCTGTTTTTCAGTTCCATAGCCGAGTCCCGAACCGAGTATCCTACAAATCTTGACATGAGGTTGCTTATCATCGATGCAAATATCTTCGTTTGCTAGGTGAAGAAGCCAGTGTAGAATGCCTCCTCCAAAGCGAGCATATTATGCGAGGGCAAGAACATGCAGCGTGCATAAAATCCATAAAGAATTTCCTCTGAGGGTTGCCCACTTAGATCATAGCATAGGCCTTTGTTCCCTTCCAAGAATGAGAGCCAGGGGGCTCCTGTTTGCTCAGGCTCATTGAAAACCTGTATGCATGTGAGCAGCATCCTGCAGATCTTGTATAGCATTGCACAAGAGAGATCTGGCAGACTTTTGAAGAATGTCATGGTGTTGTTGGCCTCTTCTTTTGCAGTGCTTCATGTGCTTGCCATGTCTTTACTCGAGGTACATGACAAAATGTTGTATCTTTCTGTATGGCCGTAGGTACTCTTGTAAACAGAATCAAATCCCTCGGATTCTTGTTCATCTAGCTTAGACTCCACTTTGGGTGGTCTTTATCTGCGCCATCTTCTTGCATATCCTTGTCAAATCTTTCCTTTACCTGTAAAAGTTCTACCTTGATGAGAGGGTATGGTAGGGATTGTTGGTGCCATTGAGCATTGATTAGTGACGTTGACAGAGTGTAAAAATATCAACTCCCAATCCATCGCGGCCTTCCACTGCTCATCTTCCTCTAAGGTGATCTTCTCTTTCAGTGTGTCCTCTTCAATCTTTGACAGCTGGACCATTGCCACTATATCTTCGTTTGTAATTTGGACTTGAAAGTCTTCGTCACCACTCAGCTATGCTGTAGACTGGTCTCAAAGTCAGAAAATGAGACAGAGGGTATGTCCATTTGGGGCGGCTCTGAAGTGCCTGCCTCTTCCTGTGTATCTGGCTTTCCCTCTCTGAGGAGTTGATTCATTCTTTTCAATTCTGCAATTTCCTTAAGGAGTTCCTCCTCTCTTTGGACCCCCATCAGTTCCAGGTCTCTGTGTTGTGACTGTTCAAGCTTCAACTCCAAATCTAAATCTCTGTGTTTCTTTTTAAGTGCTTTGTACACTTCATCCGTTCCCTTGATCGAGGCCATGGCTGGATTTTCTCTTATTTGCCGCAAGAAAGTGGCCTCATTGTTCATTCTTTGTTCGGAATATTGGAGAGAAGCGTTAGCGACATCTAACTGTACTTGAATTTTTTGAGCTGACAGAGAGGTGGTAAGAAGTTCGTTTGTCACTTTTGTCAGCTTCTCATCTTTCACTTTGCATGCATCAGATAATTTAGTAAGGAGGTCACCCAACTCCTCCATTTCCTTTTGTTGTTTGTCCCTGGCTATCTGATGTCGTTGTGCTTCAGTATTTATCTCTTGTACTTGCCTTTGGAGATCAATGATAGTAGCCATCCTGTCGTCGAGCTCTCCTTGAAGAGCATCGATGACCATTTCTAATTCTTTGGCTTTTGTACTGCTGTCAAAGGCTGCTGAGTGGAGTTTCTCCGTCATGACTTGCATCTGCCTTGCATACTTGTTTACTTGTAAAATCACTTCTTCATTGGACTACCACTCCTCCTGTCTTCCGAGTTGTGATGTGCCGGCAGCCTCCTGTCTTGCTTCTTGCTGTGATGTAGGTGTTGGTGGGTCTGTAGAGGTGGATGGTTGTTCTTCTCGTTGCTCATCCTAAGGCTTTGACACCTCGGTAGTTTCTGATTGAGTGGAAATAACCTGTGTGGTCTCAACCCTTACCGTTTCTTCGGTTGCAGGCCTTTCTGCCTTTTCAATCTCGGTTTCTTCCTCATGTGTAGTGGCTTGCTCTTTTTTTGGATCTTCCTCTTTATCAGTTTTATCCACCGGCTTGTGAGTTTCCTCGGCTGTCTGCTCTGGTTCTGGTTTAGCTTCCTTTTCCTCATGTTGTTCGGCGTGGTCAGCTTGCTGTGTAGCTTCCGTTTGGTGGGTGAATTCAGATTCTTTTTCCTTGTCGGTCTTGGCTTCTTCATTGGTCTCTTGGCCTAGCGGTGATGATGGTGGAGTAGGCATGGGCTGATCCAGTTGTTCCGGCGGTGGTGAGGTGGGTCGAGGAGATGCCTGGCTTTGCTCTTGAGTAGCCGCTTCCTCAGCTTTCTTTGCTGCTTCTTCGGCCTCTTTCAACTTTAAGGCTTCGGCCTCTTGGTACATCCTTTCTAAATAATCTTTGGGATCCTCTGTCTCTTTTCTTGAATGTTTCTTCGTTCGAAGTCCTTTCAAGCCGGTGGGTACCCACTTTTCTGGGTCTTTTCTCTGTGGTTGCCTAGTGCGCTGATATGCCTGTTTTTCTCTTTCAAATCTTGCTTGTTTCTAAGCTGGCTCCTCTTGGTGGGCAGCCACAACTTTTTGCAATCTGAGTGCCTCTTCCACAATATCTTTTGTAATTACAACCTCTACCTTGTTTCCTTGGTTGTTTGATATCTGGGCAGTTCCGTCTTCTTTGATTGTGGACAGAAGCTCGTACGCTTTCTGAAAGTCCACCCCGCAAGGTTCTTGTTTGTAAAAATGTCGGAGCCCAACCTGCGGTTAGCCTCTTTGGTTTCTAGCTTTCCTGCGACATCATAAACCTCTTTAGGCAAGAGCTGAAACTCCACCGGATGCCCTTCTTCACTCTTAAACCTGTTAGTGAAAATCATGGTGTGCTGCTCTTCCAACTGTTCTTTAGAAAGGTAGGATGATTTTGCCGCCTTGAATGACTCGGGGTCCAGTTGATACGGGGGAAGTTCTTGCAGTTTCTTCTTTTGGTTTAACTTCTTCTTGGACTTCTCCGCGGCTTGCATTGCTCCTGTTCAGTGAATAGAGTGCAAAGTTAGCAGATTTGTTGGATTTTTCTCCGGAATGTCCTTTTAGACTGAAATGCTGATAATCTGGTCCAAATTGCTTCAAATCAATTTTTGAACAAGCAAAGATGCATAAAATCATGCAAGGAACAAAACTGTATGGTCAAAACAAAAATTTGCAACCAAAGTAAATAATCGTGATTATTTAGAGCTGGGAAAATTTTCAAATTTTTTGCAAACTTGGCTTTATAGGCTTGAAGTTTATGCCAATTACATGCTTTCAGGGAAATATGGGCTCATTCTAATGCATAGGTTGAAAATGGTACCAGATTTTGGCTTTATGTTTGTGAAACACTAGATATAAAGGAAATTTGAGATTTGAAATCCAGATTGACTCAAAATTGGCTAGTGGGCTTATCTCAACATGCTCTTTGGATGTATGATGACAAAATGTCCAAATTCCCCAATTTTGACCAAAAAGTAAATAATCGTGATTATTAACTTTTCTTCCAAAATTGACATTTTTTGGCATGCATTGGTTCTAGGCATGGTATAGAGCTTGGGTATGAATTATGAGGTGATATAATTCTGCAAGAATTTTGTAGAAGTAGGCCTGGCCGCCTAATTTGGGCTTCCCGCTTCCATCTTCTGATTTCGTTGAAAATTTTTTGCTTATCATCTTTGTCTTTCTGATCCCCATCGTGTCTTCTATTTTTCCATCTGAGCTTCCCTGGTATTTTTTATTAATTTTTGATATTTTTATTTGAAAAAATCAAAGAAAATAGAAAAATGCTGTAAAAAAGTAAACTCAAAATCCAAAATTAAGAAAATTTCTTGAGAAGCACAACTTTATTGTCTTTTGTTGGATTTCTCCATTTTTAAGCCTCCTTATCAACAAAAATGATGAAAAATACCCAAAAAGGACTATTTTTGATGATTTTCTGATAGTATATACACTATTTACACTCATCGGGAAGATGTTGTCAGTGAATTTTCCCTTGTTGATGAATTATAAGGGCATTATTAGGTAATTTTGCAAAAAATCACACGTTAACATGAAACTTTTTCCTCCCTCTCCAAACATTGCCCTTAATTACTTTGTACTTAGTGCCCTTCCACCCCTCCTAGATGGCGTTCTCCGGGACGACTGCGTGCATGGGCTGAACAATTGTGTCTATGCATAGTCGTGATTGGATCTACCATGATATGAAGATCAATGCAATTCAACTCAACATGCTGTGCAAGAGCTGGGTCTTGAGTAAATAACACAAGGGTTTTCGATGTCGAGGTTTGCTGTTGATGTCTTCCAAAGAGCAAATCTGATAGCCTTTGTGCTC
The DNA here is from genome assembly GCF_014529385.1 of Adiantum capillus-veneris. Lineage (NCBI taxonomy): Eukaryota > Viridiplantae > Streptophyta > Polypodiopsida > Polypodiales > Pteridaceae > Adiantum > Adiantum capillus-veneris. Next base: position 96,713,483 of record NC_140953.1, on the reverse strand, counting down.
TCTATTTGATAGTACCATCAGGATGTTTTAGCACACTGATTGCTTGAGTTGTTGGTAGCTGATTAGACTGTTGTCAATCTTTTTCTCGCCATTGGTAGCTCGGTCTGCTTGGTGCATGGTGTTTTAGAGTCTGTTGAGACTTGACTCGCCGCTGTTTGATTGGTTTCACGTTGTGTGGACAAGATAAGTGTTCCTTTTTCTTCCAAACCCTTTTCATGTTAGGTTCCTTGTTCACAGATGCTCGATTGTGTGCTCGAATCCTTGGAGCCGTCTTCTGTTTCTTTGGTGAAATTTTACGCACCCACATCTGATTTGGTTTATCCACAAGTGGTGCTTTTGGTACCCAAGTTTTCCTGACTCCTTGCATGCTACTTGTAGCATTTGTTTGTCAAGGGATGGGGAAGATTTTCTTCATGGATTGGTCTTATGATAGCATCTTTTCCATTCCTCCTTGCTTGGTGCAATAGGAATAATGAGTTTCCCTCCTTTAAGTGATAAATTTAGCTAATTCGTAACCCAATCCAGCACTGCTTTGTATGTACGCATCCAAGGAATGCCAAGAATCATCGTCTCATTCATGTGTTCATCTGGTAATCATACAAACTGATGCGGACGTGAACATCCATGTACTACCACATTCAAGTTGACTACTCCCAATGTTGGAGTTGGATTCTTGTTGCATCCTTTGATTGGCGTTATTCGTGCGGTCAATGCTTGACTTGTTGCTTTCCTGTATGTGGAATAACTGACTACATTCACTCTAGCTCCTGTGTCTACCAAAGCATTGGTGCTATGATTGTTGAGTTGTACTTTGATGCGCAAATCCATTCCATTTAACAAGTCGTCATCTATTGAAACTGTGTCTTTAGGTAATTCTCATTGTCGATCATCTTGTTCCAAAGTGTTAATGGGAATCGGTATCTGTTGATTCTTGAGAGCAACTTTACGCTTGAGCACCCGAAGTCTAGCTTCCTCTTGAAATTCATCAATAATTGCTGTCGCTTGATCTTCCTTTGTTTGGTTGCATGCATTCTCTCTAGCAATTCATCGATTAGTGGCAAATTGTATTTCTTTAAACAACATCCACTAATCCAATTATCACCATTGGTTCACCATCTAGGGTGGACAATCATTAGGCAAAATTTGGACTCACAAAGGGGCCGTTTAAGGAGTTTGACTTTACCTTTCTCTACCAAAATGGGCGCATGGATAAATTTTTGTGAACAAACTCCAAAGTTGGCGGAGGTTTGACAGTTAGAATGTCCTCTTCAAGATCTATCTATACTGATATATAGCACCCAATGAGGTTCCTCATATTTTACAAGATTCTTTTTTTGATTCACCTATGATGTGACAACTATGTCAGAATCTAAGTGAATCAAAAAAAGAATCTTCTAAAATATGAGGAATCTCATGGCGTGCTATATAACAGTAGATAGAGCTTGAAGAGGACATTCTAGCTGTCAAACCTCCGCCAACTTTGGAGTTTGTTTGCAAAAATTTATTCATGCGCCCGTTTTGGTAGAGAGAGGTAAAGCCAAACTCCTTAAAGGGCCCCTTTGTGAGTCCAAATTTTGCCTAATGTTTACTGCTCCACTTGGAGATACATCTTCAATGATAAATGGTCCATTTTCCTTTTTCTTAAACTTGGGAATGTGTTTCTTAAGAGAATAGACTAGAACTAAGTCCCCTTTCTTGAAATTTTTTGTCATTAAGTGGGAATCAAAAAACTGTTTTTGTTTCCGCTTTTGTGCATAGATATGAGCTACAATAGTTAGCCTTTGCTCGTCTAGCTTTTCCAAATCTTGAAGTCTTTCTGACAATTCATGTCCAGTCCACTCCAGAGTCTGTGCTACCCTTAATGTCGGCAATAGAAATTCTATTGGCAGTATGACATCAAGACCATAAACAAAGTTAAAGGGTGTAGCATTTAAAGCTGCTTTGAATGAAACTCAATAAGCCCATAGAGCGGCATGGAGATTCATTTCCAAGTCTGTCCTTCCTAAACTAACCACTTTGGTCAGTACCTAGCTAAGAATTTTATTTGTATGCTTAGCTTGTCCGTTTGCTTGTGGGTGATAGGGAGCTGATTTGTTATGGATAACCATAAACTCATTAAGCAGATACTCTATTACCTCGTTGAGGAAATGAGTTCCCCGATCATTGAAAATCTCTATTGGCAGTCCATACCTTACGAATACATACTCATATAAGAATGCAAAAGTGGTTCTGGCATCATTCTTTTGAGTCGCTTTAGCCTCAACCCATTTGGTCAAATAGTCCGTAGCTACAATGATATATTGAGCTTGGGTTCTATAAGCAGGTGGCTGTATCAGTCCAACAAAATCTATACCCTATTTTGCGAAGTCTCTAGCCCCTATCATTGGTCTCAAGAGCATGCTTTCTACTCGTGTTGGCATTTTTGCTCGTTGACAAGCATCACACCTTCAAACATATTCTTTGGCATCTGCAAAAAGTGTTGGCCACCATATACCTGCCATCAAGATTGCTCTTGCGGTGGTCTCACAAGAAAAGTGACCTCCAGCTAATCCAGTATGTGCTTGTTCTATAATCATAATATACTCTTTTTTATTTGCACAAAGACGCAAATGTTGATCTTTACCTCTCCGATACAATTGGTTCCCAATGAGAGCATAGTCTCTTGCTTTCGTTTCAATTGCTCTTTGACGGCGTTTACTCATATTCTCAGGAAAATGTTTTGTTCGATAAGTAAGTAACCAAATAGTTACTCCACCTAGGAACATGTGACATTTGAAACAATGTTACATGAGGAATGGGTAGTTGTTTTTGACATTGAGGGCAATCTTTTACAAAAGATCGAATATCTCTCCTCATAGTCGGCCAAAATACTCCACGTCTCAAGATTCGTTGCATAGTTTGGTCTTTTGCAAAGTGAAGTCCTACTATGGTAACATGTGCTTGACCTAGGCATTGATCCTTTTCTTCAATATTAATGCATAAAAGCAATATCCCGTCTCGATTTCTTGTATATAGCCTCCCAGCTAGTAATTGATACATAGCGGCCGATTGCTCGATGAAATCAACTGTGATAGCAAGTGGTGAATCCACTTGAGATATTGTCATCAATGACACAATTTTTTCCGACCATCTAGGTATCATTTCCATGGAGAACAAACCCGGGGAGGTCACGTAATAAAAATGTAACCTATCACGTGAGTTCAACAGAAGGGTATTTAAAGTTCTTGAAACTTACAAAAATATATATATAGAAGGGCATTATTTTTTCAAATTTGAAAAAAACTTACAGATTTTAAAGAAAAGAGTACATTATATTCTTAACAAAATTCACAAATAAGGGGTTTTATAAACATGTCTTGAACACACGTGATATGGTAGTTTTACACATAGTGAACCCCCCGAGAGAACAAATAGGCATCTGGTAGATCATCATCTACCCCTTTAGGTGATTTCCATGAAACAATCCTTGACAAATGATCTGCTCATCGATATGTAGTGCCTTTTTTACAACCACAGTGAAATAAAATTTGAGAAGAATGATGATCCATCTCACTATTCTCTCTGTGCTGCATGGTTTGTTGACCAAATATAACAAGGCTTGTTGGTCTACAAAAAACAAACTTGTTGGCTAATAGGTAATGTCTATACTTTTTAACGACATAGATCATTCCTAGTCCTTCTCTTTCAGTGGTGGTGTAATTTTTTTTTGCCATATTCAATTGTCGGCTAGCATAAGAAATAGAAAAGTCAATTTTCCCATCTCTTGGTTGGGCTAGTATACAACCAATAGCAAAGTTTGAAGCATCTACGTGTACGTGGAATACCTTATCCCAATCGGGTGCTTTCAATATTGGACCTGAGGTGAGAGCTTGCTTAAGCTTCATGAAGGATGCTTCACATGACTCAGTCCATTCCAAGTGCCTAATCAAGCTATACATGGGTTTTGCAATTATAGCATACATGTAGATGAACCGTCGGTAATATCCACAATGTCCCATGAAGGCTTGTACCCCTTTGACTCTTGTTGGTCTAGGCAAATCAGCAATGACATGAATCTTTTCAATATTGGTAGCTATGCCATTTTTAGACACTATATGTCCAAGGATTTTCCCTTGTCTTCCCATGAATGTGCTCTTTTCAGGGTTTAAGCAAATCCAGCAAAGTCTACATTTCTCGAATACCTTTTTGAGGTGTTCAAAATGATCAGCTCAGATTGACGAATGTACGCATAAATCATCCATGTATACTTCCAAGAATTTTTGAAGATACTCTTTAAAAGCATGGCTCATCAATCTCTGAAATGTGGCTGGAGCATTAGTTAACCCAAACGGCATAACCCGATAGGGAGATATACCCCATTCTGTTGCAAAAACAGTTTTATGCTGATCTTTGGGGTCAACCAAAAGTTGATTGTATCCCGAAAATCCATCTAGGAAGCTATAAGCTTCTTTTCCTGACACTCTTTCTAAAACATGCTCAGTTATCGGAAGAGGAAAGTTGTCTCTAATGGTAGCTGCATTCACTTTTTTGAGATGAACGCACACTCATAATTTCCCTTTCTTCTTAGGTACTACCACAATTGGAGACACCCAATCAGTGTGTTCAATTTCGTAAATGAATTCGGCTTCCTTTAGTTTTTCAATCTCTTCTTTGATCTTTCTGGCAAATGTTTCGTTATAAGTGTATTGTCTCTGTCTACTTGGTTTCGCATCATCTCTCATGGGTATAGTATGTTGATAGATTTCTGGATCAACACCCTTGAGATCCTTGTAAGACCAAGCAAAGATATCCCGGTATTCCTTTAACAAGCTCAAAAAAATATTTTCTTCTTCTTCTGTTAGGTCATTTGCAATGTAAGCCGGTCTAGGCTCTTTTCCTCGTTTAGCCAAGTCTACCCTTTTAGAGTTTTCAGGTCCTTCGTAAGACTTGCCTTGTTTTCGTAGTTCCCTAACAGGTTGTTCGATTGGGATTTTCCGATCTTGGAGAGTATACTTTCTGTAATGGGATGGAACATGCATTACATCCTTACCATCCTCTTCCGTGGTCTCCATTTCGGTGGTGTATATCTCCTTTAGAGCTTTTTTCAACTTTTGATATTTCTTTTTCCGCTCGACTTTGGTCATGAGTGGTTTTTTATCCTGATGTTCTTCGTGAGTACCCTTCCTTCTTTTTCTCGATGTCTGAGACATTTTTGAGTTTCCGTTTGAAGGATATCTGCTAGTTATTTTGTCCTTGACACAATCATTAGCATCTATTTGCATCAAGAATTGTGTTTTACTGGAGACTGATGGCATAGGTAGTGCTTTCACAATATTAGTGTCTCTCCTTCTTCTATACCATTTTTGTCTTCTTGATTTCTGGTTTGGAAAGAAACTTTTCCTCCCCTCCCTTTAAAAGTAATTGAGACCTCGTATCTTCTTTTTTGGATCTCGAATCTTCTGAGGTAGCTGAGTGTTCATCTAACTCGTTAGTTGCATCATAATAGAGGTCAAAAAAGACTTGTTGAGATTTCATCAAGTTCTTTGTTTCCTCTTCCTTGTTTTCAATGTTTAGGACTCGCATCATTTGGATGGGAATTATGTCGTAGCCATCCTCATTGCTAAATTGACTAGGCATAGACGTATTCAGACTTACATCCATTGTCGCTAAGATTTGAGTCCACTCGAATGATTCAAATAAATGTTCTGGAAAGGGTTTTGGTATGTAGGCTTCGTCTGTACAATCCCTTTCTAGGATACATTCCTCTTGTCTCAAGCTTCCATTTTCTGAAGCTCCGCACATCCAAATAGGAGTGTCTTTGTTTAGCCAAGATGTAAGTTTAGTTTCAGCCAAAGAGACTGAATCAAACTCTTGGATAGGTGTTTTCAAGACATCTCTATGGGTGTGGTCTTTTAGATTGACTCTTGTTACCACCTGCTTCAAATACAGATAGTCATTTCCCTAATCTTGGATAAGTTGTACCTGTCGCATGAAAGGTCTTTCCAATATGATTTCATAGTTAAGTTTTTTGCCAAAGTCTACTATGGCAAAAGTGTGTTGATATTCAATTCCACAGGAGTTGACTATCACTTTTTCTAGTAGCCCTAGTGGTCTTTCAATGTGTCCGTCAGCCAACTATAATTTCATTCGCGTTTGTCTAATGGATGGCTGTCCCCAGGATTCCCATACTGCTTTAGTGGCTATGGCTATGCCAACTCCACTATATTTCACTGGGAGGGTAGTGTTTCCTTCTTCCCCTTCATAATATTCTCCGACCTTGTTCGTAGGAATTGATCGAATCTCTTTGTTTTCTGTTTCATTTTTTGAGTTTCCCAGATTCTTAGAGATTAACCCCATTATACCCACCTTCTCTAGGGTTTTCTGTAAATCATTCCATAAGTATGGCCTGAGATTCAACAGTTCTCCCAAGGTAAGAGTGATTGGATAGGTGTAGACACGATTGAATGAATGTTGTCTACTTCTAGGGTCTGTTTGGCTCTTTTTACTTGAGTGGTCTTGCAAATGATAGATTCATCTTCATTATCTCCCAGGTAAGAAGGTAATGTTTTTAATGTCATTGGTTTAGATATCCCTGAAGCCTCTGATCCGCAATCCCCATACAGGGATTGTAAATCCATGTTCATATCAGATGGTAGGTTATCTAACCAGACTTCCTCTATAGGAGATGACTTTAAAGTTAGGCTCCCATCATTGATCTCTCTTACCTTCTCTCATAAGTGTCCTGGCCAGTCTTCCTCTACGAATGGAATTCCGTCTAAGGCATCTTCGTTGTCCGGCACTATAAGCTCTGGTTCATTGGTTTCAAGGTGGGGTTCTGCCACCACATCGGATTTTGCTTTCGTTTCTTCTACCGCAAGCTCTTCCGGTTTTTCAACACTTTCAATCTTGGGTTTTTGTTTATCCAGAATTCCTTGCGTGATTCTTACCAAGTTTTGATAAGCTTCCAGCTTAGCTGCTTCCATGTCTGGAGATGGATAGTTTTTCCATTTGTTTTCCATGTTTTGGCCTTCTTTAAGTCTTGCTTGGTAGGCTTCCAAGACGGCATTTATAGGCTCAAAAATTTTGTCAACCAGAATGGATCCTCCAGATTTCACGGTTGTTTCCTTGAATTCACTGCCAGTTTCCTTCAACTTGTCCTGGGCTAGAGTTTTTGTTTTCAACCCGTTGTTTTTGTTTTCTCATCTCATATCTTTTGCTTCTGCTCCTTTTGATTCTTTAAGAAGAAAATTTCGTTTTCTCTGAATCATCAGAGGAATTGTGTTTGTTTTTCTTTGCCTGGGCTCTAGTGATTACCTGGATTGGAACAATCGGTTCGCTCTCCGATGAGCTACTAGGCATCACTTGGACTACATTGACCACAGTTTTTTCCTTGTTCAAAGGATTCTTAGGAAAATCTTCTGGAAAGTGTCCTACCTTTTTGAAATGTTGTATGCAATAAGCTTCAATTGGTTTGAGGTTTTTGTCAGGCTCTGGAAACTCGTTCTTCCAATGGTCATCAGCACCACAATTATGACAGTTGCCTGTTATGGGCTTCATCATGGGTCTTCCCATGGGAGGTCTGACACCTTGATTAGCTACATAGTACATTGGTGCAAGCTGTGGTGTAGCATAAGTCATGGTTTCCTCCATTGGTGGTGGATGTGGACTATACCAATCTCCCTTTACCATTATTGTAGATGGACTAGGCTCTGCATAGGGTGTAACAGGCACTAATGCTTATTCATCTATGACTCTTTCTGAGTGCATGTACTTTACAGGAACCACATTATGTCCTTGATAAGGAGGTTGTTGTCCTAGCATAGGTCGAGGTCTCTCCATACCCATTGGTGGTCTTTGAACTTGAGCCATATTAGGCTGATATCTGTACATGGGTTGTACCTGGGGCCTCATGGGAACGTACTGAACATTCCCATCATACTTTGCTTTAAAGTAGCACTCGTGGGTCTCATGGTTGGTCCATTTACCCTTTATTGCACACCATTTTTGTGGCCTAATTGGTTGTCCCTGTGGGGTTATCCCTTGTCATGGTCCTCTCATAGGTGCTTTTTGCATATTTTTCATCATGTCATTCATCCTTTTTATCATATCTTCTATGGCTCAGAGTGGTGCCGCAGCAGCCGATCCCACTTGTGCTGGTTTTGTGGATGCTGTCTTCTTGCTTTGGTTATCCTTAGGGACATCCTCTTCATTGAAGATCTCACAATTGTCTCCTAGGTCAATAGCATCAGACACACATGCCTCTAGGGTTGTATGCTTTTTACTATAGAGTATAGCATGAAGTTCTTTGTTTAGAAATCCCTCCGGAAACAAGGATACAAGTCGCTCTTCACAGGTATCTCCATCTCTGGGCATCTGGCAATGAATTGTTTCATTTGAGTTGCACAATCCCTAACAGACTCACCATGTTTCTGTTTAAAGCTATAGATTTGAGATACCGTATTATGTTTAATCCCCATTTTAGAACAAGTAGCTACAAATCCTTGAGCTAATGTGTTCAAGTCCATGATCGATCTTGGTGGAATGTTTTGGAACCATGTCAAAGATTTTCCTTCTAATGTCATTCCAAACCCCTCGAATTGAGTATGGAAATCGAATATATGATTTTCTCTTAGCACTTGCTTAAAGCTTGCTAAGTGGTCATATGGATCCCCTGATCCACTGTATTTTCTGACCCATTTTTGAAAATTAGCTGGTTTGACACGTCTATTTGGTTGAACTCCAGGTCTTATGAGAGTTGGTCCTATTCCGAGTCCTTCAAACTAGTCTGTCGAAAATAGTGACTCATGTAGCCCCGGACTGGCCTTAGTGTCACCCGTTTTTCTACGTGATGAGGTGGTTTCTGGTTTCTTCGCATTACTCTCAGATGATCTCTCACGATGTTCGTCTCTTGGAGTGGTTTCTGGTCCTTGACCCAATATCCAATCCCGTATGGAATACCCCTGGTATTTGGTTTGTTCTACATCCTCAGGAGTCATCATAACAAAATTTTTGTTATAACAATCCCTAAACAAGTAAGTTGGTAGATCTATAGATCCCTTATCTTTGATTTTAAAGATATAAACGATCTTCATGGCCGTTAATTGTCCTAGTCTATCATGAGAAGTCCACAAAAGATCTCTTATGTTCCTATCTTCCCAACAATAGACTCTGATCCTAGGATTATTTGCACTAAGTCGTTTCAAGGGCTTCAAGTCTACTTGATAGTATCCCTCGAATTCCAAGGTTGGTGGTCCTTATTTTGTTGATATATTTGGGATTATAGTGTTTAATTCTAAGCCCCATTTGTCTACCACATCAGGATTTTCAACTTGTACATATTGAGTTCCATTTCGATCCATGTACATTTTTCCTTGTTTATTTTCCCTAACCTCTTCTTCGAACTCAATACCATGATCATCAATGCGAATAGCATACTCTTCGTTAGGATCCAAGTAAAACTAGGCTCCATGACGATTATTCTTGTAAAAAGAGAGTATATGCTTATAGCGCATTGTCGTTCGGGTTTTTGAGTGAGTCAAGTAAGAAGACATTTTGGATGTTGAATCTGAGCAAGTGTACGAGACTTCTTCAGGAATTGTGTGCAAGGAGTTGCCTTGATTTACGCTTTCTTCAGTGGATACTCTACTGGTGTTTTCTCTGAATAGGCCTTGATTTCCTAATACACGACTGGATCTAAGGTTCATATAGACTTATGAAGCCCTGGAATGAGTACTCACCTTAGATTGACTTGTTGTCAATTTCCACTTGATTCAATTGCAACTTTTGTCAAGCCACTGATTCCTTGTTTGCAACCGATTCCTATATAAAATTAATCAAATTAGCTATTTTTCTATAAGGACAGTAGAGCTCTTGAGAACTCCAGTGATTCGTCTCTATATATCACTTCAAATCGTGCTATGGAAGTCAAAATTTTGACTTTCAGATTCAACTTAGCAAAATCAAAGGTCTAATCTGCAAGCTGTAAACTGAGTATATCTGTACCAATTTTGATCCGATTAAACCCAAAATTTCCCTATGGCCTTATATTATGCTAATCTAACACTGTATAAGCCCAAAAGTCAAAATTGAAGTCTCTGGATATTAGAAGTAAATAATTGTAATTATTTACTTTTGTCACATTTTTGCACTTTTTAGATTGGTTTGACAAGTATACCACTTGTTACAGCCCTTGGACAAGTTTCAACAAATTTGGACAAAATTTAATCAAATTTACCCACTATTCCGTGTCCGCAGACTCTGATTTCGAGAATCTGGCTTAAGTCTCACTTTTGTGGTCCAAATTTCATCAAAATTGATTTGTGGAGTTTACTTGATGTTCTTGACCTTGTGGTATACTCAAATTTGCAAAATCACCAAGTTTTGAAGTAGATGTAAATAATCGCGATTATTTACTCCCGACAATTTTTTGCAAATTTTTGTCCCAACTTTGACACAGATCTATTAAGCACCTTATGTTGAGGTCACTAGCCAATTTTCATCAAGTTTGGACAATTGTTGGTCAAATGGTCATCAATTATCTGTCCGCAGACCAACTTTGCAATTTTTGTCACAATTTTCAATCCAGTGATCCAAATCTTACCAAATTTAATTTGTGGGCTTATTGCAACATGGTAAAGCTAGTGGTATGCCTACTTGGTAAAAAAAGTTCAAAAACAGGGCAGATGTAAATAATCACTATTATTTACTTTTGACAAATTTGGTCAACTGAGCATGTACACATGTTTATCACATCAATATAAGCCTATGAATCAAGTTTTATGAAGTTTGGATAAATTTTTCCTCAATTCACACTCAAGGTTCAAAAAGTCAGTACAAACTTTAGTTTTTATCTAGTTTTTTGCTAGTTTAGTGACCCAAATCTCTTGGGCCTTTACAAAAGTTGTTTCACATGCAATGAGTCTTGGCTAATTTAGAGCAAAAAGTTAATAATCGTGATTATTAACTTGAGGCTTGAAATGAGCACTTTTTTGCAATTTTCTCAAAGATAGTCCTTTCATGATGTTTTTTAAGTATATAAATCAAGTCAAAACTTAATTTGGCCTAAAATGTCAAGAAAAAGTAAATAATCTCGAAGTGTCCTTGAGCTTACCCCCTGGTTTGGACAACTCTTAGGCTTACTCCCCTGTTGGATTGAGTGAATTCGAGTCTTTTCGTACTATATCTAGCCTTAGATTTGAAATTTTGTAACTTTACATAACAACTTACACTTGATTCTTTCAGAGAGAGCAATGTTATGAAATCCACCTCGGATCCTACTTACCCTACTCCTAATTTCTCATGCAATGGGGTTGTGGAAAGTATCCACAAACACTTGTTTTCTTTTGTTTTTTATGTTTTTCAGAGTCTTGATCTTAAGACGTATCTCGTCTATCAATCATTCTCCAAATCCTAATCTAAATCTACAATCCTACAGTCCTAAAGGTACTCAGTAAGTAGAATTACTTCTAAGCTACCTCTACACAGTGATAGCCGTTTTTCGGCTTTCCATAATTGCCATAGTAAGCTATCTCACCCTATCAAATCACTCAAACATTTTGGTTATCCCTACCATTTCATTGTACATAGGCGTGTGTGAGTTAGGGGACTTTCCCCATATCTTCTTAAAAACCCTCAATTAGCTAGTCACTGGGCTAGTTGAGCCAAACAAAATAAAAATAAAAATAAAAAATATATAAGTATATTATGGCCCATTTGTGTGTAAATATTTCATTGTATATAGGGCCTAAATAAAAGGATTTTTCATAATTATTTTGGTATTTATTTAAATATTTCTACCTATGGTGTGTTATTTATGCTATGTACATTGACTCACCATTACCATATTTTTTCTTACCATTTTGCATACTCTTTATTCTATATAAAAATAATTTCATACAAGCTTCTCTTGTTTTTTATGTAACTCCATCCCAACAAAAATCCAAAAAAAACTAGTTCTATTTATGTGTATATTTTTTCACTATTGTGATTTTTTCCTTCCTACATCTATTCCCTATTACTCTCATAAATTAGACCACCAAAATTATTCATCTTTTTATGATAGACTTATAATGAGAGAGATTTATTTTGACCCCTTTATAATTTTTCCACCTATATTATTTATATTTGACATGTACATATTTTTTTAGACCCCTCAATATTTGATTTTCTTAGTTGTACTATTCACTTATATCATGATCTCAACAATATCTTCAATTATAGACCTACCAAATAAGGCCAAGGTTATGTGGAATGTATGCATGCACCATGGGGAGCTCACTCTTGGAGGTATTCAAAAGAATCATCCAAAGAAGGACCTCACACGGACCTTGTGCAGTGGAAAAAACAATCGGTTTTGCTGAATTTTTAAAGATCACATGCTCCCCAAATTTGAAACGGTGATACAAACAAAAGTTGTAGATCTTGAGCTGAAATTTCACGTCAAATTTTGACATATTTTTTTGTGCTACGAGCTGTGAGCTATGATTTTATTGGTGGACCCCAGTTTGCCCATGCTATGCAGCCACACTCCCTCTTCCACTTTATCATTTTCCTCTTTCACACACACTCCTCCCTCTCCTTCCCACTCCCAAACCTGCAACTCCCATGTCCTAATTCACCCTCTTCACCATTGCCACATCTCTCCCACCTCCATAGCCTTCATCCTCTATTTCTACACCCTATGTGTCCCCTTTTCTCTCTACATATATGTCCATATTACCATACTCTCTTCAGCTTTGTAAAGAAGTTCAAAAAATCATCAAAAATCCAAGGATAACCTCTGAAAATGAAGGCTTTTATCATGAATTTTCCAAGCTTTGAAGATAACGTAGCTTCATCGACACGCGTTACTTCGCCATGCTGACCGCTTCTTCTACCGGTGCTGTAAAGAGGTGAATGTCAACTTCTCCAAAGCTTCAACCTCTCTTTACAAGCTCATCCCTTCTCTAACTTTTCTCACCATTTGGTGAATGATTTTGTAAATATTTTTTAGTGATAATTACTAACTACTAACCACTAACCTTATTGTAAAATGCACCCTCTACTAGAGTAGGCACTCCCAAATTATTCACTCAATCCTCTCTCCTTTCATCCTCAATAATTCTCTTCCCTTGAGCCCACATCCACGTGACTCAAAGGACAAGAGAGACCCACCCTCATTAAAAAAATAAAAATGCATAATCTTTTATTCCTTCAAATAAACTTGATTAGGCCTAATCTTAATCGGGGCTTCTAAAACCTATAAATAGAGCCCTTCTCTCCCTTGTAAATCATCACATGATCACACTATACCGCACCATTCTCAACACATAACACACCACTCTTCAAGCCTAGTTGTGTAGAGTGTGTGCATCGTGAGTGCTCTATTCCATCATTACACATAGGTGCATGGAGAAGCTTGAAGTTAGTTATGCCATCTAGAGGAGTGGAGTGTATGCCATACTCTTCACCACACTTGTAGCCTAGTCTTGTGCATAAATAAGATTTATAGTTTTGGGTGCAATTGTATGCTGCAACTACGACTCTTCTCTCCAAATTGACTTGATAAGTTGGCTCATCAGGTGGTTGAAGGTATATTGTCCTTGAAGTTTGTTGTGCCATTTTATGCTTGGTGGTTTGAGGGATTGTTGAATTGTTTGCCTAAAAGGTCAATTGTAAGAGGGTGCTCGGTGAGAGGGCTCCCGTGACCCTAAGACAATTTGTGTATTGGCAACAAGGTCAAGTTTTGTGTTGTCTCTCTATTTATCATCAAGCTTTGTGTGCATCTAGTCTTTAAGGCTAAGACTGAGTTGCTCAAGTTGATTTGTGCGCTTTACCTCTCTCTGGCGTGGTGAATGTTTGTGTTTGGTGTGTGTGGCTATCTTGCATTCCTCTCTCTTTGTGCGTTTGAGTACAAGGAGATATCACGTGCGTCCTAGTTCGTATCTACTACTAGGTGGTGCCCCTTTTCTTCTTTGGTTTCTGGCTGTGGGTTGTTGTTGTCTCTGATTGTGCTTGCCCCAGCCCCAATTGAGCAGCACGGGAGCCTTGAAGGGTGTTTAGAGGCCGCTCTTCTTGTTGCCCGCCCCGGACCGCCTCATATTGGTGCCCCCACTGAGGAATGACTTTGTGCTTATTGTTGTTGTATTGCATGAATGCTTGAATTTCAGGATAATCAAGTAGATTATATGAATCATGAAAACTTTTATGACGAAGTTTAATTTCAAGGCAACAAAAATTGATCTAGAATATGGTTTGGATTAGCATAACATAAGAAAGAAAAAAAACATTTTCACATAAGAATCTAGAATTTATGCTGAAAGACCTTTCAAAACTTTATGTAGTTAGTTGATGTCATGAGAGGAAATGATTGTTTGGAACTAATCGTTGTGTGGTTCTAGCATTGAGAGACTATGACACGCTATACCTTTGATGATATCCCAATCTTCTTCGGAATCTAGAAGAAGATGTTGATGATTTTCTTGCTGATTTTAGAATGGTTTGTCATATCCTTGGTAAAAGGGATGACATTGAAAAAGGGGATTTTCTATTGCTATGCCTCAGAGGCAACGCTGAGCAATGGTTTTGGAGTATGTCTTCTCGGATTGAAGATGGATATACCCAAATTTCCAAAGCTTTGAAGACCAAATTCTCTAAATTTCCAACAACAGAGACAGCATGGGCTTCATTAGGGAGACTTCAACAACATGGTGAAGACTACTATGCTTATGAGGATATTTTTTCTCATCAATGGGGAAGATGTGGGTTTAGTTCTACATTTCCAGATTATGTAAAAATGGAGCAATTTATTTCGGGTTTGTCTCCTTTCCTAAAGACTAAGGTTACTTGTAGTGGACCCTCTACCTTTGAAGAAGCGGTCGCTATTGCCTGAAGGAAGTTTCACAAGTACTTCTACATCAAAAATGGTTTCCATCATGCTAGAAGAACCAACCATCATGATAGTTTTTCTATCAAGGAGTCATCTCCTTTGCCATACTTGTCTCCTTCTACTCCGACAAATGTTGAAGAAGTTACTTACATGCCAACTGATTATTCAAGTGCTAAAGTGTGTCGCCAAGATTCAAATGTGGAATCTCTTTCTTCTACCTTTATCACAAGCATGCAAAAATCGACACAAGATATCTCAAATGGCATTGATGATTCAATAATGGATACATCCAACCTTTTGGCGGAGGATCAATTTCTAGTCCGAGAAGACGAAGCTTTTGTGCAACATGACTTTATGGAGAATGAAGACCTTGAAGGTAACCTTGATCTTATGGAATGTTCTGAGAGTGTATCTTGGCTAAAAGAAGAGAGTGAAGAAGAAGATGAGATCATAGGCAGGGAGATCATAGACCACATTGATCATAAAGAGATGATTGTGTACATGGAATGCCAACTCCAAAACAAAGTAGAAGAGTGTGAGTTGAATCCATGTGAGGATAATCTTCAAAAAGTGTTTGAGGATGTTGAAAAGCATTGGTATGACCCATGTATATTAAGCATGGAGGACCCTATCATGCAAGAAGCCAAAGTTTTCACAAAATCAAACAGTAATCCATCAACCTTTGAGGTGGTACAATGTGAGGAGTTACAACCTTGTCAAAAGGGGGGCTTAGAAGGGGATGAAGAACATGGGAGAGTAGTAAAAAATAAAATCATAAAAGGAAACTGTCAGAAGGGTATCATTCTCTCCAATGGTGTTTTAGTGGGTGGCTCTTCATTCATGGGACAATCTCTTAGCAAGAAAATCCAAACTTTTGAATCCCCAATCATCTTCACATTGGGTTTCACCTCTTCAAAGTCAAATTCTCCTCTCTTCACATATACCTTTCATTAGGAGTACCATACCTTCTTAAGTGGAAGAGGACATGAATACTTGGTGATGAACAGATGTTTCCAAACCTTTTTCATTTGGTTCTTTGGTGTATGGAGGTCGCACATTGTGATGCTTCTGGTCTTCATCATAGATGAAAAACTTGTTGATTGCTACATGTGGATATTTCATCAATCATTACCAAAATCTATTCTCTTCCAATGTGTTGGAAGCAATAGAAACCTTCGTCTATTATCTACTTATGTGGTAAACTATTTGCAATATCTTCCAATAGCAGTTGGAAGCATGGATCAAGCTTTCATAAATCATGAAGGTCATAGAATTTTTGACTTGATGAGCCTACCCAGGTTGAATGAATTTTATGAGCTACAGTTCAAGAATTTGCTCATACAAGCTCTTGAAGATCGTAGCAGATACATCAACTTTACACAGGAGGAAGAGCAACCAATGTTTTTAAAAAATTAACATTCATAGTGATAGATGCAATGTGGACAACAATAAAATATACAAGTTTCTTCAACCAAAATCAGTAAGTGATTCCATACCATACATCTCTCTTTGGGAAAGATACTTCAAGGTCTTTGATCCTGGGGGGTGCTTATCGAAACTTTCTCAATGGAGGAGGTTTACTCAGTCACTTTATTACGTCCTGCTATTGGCTCAGAGAACCTTCCATATCACACAAGGTTTTTTAATCATACAACAAAGGTTCTTCAAAGATGAGAGCAGACAAAGACAAACGTTACACAATCTACAGTTTGTATGATCGGATAAATGGTACATTCAAATGGTACATGAATGTACCATTATCTAAGGGGGGGGCTAATGATAGTCGTTTCTCGGCTTTCCATAATTGCCATAGTAAGCTACCTCACCTTATCAAATCACTCAAACATTTTGGTTATCCCTACCATTTCACTGTACATAGGCGTGTGTGAGTTAGGAGACTTTCCCCATATCTTCTTAAAAACCCTCAATTAGCTATTCACTGGGCTAGTTGAGCCAAACAAAATAAAAAAAATAAAAGAAATAAATAAGTATATTATGGCCCATTTGTGTGTAAATATTTCATTGTATATAAGGTCTAAATAAAAGGATTTTTCATAATTATTTTGGTATTTATTTAAATATTTCTACCTATGGTGTGTTATTTATGCTATGTACATTGACTCACCATTACCATATTTTTTCTTACCATTTTGCATACTCTTTATTCTATATAAAAATAATTTCATACAAGCTTCTCTTGTTTTTTATGTAACTCCATCCCAACAAAAATCCAAAAAAAACTAGTTCTATTTATGTGTATATTTTTTCACTATTGTGATTTTTTCCTTCCTACATCTATTCCCTATTACTCTCATAAATTAGACCACCAAAATTATTCATCTTTTTATGATAGACTTATAATGAGAGAGATTTATTTTGACCCCTTTATAATTTTTCCACCTATATTATTTATATTTGACATGTACATATTTTTTTAGACCCCTCAATATTTGATTTTCTTAGTTGTACTATTCACTTATATCATGATCTCAACAATATCTTCAATTATAGACCTACCAAATAAGGCCAAGGTTATGTGGAATGTATGCATGCACCATGGGGAGCTCACTCTTGGAGGTATTCAAAAGAATCATCCAAAGAAGGACCTCACACGGACCTTGTGCAGTGGAAAAAACAATCGGTTTTGCTGAATTTTTAAAGATCACATGCTCCCCAAATTTGAAACGGTGATACAAACAAAAGTTGTAGATCTTGAGCTGAAATTTCACGTCAAATTTTGACATATTTTTTTGTGCTACGAGCTGTGAGCTATGATTTTATTGGTGGACCCCAGTTTGCCCATGCTATGCAGCCACACTCCCTCTTCCACTTTATCATTTTCCTCTTTCACACACACTCCTCCCTCTCCTTCCCACTCCCAAACCTGCAACTCCCATGTCCTAATTCACCCTCTTCACCATTGCCACATCTCTCCCACCTCCATAGCCTTCATCCTCTATTTCTACACCCTATGTGTCCCCTTTTCTCTCTACATATATGTCCATATTACCATACTCTCTTTAGCTTTGTAAAGAAGTTCAAAAAATCATCAAAAATCCAAGGATAACCTCTGAAAATGAAGGCTTTTATCATGAATTTTCCAAGCTTTGAAGATAACGTAGCTTCATCGACACGCGTTACTTCGCCATGCTGACCGCTTCTTCTACCGGTGCTGTAAAGAGGTGAATGTCAACTTCTCCAAAGCTTCAACCTCTCTTTACAAGCTCATCCCTTCTCTAACTTTTCTCACCATTTGGTGAATGATTTTGTAAATATTTTTTAGTGATAATTACTAACTACTAACCACTAACCTTATTGTAAAATGCACCCTCTACTAGAGTAGGCACTCCCAAATTATTCACTCAATCCTCTCTCCTTTCATCCTCAATAATTCTCTTCCCTTGAGCCCACATCCACGTGACTCAAAGGACAAGAGAGACCCACCCTCATTAAAAAAATAAAAATGCATAATCTTTTATTCCTTCAAATAAACTTGATTAGGCCTAATCTTAATCGGGGCTTCTAAAACCTATAAATAGAGCCCTTCTCTCCCTTGTAAATCATCACATGATCACACTACACTGCACCATTCTCAACACATAACACACCACTCTTCAAGCCTAGTTTTGTAGAGTGTGTGCATCGTGGGTGCTCTATTCCATCATTACACATAGGTGCATGGAGAAGCTTGAAGTTAGTTATGCCATCTAGAGGAGTGGAGTGTATGCCATACTCTTCACCACACTTGTAGCCTACTCTTGTGCAAAAATAAGATTTATAGTTTTGGGTGCAATTGTATGCTGCAACTACGACTCTTCTCTCCAAATTGACTTGATAAGTTGGCTCATCAGGTGGTTGAAGTTATATTGTCCTTGAAGTTTGTTGTGCCATTTCATGCTTGGTGGTTTGAGGGATTGTTGAATTGTTTGTCTAAAAGGTCAATTGTAAGAGGGTGCTCGGTGAGAGGGCTCCCGTGACCCTAAAACAATTTGTGTATTGGCAACAAGGTCAAGTTTTGTGCTGTCTCTCTATTTCTCATCAAGATTTGTGTGCATCTAGTCTTTAAGGCTAAGACTAAGTTGCTCAAGTTGATTTGTGCTCTTTACCTCTCTCTGCCGTGGTGAATGTTTGTGTTTGGTGTGTGTGGCTATCTTGCATTCCTCTCTTTTTGTGCGTTTGAGTACAAAAAGATATCACGTGCGTCCTAGTTCGCATCTACAACTAGGTGGTGCCCCTTTTCTTCTTTGGTTTCTGGCTGTGGGTTGTTGTTGTCTCTGATTGTGCTTGCCCCAACCCCAATTGAGCAGCACGTGAGCCTCGAAGGGTGTTTAGAGGCCGCTCTTCTTGTTGCCCGCCCCGGACCGCCTCAACAGCAAAAGACGACAATCTTAAGCTATGGGGTTTCTAAAAGAGAGTTTTGAACTCTAGGCGAACCTAGAGGAATTTAAAGGACAATTACACAAGAAGCTTTTGTTTTTCCCTAGTTTAAATCTCTTTGATCCCCGACAGCGACGCCAAATGTGGGATGCATGTCTAACCTCACCATCCTATCTTATTGTAGTATTAGCAAGAACCACGATTAATTTGTCAAACCATGGGACGAAGCTGACTCGACTAGTGCATAGAGGCTACAAGAGGTTGTCAATCTCTGGGAAAACAACTAACAACTCGCATCTAACTCAAGCTACACTCAAGTGACTGAAATCACCAAAAGCCAATCGCTCATCGGCAAGCAAATCACATCCGTTACATCATCAAATGACATCCAAATGTAACGAAACTTCTAAGACAAGTTTACAAGACCTAAGCACACATGCCTATGGCCTAAAACCCCACTTTAGGTCAAGTTTCAAAATCGCGATTATTAACAGCAGTGGATTTTTGACCTATTCGTTTTCAACCCATAATGCATCGAAATGCTTAGCAATGATGCTCCAATACCTCGCCTATGCTTAGTTTTTGATTTAGAAGTGTAAATTCCTAATTATGATGAAATTAGGCCATGGATCGGCGACCCCAAAAGCTACGAAATACTGTGAATGGGTTATGTCAATGCATAGAGCTCTTACTTGCGGTTGCAATGCAACAAACGCATTTGCAATGTGACAACCAGAGAGAGAGTAGGAAGTGCGAGAAGGAAAGGAGTGAGCGTTGTTAGCTCAGGTTGTGTATTTCTTATCTAGAAACTTACAAAAATTGGCTTTTATACATCAGCCAAGGTTTTTGGGTGGTCAAAAGTAATAATCTGGAGTTCTACCACATCTGGGAATTGATTGGTTGATACAATCTAGAAGCTTGTCGCCCCAGCTCATTAATTCCAAAGTTTACCAAGAAAATAGGAGTTACAATATTCCCGATTTATAAAAAATAATAATTTTTTTACAAGGAGAACTCCAAAAAATGGTATCCGCGTTAGCTTGCTGCTAACACTTCTCTCTCTCGTTATGCATGGTAGTGTCAAGTCTTCGTACTTCACTCCAGTTTGGAAATGCTCCTTCACCATAAGGCGAGAGAGTATATCCACCCATATCCCTCGAGCTAAGATGTCAACCATCTACACACACCCCCCATCACTCATGTTAGTTAGAATGATGAAAACAAAGATTCAAAATCAAGTATTATATCCTCAAAAAAATATGTGTTATATCAAAATCAAATTTTTATAACCGCAGAAGATCAAAAAGATACATAGTGTTTCTAGGAAGATACATAAATACAAAAGGGTCCAATGAACCAATTCTTGGTTCCTACAATTGATGTTCTACCCATAAATTTGTTCACATCTCGGGTGTCAAACTTTAGCACTTCAACTTGTGCACTAAAAGTCACGTCTTTATTTTTTTACCATTCTTCCCTTGTGACACATCCTTGGGTGATAATCCATTAGAGTAGTTTACGTAAGCATGTCATTCATTCACATCATTTCTGTAGAAATATATACTTGAGTTCACTGCTATTGGTTGTGCTCGGGCAAAGTCACTAATGCACCTTGGTTTCCTGTAGTCATCAAAGGTAATGGTAACATTGTCAGGGTTATATGTGAGAATAGGTCCATAGAATCTATTGAACCAATCCTGGGGAACATAATAGAATTGGTTGCCGCCAATTGACCTCTTCCATACTCTGATTATGACCTTCTCACAAAAGCCGTATCTTTGGTTTAGCATAAGGGCCTTCTTACTAAGTATGAGTTCACAACTCGGTATGTCCAAAAGAGAGCATAAGTAAAGGTAAAGAACATATCCTTGCACTTTAACATCCTCTTCTTGGAACTTTTCCTTCACCCAAAGTTGTGGGTTGGTCATGAACCTATTAGGCACTTGTGTTGGATGTTCAGACTGAGCTTTGATATATAACTCCCATGCTACGTAAGTGGTGGGTATAAGCAAATCCCTAGTCCCCTTTGAAACTCAAGCCACTTCAATTCTCCAATGGAGACTGAATCCAACCACGTAATTGGAAAAGATTCTTTGTGCAAAATCACTCAAGAGTTCATCAAGACACTTAAGAAGATCCATCGAAAACAAGACAATGAGAGAGAGAAAACTTAGTACACATGTAAATCAAAACTAAGTCTATGATTCTTTTATTTATCAAAATATCATCTTTATGATTTCATTACAATATCATGGGTGTCTTGGAGCTAATTCTCTAAAGATTCTTTTAGCTCTTGTAATAGGGTATTCTCTCGGACCTCCCACGCGACAATGCGGTCTGTAGTTATCATCTAACTTTTCTTTTCCTATGACATCTATAAGAGATTCAAACCTTTTAGCAGCTTTGACAATCCTTAACATCTAGGAACATATTGCCAAGTAGTAGAACATGTCTTGTAGGCATAGCCATATTCTGAGTTGAAGTAGTCTGAGGTTGGAAAACCAATCTCTTGGACTGTCATCAGTGTAGATGAAGAATTCACGAAAAGTTTCTTGGTGATGGCTAAGGTAACTGCGGTCAACACTCTTCCAACAAGTTGTGCTTCCTGGTATGCCAAAGACTTTGATCCCGATTACTAAGTAGAAGAGTTCCCATTTATCCTTGGACAATCGTGTCGCCATATTGTTGAACACTATGGCCAAAACCTCATTCCCTTGGCTAAAGCATTTAGATGTCACTTTGACAGCTATTTGTTACTGCAAAACAAACATTCAAATAAAATTATATTGCCATTCTTGAGCACTTCAATCCCTTTATTATAACTCAAACAAACACTTTCACTCAAGAAGACAAGTCAAACAAGTACCATCAACCAATGTCACCTATAGATGCATCATGAACAATATCTTTTCTCAAACAGCATGCATGAATGTGTGCACGATGCATAACTAACCCAACTAGTATCAGGCTTAAGGCTATCCCCATAACCTTAAGTTTTGGCTGTGATACCAGGTGAGAGATACCCCTCCCTCAAGGTCTATGCACAAAATACACAGTTAACAGTTTTATACAATTTTCAATATACATTAGATTTGTAGAAGCATTTGCATAGGGGAGGAGTTCTTAGCACTCGACCAAGCATGGAGTTTAGGCCATGAGCCAGACTGCATCCAGAGGTACCTAGCCACTAGTGCTACCCCTGAATGGATGTTATGAATGAAAGCGTACTCAAGAAAATTATAACAGTGTAGAGGGTGAATATATGTGTACACCGCATTGCAGGAAGAGAGAGAGAGAGAGAGAGAGAGAGAGAGAGAGATAATATAGTGGAGGGTGAAATAGAGTGCATAGAGACATGAGAAGATGATAAAAGAGAATCTTTAAATGTCCATCTAAAAGGAACATGCAACTATGTATTGATGCAATGAAAAAATTTGGGTATACCTTAACATCAAAAAGTTTATGACAAAACAATTAGCACAGCGCCGGATCCTGTGTGGGGATCGGCCGGTTCACCCATCCACTTCCACTCTACTAAGGATAGAGAGAATTTCACTTTGCCGGGAACGAGCCAGAACACCTCCCACCTACCTGAGCGAGACATAGGCTGAGGCTGCTTTGCCTCCCTCTATGAACTCGAGATCTGAAAGGATCCCAAATACCAGGCAAGTGGTCGGGTATCAACACTAACCATACTAGTTTAGGTGCCACGCTTCTTCGATGCCCAACATTGGGTATTTAGGCAAAGCCAAGGGAAAATCCTCGATGCGTTAGCCGTGTAGATCATTCAACCCTTGATGCACGAACCATGTAGATGAGCCTAACAAAAGAGAAGAAGACCTAGGCAACACCCCCGATCTAGCAAAGCCCAGGTGAGCGACCCTTTACTCTAAAGCTAAGTGATGTAGGTGATCCTAGTCTTCTACCGACGCTGCCATGGGAAACATAACACACGATTCCAATCACAATAGCACTTCCGAGATGCACAAACAATCCTTTTCCAAACAATTAGACTCTACAGGGTCTCTACCCTTACACATCTACCATAAACCATCTTGATCATTTCATGATCCAATCCAAAAAAACTATAAACTATAATCACATCATATGGGTAAGCACTCTACCCTACTTGGGTGAGGCACGACCAATCCTGCATGACCACTTTAGAGCATAACAAGGCTGCAAAAATTTTGGCAACATTTTGCCAACATAACTAAATCCAAACAACAAAAGACCATAAGCCAAACCGGATTCCACCATAAAATTTCAACCATAACCCATGAGGGAATCTCAGCCCTTAACCATAAATCATAATCACAGTGAACCAACTCCCACACTTGGAGTTTGACACATCTTCTGCAATCAATTAGAGTCCTCACACATGTGACCTTTAATAAGTTATTCTTTCATGCATAAAAAGAGTCCAACTAGAAACTAATCATGATATAAAAATCCCATTTTGAAAATATCCAACCATGCAAAGTTGATGCATCACATCTCCACATCACCTCTCTAGCACATAGAGCTAGTTTTGACCTAAGAAGGTGAAAAAAATCATAACCATGCATATGAGGCATCAAAATCAATCCATGAGTTCCCATACATCATATGATAACATTCCAACACCATAAACATGATGCAAAATAACTCCGACCTTTAGGTCAACCATAAACCATAACTTCACACATATGCCAAAAAAAAAATATGGATATATTTGGAAGCATCCAAAATATGAAAATGAAAGTATTTGACCTCAAAAAAATGCATCAAGTTCAGATCCATAATAAATATTATCACTCCATCACATCACTTTGACCATATAATACTCACACAACAAACAGTAACCCAAAAGAAAGCCACTTTATTCATATCTGCCTATGCGGTTCGAGATGTTTAACCATATACTCTCACATAAGTTTATGTCCATCTAATAATTGAAATCAACTCACCAATACAAACCATAAAACATATGAAAACGGCTCGGTTAACTCACGATGTCATATGGTATCCCCCTTGATAGCACTCCTACGCATGTAGGTAAAACCGGTTATAGACTGATTAATAACTCGCATTCCCAAAGTGATAACGGAGACCTAAATTCATTTATCATCAAGTTTTATGAAGCTTTTTAATTGGTGAAGTGGGTT
This sequence comes from Adiantum capillus-veneris, assembly GCF_014529385.1. NCBI lineage: Eukaryota > Viridiplantae > Streptophyta > Polypodiopsida > Polypodiales > Pteridaceae > Adiantum > Adiantum capillus-veneris. Next base: position 96,689,114 of record NC_140953.1, on the reverse strand, counting down.
TGCCCATCCGGTGAATCTATATAGTGGTTCTCGAAGGAGCCTGGAGTAAAAAATATTTGGTTGTGTAGTGGACATCAAACTGTTTTTTGACCATATCTCTTAGCTCGTGCGTGTTTTTCACATGATACCTAAGAGAGAGAAAATGTTCTAAATGATGTGTTTTACCTCTGGTACAAAGGGTGCGGTTGATTCATAATGGTTTGTGATTTATGACCAAAACAGTGTTCCTACCGTCTCTCTGATGTGAAACAAAAATCGTTTTTTATGCACGGACATGACCATAAACGTATCATGTGAATAAATCAGTGTGTTAAACATGATGAAATAATCATGGGGAAACTTTGTATGTACTTAGTTAATCCATACATATCGTCGTATGCGAAAAAACAATCACCAAGAGGGTGACTACGTAGAAAAACGGCAGAGAGAGAGAGAGAGATGATGCCGTGCTTTAGAATCTATTAGGGGTTGTTGAAAGACTTCTTGCTTTGTCACAAGAGAGTGGTGATGAGAGTACGTAGAGGTATCCACCACGAAAGCTTTCGAAGAGTGTGTACACCGTGAAACGAGAGAGAAGATAATAAGCAAGTAAAGAGAGAGTATCCTTCTTCTTCTTATCAAGAGAAGAGCTTATGGATATGGTGATGAAGAGTTTTCACCACTCCGTATAATAGATACGTATAGTCTTGCGGTAGTAGATGCAACAGACGACAGCTGAGAGATGGCTTGAAGGTAAGAGCTTGAGAAGGTAACTCTGACATCAAGGCAAGAGAGCTTTTGCGTCCAAGAGTGTGTTCTCGAAGTGAAGGGAGAGGAGTCTTTATATAGGTTTTCATCACAAGCTAAGAATAGAGTGAAGCAAAGAGAGATAAGTTCACACACGGTCGCAGCTGATAAATTTTCTTTTCCCTTCCTTGTGGACAAGGATTTCGATGCACGATTTTGTGTCTCGAAGAAGAATCTTGGCTTCCAAGAAAAGAGCTAAGAAAAGAGCTCTAAATTAAACTCCTCCTCTCTCATTTTTGAAAAGACTCTTTCTTTTCTAAGAACAAGCTTTTGCTTTTTGGTGGTCAACTCTCCCACTTACCATTCAATTTTTACAGCAAATTGACCATCCGAGCAGTATTTGGCCAAATAATGGAAACCGTAGCTAGACTATGCCACACCGTAATATCCCACATAATTATGACTTTCCCATACTGTCTTGATGTATTTACGGTACCGCCTTTTATAAGAATTTCTCGTAAAAATTCCATTTGGTCCCGTTTTTCTCCGGGCGATCATTTTTAAATCCGATGGAGAATAAAATTAATAGTTTTATATTTAGGTCATTATAAAAAGCACATTGCTTTTCATGCCAAAAAGCACAAAAAGCTAAAACCAATGGATTTTTTCAAAACTGAACCAAACGTTCGTCTAACCTACTGGAATATGGAATGACCTTCAGAACCTTTCAATACTGTCAATCAAGCATCTTAACTAAGCATTTGCATAGGGGAGGAGTTCTCAGTGCCCAAGCAAGGATGCAGTTTAGGCCATGAGCCGGACTGCATCCTCTAGACCCATCAATCTACACCAAAATTGTAAACTTTTGACATTAATTTGGGAACTTGCATGGGCATATTAGGAGCATATGCATGTAAATCACTGCATCATAATGCTTGTTTAGTATGATTTTATGACTGTTGCATATAAATGTCATTGAAATTTGAATGCTTGGTCATTGTTTTGTGGGAATCTTATAATTAAAGTGCCAAGCGTGAGCGCCATATTGACAGAGAGGACTGTGGGCCGCAAGGTTACTGAATATGAAGTTTAAGGAGAGAGAAAGTGAAAGAAGCCAACTTTGTTTTGGGCAGATAATGAGAGAGAAAGACGAGCCGTGAAGAAGGGTTTTAAGTTTCTTTGCCGAGTGGGTTGAAAATTAGAGGAAAGGTGAGCTGTAACATTTAATGGCCTAATAACTTATGTGTAGCGGAAATTAGCATGAACATAGTGGGCATTTCATTAGAATAGATTCCTAATGAGAATTACAAGAGTGCTTGGGTGGAGAGAGCAACAAAAAGCATAACACCTAGTTAGATAGCATCGACAATACTTTCAAAAGAGAGAGAAATTAAGCTATTGACAACAGTTGAGGACCGGATTTGCATGGAGCCGGTCCCCCCTCCAAAAGGCTTTGTATTATGGTTTCTCCCATCAAGAGAGACATTGTACAATACAATTCTTTGTGTTCCTTCAAGACTAGCTAGTGCAATGAAGATGAAAGCTTCATGCACTAAGCAAAACACTTAATAAACACAACTTTAACTATCCCCGTTCTCAGACCCAAGACCTCACACACCTTCGAAGATGGTGAGAGCTAGCAGGGTATGAGAGTAGATTGAGAGGAAGAAGGAGTATCTTACGAGAAAGATGTACATCTCCTCACATAATCACTCATATTAGCATAGCTTAGCTTAGTAATTAGCTTGGTAGAGGAGATGAGCATGCATTGAAGCTTGGCTCTTAGTTGGATTTGCATCCGCATGCCAAGAGAGTGTCGATGTAGGCTTCTATCTCACAAGCTTGGAGTAGGTGATGAGCTCTCCATTAAAGCTTGGGAAGAGATAGTCTTCTTTGCTTCACACATAACCTGTGTGTGAGTGTGTGTGTGATAATGCCTTGCAAAATTCAGCCCCCTCTCTCTCTTGGGTGAGCCCCCTTGCTATTTGCTCTTCCTGCAGCCTCATTGGCCCTCCCCCAAGTCAAGCCAATTACAATTAAGCATCATAAGTGATAGCCTTCTGACATGTGTCCCCCTTTCCCCTTTTTGAGAGCTTTAGGTAATTAAATAATTAAACTAAACTCTCATTGGACCCCTTTGCCTCCTGGCCAATAGGAATCAGGCAAGCCATGGGGCTCCTTAATGCTCATTGGACCCCTTGGGAGACTGCCCAATAGTCTTCTAGGAAACTTAATTCTTATTGGTTTCTTTTATTAAATGTTTTTAAATTAATTAAACTAGATTTACTCTAGCTTAATTCTCATTGGTCCACTTCAAGGGTCATCCAATAGAAATTGGGCACACCTTGTGGGCATCTGGCCTAGGGAGCTGACATGTGTCCCTCATTCCCTTTGTGTAAAGGGATCCTGTGTGTGTGTGTGGCTTTCTCTCTCATCCCCTACCTTTAGGGCTCGCCCCCTCCCATGTAGGGATGTGCAAAGACTTTTAGGGCACACACAAAGCATCCAATTTTCCCTAGGGTTGACCTTTGGACACAACCTTTGAATTTTGGAACCTTAGCATTTTGGAAGTCTTAATGGGCTGAACCTTAGGGTCTTTTTAGCCCATTGTTGCACATGGATCTTTTGCAGATGGCCCCCCCTTTGGATCCCTATTTTCCCTCCTTTGGATCCCTACTGTGGCCGGTCTGCTAGCTTAACCAATATTCTAGCTTTTTCTCCCCTGGCACTTCCCCACATTAAATGATTAGTTTAATATGAGAAAATCATTTAGGAGAATTAGATATTGATTATTATGACATGAGCCCTGCTCTGCAGTGAATCGAGGTGAGAGAAGAAAAGAGTTTTAACGTCCTAGGAAACTATCCCAAGAGACCTTAAAGATCTAGCGGACGAGAGTTGAACTCAAGATGAGAAGAAGTCGAGAGGGGCCGAGGGCAGTAGTTTAGGAAATAGCCAAGAATTGAGAGCAACATGGGAAGCGAGAAAGTTTGGGGACCGCCAGGAGGGGCTGAGTCGAGAAGGAAGCCGAGTCGAGGTTGCTGGACATGATTTCGAGAGCAAAAGTGAGAATTGGCTTTTATAATGAGAAGTCATTAAAAATGAATTTGAAAAAAAATTGTTTTTCCTGATCTTAGAAACCGTGAGGCAGTTAAGGAAGTGGGGGTCGCTTGAGAGAAGCGGAGAGTCGCAAGTGAGTAAGAGGACAGTTGGTTGGGGAGCGGTTCTGGCCAGAGAAGGAGCCTGAAGGGAGCGCTCCAGATAGAGATTAGAGAGAGAGAGAGTATAGCGCTAGTTGCTTAGAGAGAGAAAGTAGGAGAGAGAGAGAGAGAGAGAGAGAGAGAGAGAGAGAGAGAGAGAGAGAGAGAGAGAGAGAGAGAGAGAGAGAGATATTTCGGTTGATTGCTCGTGTGTATTGAACGGCTTGAGAAGGTCTCTCTATGTGTGAGTGTGTGTTATCCTTGCTTGCATAATATAGCAATACACAGAAAGAAAGTAGAGAGAGAAATGGGTAGCGCTGAAGAAAGACAAAAAGAGAGAGCTTCCGTTTTGTGATTTCTTGAGTGTGTGTGTATCCATTTGCTTCACTGTGTGTGTGTTGATTGCATGGAGAATGTATAAAGAGCCGCCTGAAGCAAGCGCTGCCTGGTGAGGTCGCGAGCACGAGGAGGAGGGAGTCGAGGAGGCTTCCCTGTATACTGTGATTGTGTGTGTTCCATAATTAGTAAGAGAGATAGAGAAGGTGCTACAGGCCAGGCCGAGTGCAGTTGAGAGCAAGAGGAGTCGCCAACGGGAGCCACGAGAGGTGAGGAGTTCTAGAGATTGAGTATGTGTGTATGTGCTGAGTGAAGAGAGTAAGAGAGAGAAAATCCGATTTGTAGCGCTAAGTGGAGAGAGAGAGAAATAGATTTCGTTTTCAATCTTCTGTGTGTGAGTGTGTGTTATCTTTGCCTGCATAATATAGCGCTACAGAGAAGATAGATAGAGAGAGAGAGAGAGAGAGAGAGAGAGAGAGAGAGAGAGAGAGAGAGAGTAAGTTTTCTGTTTCTGTATCGCAAGATTAGTGAGAGAGCTAATATGTAAGCTTGCGAGAGGACCCGCAGAAAGGGCTGCCATTACCTCTACATTGCAAGCATAGTGCTATAGTAAAAGGCATAGAGAAAGAGAAAATTAATTCTTTGTAGCAAATCGAGAGCAGGATAGGCCAAGTAGGGGTTGTCTTTGTTGCGCCCTGAATGAAGGGAAGATACTAAGAGGACTTGATGGGGTTCTAAAGGAGGCCGCCAAGAAGGTGGTGTGTATGACAGTTAGTGAGATAGAGAGAGAATAAATACCTTGCTGATCTAGTGAGAGAAAGAGAGAGAAATTTGGAAAGTAAATTCAAAATTTTGCTGCGGAGTGACTTACTTTCAAGTGAGAGGAGCTACTGCTCGAATTCGGACGTAGACGGAAAACAAAAAAAACCCGAAATCAAAAGTTAAAATTCACTGGTTAGTTTTTTTCTTGATTTCTAAACAAATTCATAAAACTAGAAAGAAGTATTGCTAGTTTCATTATTTGGATTGTTAGCTTCATAATTGAAAACAAATCTGATTGTTTGAAGACGTATCCTTGGAAATGAAATGCTGCATATAGTTGCGTGATTGATGGCATTTGGGAAGGGGAATTGAATCATTGATATTTTTTGGCATTTCAATAAAAATTTACATTTTACAAGATTATTCTGGTGTTTTTCATTGGAAAATTTGCAAAACTGTTCAATGATTCTAGTTGCAATGTTCAATAATTTGAAGTCCAGTAAGTGATTGATTTGTTTTGTGAGTTCTGAAGTGTTGTTTTGAACTCTAGCAGGCAAATAAATATCTAAATGATTGCATGATGATGAATTTTGGTTAAAAATTCCATTAAAAATGTATATGGGAACTCAGATTTTAACCATAAATAGCATATTCGGAGAGCATACATGAGTAATCCTGCATATTAGAGAGTTGGACTACGAAGCATAGTAAAGTAAGGAAAATACGAACGGATAATTAGAAAATTGATAAATAGGTTTGAAAGCCGCACAATTATGGAAAATTAGTGCAAGTCTAGGCTAGTTAGGGGACCATTGGGTTACTTGAACGTTATTTAGAAGACTTGGAAGGCGACATTCACATCCAGAGGTACCTAGCGACTAGTGCTAGCCATGAATGGGTGTTATGAATGAAAGCGTACTGAAGAAAAATATAACATTGTGGAGGGTGAATATATGTGTACATCACGTTGTGGGAAGAGAGAGAGAGAGAGAGAGAATATAGTGGAGGGTGAAATAGAGTGCACAGAGACATGAGAAGATGACAACAAAGAATCTTTAAATGCCCATCTAAATGGAACAGTCAACCATGTATTAATGCAATGACAAATTCTGGGTATACCATACCATCAAAAAGATTATGACAAAACAACTAGTAGAGCACCGGACCCTATGTAAGGATTGACCGGTTCACCCATCCACTTTTGCTCTCCTATGGACAGAGAGATTTTCACTTTGTCGAGAGCGAGCCAGAACACCTCCAACCTACCTGAGCCAGACATAGGCTGAGGCCGCTTCACCTCCCTCCATGAACCCGAGCTCTGAAAGGATCCCAGATACCAGTAGATGGTAGGGTATCAACACCCATCATACGAGTTTAGGCGCCATGCCTCTTCGATGCCCAGCACTGGGTGTTTAGCCAAAGCCAAGGCAAAATCCCCGACGCGTTAGTGTGTAGGTCATTCAACCCTCGACACACTAACCGTGTAGATGAGCCTAACAAAAGAGAAGAAGCCCTATGCAACACCCCCAATCCAACAAAGCCCCAGGTCAGCAACCCTTTAGTTTAATGCTAAGCAGTGTAGGTGATCCTAGTCTTGTAGCGACGCTGCCATGAGAAACATAACACATGAGTCCAATCACAATAGCACTTCCCTAATGCACAAATAATCCTTTTCCAAATAGTTAGTCTGTACAGAGTCTCTACCCTTATACATCTACCATAACCCATCTTGATCACTTCATGATCCAATCCAGAAAAACCATAAACCATAATCTAATCACATCACATGGGTGAGCACTCCACCCTACTTGGGTGAGGCACGACCAATCCTGCATAGCCACTTTAGAGCATAACATGGCTGCAAAAACTTTGTTAGCATAACCAAATCCAAAAGAAAAAAGACCATAAGCCACACCAACTTTCACCATAAAATTTCAACCATAACCCATGAGGGAATCTCAGCCCTTAACCATAAATCATAATCACATGAAACCAACTCCCACACTTGGAGTTAGACACCTCCTGCAACAATCGATCGGAGTCTACACACATGTGACCCTTAAGAAGTGATTCTTTCATGCATAAAAAAAGTCCGACCAACAACTAATTATGATATAAAGATCCAATTTTGACAATATCCAACCATGCAAAGTTAATGCATCACATCTGCACTTGACCTCTCTAGCACATAGAGCTAGTTTTGACCTAGAAAGGTGAAAATTAGTCATAACCATGCATATGTGGCATCCACATCAATCGATGAGCTCCCATATATCATATGATAACATGATGCAAAACAACTCCTACCTTTAGATCAACCATAAACCATAACTTCACACATATGAAAAAACAACCATTTTTTGACATTTTTGGAAGCATAAAAAATATGCAAATGAAAATACTTGACCTGAAACCAATGCATCAAGTTCAGGTCCTTAATATAAAATATCACTCCATCACATCACTTTGACCATGTGGTACTCACACAAAAAACGACAACCCCAAAAGAAAGCCACTTTATTCATGTCTCCCTATTTGGTTCGGGATGTTTAACCATATACTCCCACATAAGTTTATGGCCATCTAATAATTGAAATCAACTCACCAAGAAAAACCATGAAACATATCAAAACGGCTCGGTTAACCCACGAGGTCATATGGTATCCCCTCTTGATAGCACTCCTACGTGTGTAGGTAAAACCGGTATAGAGTGATTAATAGCTCGCATTCCCCAAAGTGATAACGGAGAGATAAATTTGTTTATCATTAAGTTTTATCAAGATTTTTAATTGTTTAAGTGGGTTTGTCCATCTGGCGAATCTATATAGTGGTTCTCCAAGGAGCCTGGAGTAAAAAATATTTGGTTTAGTGGGCAACAAATTGTTGTTTTACCATATCTCTTAGCTCGTGTGTGTTTTTCACATGATACCAAAGAGAAAAAATGTTCTAAATGATGTATTGTATCTCTAGTATAAAGGGTTCGGCTGATTCATAAAGGTTTGTGATTTATGACCAAAACAGTGTTCCTACCGTCTCTATGATGTGAAACAGAAAGCACTTTTTATGCACGCACGTGATCATAAACGTATCATGTGCATAAATCAACTTGTGAAACATAATGAACTAATCATGGAGTAGCTTCTTATGTACTTGGTTAATCCATACATGCACTCATCTGCAAAAAATCAATCACCGAGAGGGTGACTACGCAGAAAAACGACATAGAGAGAGAGAGAGAGATGATGACTATGGAGTTTAGGGTTTCTCACCGTGCTTTAGAATCAATTAGGGTCTATCAAAAGGCTTCTTGATTTTCCATAAGAGAGCCGTGATGAGAGCTACATAGAGGTATCTGCCACGAAAGCTTCCGAAGAGCGCATACACCGTGAAATGAGAGAGAAGATAATAAGCAAATAAAGAGAGAGAGAGTATCCCTCTTCTTCTTCTCAAGAGAGAGAAAATCTTATAAAGACGGTGATGAAGATCTTGCACCACTCCGTATATTAGATACATATAGTCTTGCGGTAGTAGATGCAACCGACGACAGCTGAGAGATGGCTTGAAGGTAAGAGCTTGAGAATATAACTCTGACGTTGAGGCAAGAGAGCTTCCGCATCAAAGAGTGTGTTCTTCAATTGAAGGGAGAGGGGTCTTTATATAGGCTCTCAAGGCCAAGATCACACTCTAAGAATAGAGTGAATCAAAGAGAGATAAGTTCTTGAACGTTCGGGGCTGAATTTTTTTTGTTAAAATTATTATTTTTTTAAAAAAAAATTTCTTCCTTGTGGACATGGATTTCGATGCACAAATTTGAGTCTCTAAGAAGAAGCTTGGCTTCCAAGAAAAGAGCTCTAAACTAAACTCCTCCTCTCTCTTTTCTAAAAAGACTCTTTCTTTCCTAAAAACAAGCCTTTGCTTTTTGGTGGTCAACTCTTCCACTTACCAATCAATTTTTACAACAAACTGACCATCCGAGGAGTATATGGCCAATTAATGGAGATAGTAGCTAGACTATGCCACACCATAATATCCCAACATAATTATGACTTTCCCATATTGTCCCAGTGTATTTACGATACTGCTTTTCATAAAACATTTTCTCTAAATATCTCATTTGGTCCCGTTTTTGCTATGGGTGATCATTTTTAAATTCGATGGACACTAAAATTAATCCTTTTTTATTTGGGTCATCATAAAAAGCAGATTACTTTTCAAAAAAGTCAAAAAGCACGAAAAGCTAACAACAACGGATTTTTCCAAAATTGAACCAAACGTCTAACTAACCTACAAGAATATGGAAACGACCTTTCTTTTCACATTAGAACCTTCCAATCATCTTAAGTCAAAATTTGGGTCTTACATCCTTCCACACTTCAAAAATTTGAGGTGTCCGATGAAAAAATCATGGGGCAAATTCGTATGTACTTTGTTAATCCATACATGTCCTCATATGCGAAAAAACAATCATCGAGAGGGTGACTACGTAGAAAAACGACATAGAGAGAGAGAGAGAGAGAGAGAGAGAGAGAGAGAGAGAGAGAGAGAGAGAGAGAGAGAGAGAGAGAGAGAGAGAGAGAGGATACCGTGCTTTAGAATCGATTAGGGGCTGTTGAAATACTTCTTGCTTTGTCACAAGAGAGCGGTGATGAGAGCTACGTAGAGGTATCCACCACGAAAGCTTTCGAAGAGTGCGTACACCATGAAACAAGAGAGAAGATAATAAGCAAGTAGAGAGAGAGTATCCTTATTCTTCTCGAGAGAGAAGAGCTTATGGATATGGTGATGAAGAGTTTGCACCACTCTGTATAATAGATATGTATAGTCTTGCGGTAGTAGATGCAACAGACAGCAGCAGCAGCTGAGAGATGGCTTGAAGACAAGATCTTGAGAAGATAACTCCGACATCAAGGCAAGAGAGCTTCCGCATCCAAGAGTGTGTTCTCCAAGTGAAGGAGAGGAGTCTTTATATAGGTTTGCATCACGAGCTAAGAATAGAGTGAAACAAAGAGAGAAAAGTTCACACACGTTCATGGTTGATAAATTTTTTCTCCCTTCCTTGCGGACACGGATTTCAATTCACAATTTTGCATCTCTAAGAAGAAGCTTGGCTTCCAAGAAAAGAGCTAAGAAAAGAGTTCTAAATTAAACTTCTCCGCTCTCTTTTCTAAAAAGACTCTTTCTTTCCTAAGAACAGCTTTTTCTTTTTGGTGGTCAACTCTCCCACTTACCATTCAATTTTTACAGCAAATTGATCATCTGAGCAGTATTTGGCCAACTAATGGAAACCGTAGCTAGACTATGCCACACCGTAATATCCCAATATAATTATGACTTTCCCATACTCTCTCGATGTATTTACGGTATCGCTTTTTACAAAAATTTATTGTAAAAATTCTATTTGGTCCCGTTTTTGCTCCGAGTGATCATTTTTAAATCCGATGGAGAATAAAATTAATAGTTTTATATTTAGGTCATTATAAAAAGCACATTGCTTTTCAAAAATGCGGAAAGCACAAAAAGCTAAAAACAACGGATTTTTTCAAAACTGAACCAAACGTTCGTCTAACCTACTGGAATATGGAAACGACCTTGCTTTTCACTTCAGAACCTTCCAATACTGTCAATCAAGCATCTTAAGTCCAAATTTGGTAAAATAGATATTGAAAGTTATTTTTAAATTTTTTTTAGAAGAGACCCAAAAATTGGGGATCTTACAACACTACACACTTCTTTTGAAAGCGAGATAGTTTCTAACTTAATCCTGCTGAATTCGTCAAAAGGAAAAGTAACAGACCTATAAAAAATATGCGTAACACTTGCTTAGGTATTCTATCACTAATTGTATATTCATCTACAGATAAATTTTCAACCTATGAAGAAATCAACAAGTTGATATGTAAATTTTGTAATACTGGCTTTCTGCGGAGTGAACTGGTTACTAGTATAACAATAGCAATTTGCTTAAATGACTGGCCAGGAGCCAGAGTAGATCCTGTTTTTCTTTGCAATGTAATAAGTAAGTAGGCCCATACCTAATGGGTCTACAACCTTATTAGGTATGTGCATGGGTATGGATGGGTGCACACACACACACACACACACACACTCTTATGGATAGTTCTAGCTTGCTTGTAATTTTATTTTGCTGGGACTACTAACCGCGAATACCTAGAGTGTACTACAGGCTCGGGTAAAGAATTTTGTGAGGACCTTATGGTATCTTTACCATGTAAAATAAAGGGGACATTTTGCCTTGCAGGGATAGTGGCTTGTATTGACTAAGGTGGGATCGTACCAATACCTAACCCTGTAGTTCATTGAGGTCATGAAGGTATGCGGGTTTTATGGCTCTGCATTCCTTGGCATTTTCTACAAAACCATGGTGGCTCCCTCCTTTTACACTCTTCATTCTGTGTACATGCAACGTGGTTTAGCTCCATATCTAGTGTAGGGACATGATGTTCTGTGCTGACGACTGGATGCCACTTGCTCCATAACACCTCTTTTTTCTCCCTCCCTACGTATGCCTTTGTACCTATGGTGCACTACTACTACAATTACCTACTATGGATTGGCCCGCTTTACTACCATAAAGAGGATGTTAACTGCTCCTAAACCCTATAAAAGGTGAGCTTTTTTAACTCACTTAGCATTGGTAATGTGTGCATGTGTTCTTGATGTATTTATTTTCATATTAGCACTTCCTATGAATTGGCCTACTGGTTGGTACTATTAAGTAATAGATCTATGGCTAAAGGCAAGGAGAAACATGCCATTGTGGAGCTGGACGCTCTGACTCAATCTCAGATGCACATTGGCATTAAAATAGATTCTTGTCTGGCAGTATGATTGTGTTTGTCTCGGAAAGGTTTCTCATGCACATAAAAGACATGTATGGCAACTCATGTTTCCAATATTTACTGTTGTCCAAATGATTAGTTTGAGATTATGATGCTATTCCTCATCATGCTCAGTTTGTAATGGCTTGGTTAGTTTGATTAGATTGAGATTATGATGCTATTCCTCATGCTCAGTTTGTAATGGCTTGGCTGATGTACGCTCCTGGAAGAAAGCTTTCAATTATTTGTTAAAACATTGAGGTTCAAAGTTGTATCCATGGCATTGGTTGTATGTCCTTGTCTTAAATGAAGAATTTTTTGTTGTTATACATGTTCGGTCCTATCCTTGGCTTGGGTAGTTTCAAAACTAATGAGGAAATTCCATCCTATTAAGCGGGTTGTTTGGAAACCTTATAAAGCTTAGTCATAAGGATGATGTTCTTCATAACACTCTAGTAACGTGGACCTACTCGTTTGGCATGTAACTTTGTCCCGGTGTAATTTGGCAACAACCAGAGGATTGATTATCTAAGGTTTCCTCTTGTAAACACTAGAAATTGTTAATGTTGGCCTCTAGTTAAGTTAGATATGTTGAAGTAATGTCATTAACACATAGGGAAGGAAAATACTTGATGGTGTTAATCCTAGCAGAGACCGTTACCTGTTAGTTGACCTGTATACCCGTGTACCGGTTAACCAGACATTAGTATAAGAAATATAGCAATATCAGTACTAGTACTACCATCACCAGTACTAGAATTGATAGTCTAAAACTAGTACCATTACTAGTATGCCAGTATGGCAATATAGCAGTTTTTTCAAATACCAGTACCAATACTAAGATTAAAAAACCTGAAGACTTGTACTAGTACCAGTACTAGTTCCAGTACCAGTATATCAAACCAGTATTCATATCAATACACCGGCTCTTAGCAGGACTCTTGTAGTAGAGTTACCTATTTCCTTGGTCTTTTTTTGGTATTCATGGCATGAAAAAATGTGTGGGAAATAGTATACCAATAAAATGGTATACTAGTATAGCAGTAAAGCAGCACCAGTATCAGTACTACCAGAACCAATACTAGGGCTGAAAATTTGAAAACTAGTACCAGTACTAGTATACCTATTTTAACAGTGTAGCAATATTAGTACCAAGACTAACAGTAATGGTACTAGCACTGAAAATCTAAAAATTGGTACCACTACTAGAACCAGTATACCAGAACTATATCAGTACCAGTATACTGGCTCTTTGCAAGACTCATATAGAATTACCTATTTCCTATTTTCAAATATAAAACTACTTGTTTTATTCATTTTTTTGGTACTTTGAACATAGACAAATGTTTTGAAAGTGATATATCAGTATAGCAGTATCAATTTAAACACTACCAGTACTAGTACCAACACTACCAGGACTAGTACCAGCACTGAAGGACTGACACTAGTACTAGTAATCAGGATAACGAGATAGCAATACCAATACCACTAGTACTCGAACTAAAAATCTGAGACTCGTACTAGTACTAGTACTGGGTTTGTTTATAATAGTGTAATTTGCTACCATAGTCTCTTGAATTTCTATTTACTTGCACATAAAAGTTGTACCTTTGTGACATGGATAACAACTAGGATGCCCGTGCATTACCTGCATATAGAGCCGATGCTAACAAAATTTTGTGTTGTTCTATGGGTGCAGGTGAGGGCCAAGTGAGGGCTACTTTCTTTGGTTCAACTTTTTGGTGCTTTACTGTTTGGAAGATTGGCAGCTAGTTCGAAGTTTGTGAAGGAGTTTCCACTTTTTGGATGGTATCTTATACCAACCTATTGATATTTATTTGTACAAAATTAGGCTATCTAAGTTTGTTTTGTACACAATAAACCTTGTATTTATTTGGGTACCTTGGTCTTTGAACATGTATATGTTTGTTTGTGGGTAATATATGTAAATAACTAAAACACACACACACACACACTCATGAGCACACAATGGAGAAGGAGATGGAGGTAGGGCAAGAGCACTCTTGTTTAGCATGTGAATCTTCCGAATGAGGGATTTAGGTCACAATGGCCCTTTTATATGGGTTTGCCCCATTCACACATGGGCACCCACACTGACTGGTCAAAGTAAAAATACTATCAAATGAGATATATGGTGCACCTCTCATCGACAATCACCCAAGAACCTATCCAAGCACCTATAGGACCGACAAGCCCGACCCATGACTCAAAACAATGTGATAAGGTGCCGATCCTCGGTTAACAACACAACAAAATTGATGATGAATTTGAAAAACTTTCAAGTGGAAAGTTGTACACCACGACATTTCCGATAAGTTTTGTAGGAATCAAGCTAAAATTGATCTTTTACTCAACCAAATTTTTGCTACAAAACAATGTTGAAAATTTGCAGCTTCACCGTAATCTTCACCATGATGTTGCAATGATACAAGGCCTTCACTCCTTCTCTGATACCAGTTGAAGAGTGCTCGGTGCTTGTGGAGTGCGAGGAAGAAGGAGAGCAGAAATGAGCACGATTACCTCACTACTCTTTATTCTTTCATTATATCCAAAGAATAGGTTAGTGGTTAGTGATGCGCAACTGGCCACTTTGCCTAAACCCTACCACATATGAAGGAAGAACTAGGTTATAGGAAACTTGGTCAATTTTCTTTGCGATCAAGAATGGACCACATAATCTAGTTGAAAGCTTATAATGTTTTCCAGCTACATGGGTCTTAAAATCCTTGGGTATCATCTATAGACCCATTGTCTCACATTTAGTCCTTAGAGATATCTTTTGATTATCATAAGTGGTAACTCGATCATGAGCTCATACAAGAAATCTTGACCTTGGCCATCTTTGACTTTCTCTAAGACAATAGTGTTTGCAGGTGGACCAAATGTGCACCCTCCTAGTCGGCCATTTCTTCACAAAGCTATCAATTTTTGTACTCCTGTTATTTTTTTCGAGAAAGCCTTGTAATTCATGATTATTGACCCAAATGATTACTTAGCTATATCTTTGTAAAATTTGAGTTGTAATCTTTGTTCTGAGTTTTGGGCCTTGTAAGCCGGCCACTGCCGAAAGGGCCCTAAGTATAAAGTTCAAATTTCTCAGTTGGAACTTTTTTCTTAATTTTACAAAAAGCAAATAGGATGACCCAAATTTTACCCGATCCTCAAAAAGAAAAGAAAAAAGTTGTAGATGAGAGTTGGGGTAACGCCGTGCCGCGTGGCAACATGGGACGAAACTCCCTCCAAAGTCCCCTTTTAAGCCTGTAATTTTTTTTCATGTCCCTTTCAAGCATCTGCAAATTGTTGTCCTATGCTTTGATTCAAAAGTTGTAAAAGCCGGTCAAGACCTCAACATGAGGACTCAAAACCCTCTAATCCTTTTTGCATTCCAAGCTCCTCAAGACCGAAAATCAAGGTCGCGAAAGTGGGAAATAACATATGAGACTACTCTATTGGTAATCATCGCCAAATTTCCAATCATGATATCTCCATCATCGTAGCTCTAATCGTCAATCCATTAGTTCTTGTTGACTTCATTTGATGTAGACCACCATATAGAACCCTATCAAGGACAAAGAAACACCAAGTGGCTCAATTCTTGATGAAATCAGGCTAGCACACACTTGGCCCTTGACAAAACTCCCAAGCCCCATATCTTGATACTTGTGACTCCCATCGCCAATCTGAAAAGACCAGCAGGATCCACAAATCAAGCACTACACACTCAAAGCTCCAAATGACCTTGACCACATGGATCCATGAGTCTTGTCCGTCTCAGATCTGAATGCACTACACATTCAAACTCAAATATCTTGGGTTTTGTAGCTCGGTTTAGCGAGCCATTTGGACCTGCTTTTTTAGCAACTCAAACTCCACATTTCCAGGAAAAAATAATTCACCTTCAACCTCTTTCCTGTGCCCCAAAAATTAGTCATTTTTGGGGCACCTCTTGGTTTATAAACTGCATCAGCCATACACATCCGTTGCTACCTATTTGCAAAGGATCTTTGTAGCTACTCTAGCCTTTTGCCATGCATCTACTAGCCTGGACATACCTGCCCATGCCATCTTCTATGGTCGAGCAACTTTGGCTACACCACCATTGCCCACCCCCTAGTTGAACATTTATGTTCAACCAAAAAAGGGATTTATTCCACTTCTAGCTGCTCAACCTGGCACACACTATTAGAAAACTAAAACCATATATACATAGTCTTATTGTTGCAACCTACTACCAAAGCTTCAAGTGGGTTGCCCCACCCCTTGCATCACATAGTCTCCGCCTGGATCAAAAACCTGCCATTGGTGCCTTCCACCCATTTGTAACACAATACCAGTGTGCTGCACTCCAACACATAGACCACCATGCATATAGACCACATATGGCCTGCCTTCAGCACTCCATGCATCCCTTGGCAAACAACCATCCACCCCATACCAAGCAGCACCAAGCATACTACCATCCAAGAAACATGTACTTGTTGACAGCATACCTAAACGCATGATTGACCCTCCCTCCCATCCATGTAAAGTGGAGGCCTCGTCTATAGACCCCTGCACCTGTTGAACCATCCACCACATAGCTGTATCCACCACCATCTCATACCTTCAATGGAAGAAAATCCACCGCTTGAGATTCCCCTTTATCCACCACTACACACACTTGTAGCACCAGAATCTCCACCATCTTTGGGAGCACAACCTCCTCATGGGAAATACACCCAATTCGAGCATCATCAAGCCCTTCTGCTCTACAACCAACTGCTCTTCAAGGTCATTCATCTACACTTTCCCATCAGCTTCAGCTACTTGTGCTTTAATCACCTCTTCTACCGCTGCATCATGCTCTTCTAAGGTAGAGAGAAACTCTCCCCACACTGCATCATCCTGGTCGCCATCCATAGCTAGGGTCACTTCATCCCTTGTGTCAAGAACCTACACCCTCTCTAACTGCATACCTCTATCTGTGGACATAGACTCCTCCACTTGGTATCCATTTAGCAAAATAGCTTGCTCTATCTTCTTCTCTTCTTGAACATTGGCTTTCACCATCAATCACCATATCATCAAACACATACTTAAGGCATGTTTACCTTTACCAGCTCAGGTTTATCAAACTCTATTTCTTTGCCATAGAATTCGGACTCATCCATTCTATCTTCTTCACTCCTTTCCCAAAAACTCAAGCTTGTATATTCTCCATCATTGGAATCATATACGGACACCATATCTGCATCTTCATTTGCTTGCTTCTCCACAAATGCTTGACCATCTATGTGGCTTTTCACTCTTCCTTCATTTTCTTTGGAAGCCTTGGTATCTGCAACCTAATTGCACTCTGCTACCTTTTCATACAAGATTTCCACAAGAACATGATTCACCTCTTTAATCCACTCTAGAACCTCGACATTTGCGACCACTTTTGCACCCTGGTTCACTTCAATATCGGGTTTATCCTTGTTGGAAATCTCGTCCACCCTCAGCACATGCACATCACAATTTGGAAACCTCCAAGGAGCATAACCAACCATAGGCGCTACCTCCACAGGCTCTGAACTTTGAACAATTGGAACCACCTTTGGTCGGACCAAAGAGCACTCTGCTACCACCACAACAAGCACATAATCTGCGAGATTCAACATGCACAAATCCAGCTTTCGCTTTACCTTTTGGCTCTTCATCTTGGCCAGATGGACTATGTCCTCATATATATCCACACCGTACTCGACCTTTTCTCTAATCCTTAGATGCAAGCACTCTAGCACCTTCAACAACTTCAAATATTGATTGCCTTTTACCCCAGTAGAAACCTCTAATTGATTCCAACAGGCTTAAAACTACTCGAGAAAAATGAAAAAATCCTTACTTGCGTCCTGGGGTACCGCCTTCAACTTTGCACAAGCTTCCTCTAGAGTAATCAGTTCTCAAAACCGCTCCAGAAATTGATTTTGCAGCTCCTACCATGATCCTCATCGCAGTGTTCTTTAAACAAATGAACCAAATATTAGCATGTCCATGCACCAGCAGTGGCATCGTCTGTAGCTTTTTCGCATCCGTCAACATATGCATTGACAAAAGCCATAGCTTGAAATTTTCTAACCAATCCTCTAGATCTTCAACCCTCATAAATATGGGGCGCAAAACTTGGCTCCACCATATCTATCAACTTCAAATTTGACCATCAAACATTTGGACCATCAGCCAATTGCTTTGTCAGCTACTATCAAACACTGCTTTAGACTTCAAATATGAGCATCAGGTAGCTCCTCAATGGGGGCACCGGAAGATGGAGAGGGGGAAAGGGGAACACACCCAGAACACAACATAATGCCTCACTATAGCCAAAGTTATACGCAATGCCCCAATCCACTAGAGTTCACCTTCAAAACTCGACTCTATCCACAGTCAAACCACCACATGCACATGACCATATGCACACATCCCCTGCAACGCACCAAAAAAAGCTTGATCATGCCAGTTTTCTCAACTCATAGCCTTCCACAAGCACATAACCTCTCTTTATCCCTCTTTGAAGAGCAGACCTTGGATGGGCACACACGTCGACGCACACCTGGAAACACACGCACACAAGCAAAGAAGAGAAGGGGGAATAAACACCAAGAGACAATAATGATGGATTTCACTATCATCAACACAACCATGTACAAAACAATCTTGAGCCAACACAATACTCGGTAGAAAAAACCTCCATCGTCCAAAAATCCCAAAAAATGGCGTGAGATCCTCCTTTTATAGGAGTGATTGAAGGCCCAAAAAGTAAAAAACATTAAGCTCTTTAGCTTGTGCAATTCAACTGAAGCTTTTCTTTTAGTATTTTCCATGATCTCCACATATCTGGAGCCACCCTTTGGATATCGCTTTGCATGGAGGACACCTTGGACACTTACACTCACTCTCTCCCGCTTGAACTCTCTATCCCATAGCTGCATGTGACTCCTCTCCTTGGTTTTGTCTGCCCGGCTTTGTTCCCCATTGACTGCCTTCATCGGCCTTGGATTCTCTCTCTCTGACTCCTCTGTATGCGACTCACCCCCTTCCCCTAGCACTAGAGAGGTTCCTAGTGGGCGGGAGTGTTTTACCTTTGCATTCGAAAGATGACGGGCCCTTACAGGCGTGGGAGCAACCCGCTCCAATATGCCACATCATTAGCACCACTCATCCACTACCGTGTTGTCGTGCCGTAGCACGTACATAGTGTGAAATAAAAACATTCACCTCACTCTTGACACTTCTCAATGTATGCAAATAAAAGAAATCATGTACATATTGTGATATATGTGGAAGTGTCTACTGCGGTCATTATCATGTACATATCCAGGGAGTCATGGCCCTAGATGTGGCACATTTGTGTGCTTTTCCACTTGATAAGATGCTTAATTTGGTTTTACAATGTATATATTCCAAGTGTTTCATGTTGGCACACTCATCTCGCCTATAAAGACTGATGCGGGCAAAAAACTGCCAAAAATAGCAGCTAATAGGTGCCGTTGCAGAATTGCATGGAAAGTGACCCAAAATGGTATATTGATGGAAAATTATTCTTATCTATGCTTTATATGCTCATACGAGTGATCCCACAAGTTTAGGGATTTTTTTGACTCCGTTTGGGATTTTTGCATCAAAAATGGCATTTTTGGGTCAAAAATGAGATGAAAATGGCCTAGTTTTGGTCCAAAATGGAAAAATGGCCTAAAAATTGACACAACAGCTGAAAATGCCGTGGGTAAGAGAGAGAGGGCTTCTTTTTACAGAAAAGACCAGCAGTTTTTCACTACTATTCAATAGCTTCCATGGTTGCCCATTCTATGTGTGCTGCAGTCCCGCCTCTTCGCAATCTTTATCTGAGCTCGTGAGAGAGTGAAATGGGGTTTCCCCTTACCAAAATGGTGTTTGGGCTTCAGTTTAGAAGCGTATAAATATCTGAAAAATCATAAAATGGTCGTCATGAAGGTGGAAGCTCGAGCATTCCTTTCAACCTCCGTTTCATGTTACGACCATGTAATTGGGGGCAAGGCTACATGATACCATGAAAGAGGTTTGGGTTTTGATTCAGAATTGTGCTTGTGTGAGCATTGAGATTGCATGGCTGAAACTTCAGTTTTTTTTAAATGGTCTTGTAAAGTAAAATTGAATGTGATTTGGTGATCCTTTCATCATACTCTCGACTACGAGAACAAGCAGACTCCAAGCACGATAGAAAATAGGGTTTGTGACTTTGCTATCACGAACGCTCTTAGATTTTTTGTCACCCTTATAAAGAGGGTTGGTGATTCCCCATAAACACTTTCTCACAAAGTGTTTGTGACTCTCATCACGAACTCTCACAGCTAGAGGTTCCGCACCTTCCTAGATAGACCGCACACTTTCCACCATTTCTGGTGAATCCGACGCGAAGTAGCTGGGGTGGGGGTTCAAACACTTGTTTTGGAAGGTTTAATTACAAATAATTAAATCTATGGATCAACAAGAGCAACAAGGCATGTGTTTTGATCAAGACACAATGCAAATGTTTCAAGCCTTCGCCGTGTTTATGCAACAACAACAAGCTGCAGAAAGAAGGGAGGTGTCAGCAACCAAATCCCTTTAGGCTATTGTGAAAAAAATAAACCAATTTGAAGGGAAAGATGTCACAAAGTTTCTTCATGGATATGTAAAGGAGATGGAGCTACAACATGTTCCAGAGGTGGACATGATTCGTAGTTTTGAGCTTGTTGTTGTCGCTGAGATTAGAGACCATGTAAGGGGAATCAGGGAGGAGCATGGAGAAGGTTGGGAGCAATTCAAATTAGCCCTAAAGGAGGAATACTTCATGGAGTACTCTGAAAGGGTTACAAAAAGAACCTTCTTGGAATGGGTTGCAAAGCCAAAAGAAGGACTTTCCATCACCAAACTGTTGAGAGAGTTTGAGCAACGCTATGCTCAACTGTGAGGAATAGAGCGGGCTACTTTGGATAGTGAAAAGACTGAATTTTTCCTTCAAGCTGCAGGTCATGAGCTCCAAAAAAAACTAGAGCTACTCCTTGAAGACAAGAATATAGAACAGGGTCTAAAGGCTGAGTGGAAAGAGGTTGAAGATGCAGTCTCATTGCTTGCTAAGAGGCAACGTCGTAGGGACAAGATGGTGGTGAATGGTACTACATCTCCTCCTAGCACGTCAGAGATTCCACCAAAGCCTACTGATGTGAGTCCAAAAGGTGATAATTCAATGCTTGATGAGCTTTTTAAGGGCATGCGAGAAATGAAGTTAAAGCTAACAAGTCTTGAAGAGAAAGGACAACCTGTTTTACAGCACAAAAATCCCAAAGCAAAGAAGAATTTGTGCACATATGCATATGGTGTGATGGCATGGACCATGGCAAAAGGGATTGTGATAGCTTTAGTGATGCCTTAAAAAGAGATCTTGTGTTTCTTAAGGATGGCAAGATCCATTTTCAAGAGACAGGTATGCCAATAGGAACTAACTTTGGAAAAGGAGGTATGCAGAAGTTAGTGGATGATATGGCAACTAGTCATCCTATTTTTGTAGTGAAGTCAGCTACCTATGGGGCAAATATAGAGATAATTCCAAATAAAGTGTTAAAGTATACTCTAGATGATTTTGAGGAGGTTGATAGCTTGTGGCCATATGCAGTAGCCTCAGTTGAAAAAGGGAAGGTAACTAAACAGGTACTACATGAAGCTGGTGATTGCATACGCCATACAACAGGTTGGGAGGACCATATGGACTCTTTATCAGTGCATGACTATCTTGCAAAATCCTATAACAATGTAGCAATTGTGGAAGAGAAGTGCAGACGTGAGAATGGAGATGCAGGTCCTTCTATTTCAAAGAGGGTTACAAGAGCTGGTGAAAGAAAGGATCCACGTTCTTCTTATCATGCTTCACCACATGTGCCTCCTCCTCCTGAGATTCCTATGGAGGAGGCATCTACAGGGAAGAAGAAAGAGCAAGGAAAAGATAAAGAAAAAGGCCCTGCATACAAACTACAATTTGACATTGAGGTTACCACAAACTTAAAGCAGGTATTGGAGGAAAGGATTTTGAATAGCAAAGTTGAGTTTACCTTGGGTGAGGTTCTTGGCATTGCTAAACTTGAGTTTCATGAAGAAATTATAGATATCATAAAATGGAACAGGCAAACTCTCAATGAGTCTATTCCTCCATAGTCTGAGGGTGAAGGGGAGTCACTTAAGGCACATGGAATACATTTCCAAGAGAGTGATTGTGATGAAAATGTGGTAGGATGCTAGCAGTCTTCTCGAAGAGATGCACATTCTCAATTTGTAGATGATGATAATGATGATGAAGCCTCCTATAAAATCCACTACTCCAAAAGTCATTGGGCAAGAGCTACAACAGAAACCTTAGTGAAGGTGGGTGATCTTGAGGAGCCATATGTTGCATTGATAGATCATGGTTGTGAGATCAACCTTATGTCCAAGATTCTTTACATGAAGGGTAAGTAGCCGATAGACATAGACCATGGGTGGATAATTAGAGCTGCAAAGAACTCATCAAGAGAGCTGTATGGGGATTGTCTAGATGTGAAAGTGACGATTGGTAATGTGAAGGATGAGAAAATTTCTTTGTGCAGGAGATGTCTACATATCCTCTTATCCTTGGGCAGCCATACATCACAGTCGTTCGCATGGAAACAAAGGTCTTGGATGATGATTCTGCTTATGCTAGGGTAAAGAGCAGAGATGGGAAGCGAGCTATGCAATTTTTGACTCTGTGTGTAAATCACGAGAGGGACCGCAATAGTCTTCGTGAGTATCCTCTACCAAAAGTGAACAAAGAGTTCAAAGAGTACAGGGAGACAAGGGGTTTTGGCCATGTACCATTGTGAAGAGGGATTGAAATGGTACAAGAAGAAAAAGATTCTCGCCTGACCCAAAGCGAGAAGAAGCTTTTTCTACAGGTTTCCAGGGATTAACAGAGCATGGGTCAATATGTTTTATGAAGCTTGAGGATATGAAAAGAAGTGCACGACAATATGTATATAGTGTACATAAATACATGAAAGAAAATGGTTTCATAGAGGATAGTGAATACATTTTAGGTTTCTTTGAAAACGTTTCTCATGATACTATGCTTGAGCTTGAAGCTATAATGGATTCTAGCCATGCAAGATGGAACCCAGATTGTGGAAGTATGCTCTATGAAAATGTATGATGTGATTGAGGCTTTTGAAGATAAAAAAGATTTCAATGCTAATGAAGGACTGAAAGTGCGTGTGGAGACCAAGTACAAAATGGGGGCAAAGAAAGTGAGACCAGTGGCCTTACCTTTACAATCAAATTGCAAGAAAAAGCTAGAGCAAGCTTCTTTACAGCCGGGTCTCATGGATCCAAAAAGAAATGGACACAAGTTCACAATGGAATCCCTAAAAGAGATAAAAGTTGTCTATGAAGAGTTTTAAAGAAATGCTTTCAAGACATGGTAAGGCTTTTGCTTTCCAGTCACATGAGATAGGGTGTGTTGATTCTAATGTTGTTGCACCTATGGTGATCTTCACTATCCCTCATGTACCTTGGAATCTACACCCAATTTTGGTTCCGAAAGCACATTCTCCAAAGTTAATAGAACTACTCAATGAAAAGATTAGCATGGGTAGTCTGGAGCCTTCTTGTGTGCCATATTCAAACAAGTGGTTCACTGTGCCTAAGAAGAATGGAGCTTTGCGGTTCATACAAGATATGCAACCTGTAAACAAGGTTACCATCAGGAATGTGGGTACATGATCTATAGTGGATGAATTTATAGAGGTGTTTGTAGGAAGGTCAATTTACTCAATGGGAGATCTCTATTTAGGGTACGATCAATTTCAACTAGATATTGAGAGTAGAGATCTGACAACTATGAAAACACCTTTGGGATTGGTAAGGATGTGTACCTTACCTCAAGGAGCAACAAATTTAGTTGCACACATGATGAATGGGATGAACATGGTTCTATGTGACTTCATACCTCAAATCACAATGCCATTTTTTGATGATATGCCCATCAAAGGATGTGAAGACAAAGATAAAAATGAAGCTATGGATTCAAGGGGGTGTTGTAAGTTTGTTGCAAACCATATCGAATATTGTGAAAATATTTTGACAAAGCTGGAAGAAGTTAATTTTACCCTGTCAGGGAAAAAATCTGTATTTGGTGTCAATGAAGTTTTGATTGTGCGGCATATGTGTGGTCCTTATGGTAGAAAGACTTGTCCAAAAAAGATGGATACAATCAAAAACATGAAAGAAACATGTATAACTCTAGCTGAAGTTCGAATATTTCTTGGTGCTTGCGTCTTCTATCTTATTTGGATACCACATTATGCACATGTAGCAGATCCCCTTTATAAGTTATTGAGAAAGAATCAGAATTTTTGATGGGATGAAGAGCACACAAAAGCCATGAGAAAGCTGAAGAAGCTACTTCTTTCATCGCCAACCTTGAGAAAGGTAGACTATGTGTGTGAGAGACCTGTCATTGTGACAGTGGACACGAGTCCTACAAGGATAGGATGGGCAGTAGGGCAAGATGATGGTGAAGGAAAAAGGTATGTGGTGAGATTTGGAGCCAAGATTCTGAGTTCTCACCAACGCGATTATGCACAAGTAGAAAGGGAAATATGGGGGGTGGTTACAGCATTGAGTTGTGACAAGGAGTACTTGATAGGGGCATCAGTGATTGTGGAAACTAATTGTTTGCCTCTTCTTGGAATGATCACAAACTGTTCGTCTCCTGATATTGCAATGCTGCGATGGATAGCCTACAGAAAGTCCTTGAATCCTGAGTTCAAGCATATTGTAGGAAAAGACAATCCAATGGCAGATATGCTATCTAGGGCAAGGTATGAAGATGAACAAGACATGATTATTGAGGGAGATGATGTAGGCACACCATTGATCATGCAAAGAGTAGTCATGCATGTTTTGTGTCTTCACTTGAGTCCTTTTCAGAGGAACTATATGAGGATGAATGGCTCTTGATAGGTCGCTACTTAAGTACTCTGCAAAAGCAGGATGATTGGACTGAGCAGGAATTTAAGAGGATAAGAAGAAAAGCATATGGATACTTCTTGAGGTATGTCTACTTATTGAAGCATCCTAAACGAAGAGTTGGAACACCACTGCGGGTACTCTGCAATAAGGTTACTCAACAAAAAATTATCAAGGTGTTCCATGAAAGTTTATGGGCAGGACATCAAGGTGTATGGGCAACATTTGCCAAGGTAAAAGAAAGGTATTTTTGGAAAGGAATGTATAAGGCTGTGGTTGAGTTTGTGGAGTCTTGTGTGACATGCCGAATGTATTCAAATGTACGACATCGTGATGCACTACATCCTACTTATACATTCGCCATGCATTACAAATGGGTTGTGGACTTGGTTACAATGCCTTTGGGACTTTGGCAAATGAGGTATTTGGTTCTTGCAAGAGAAGATTTGTCTAATCAACTTGAAGGGCGTGTATTGAGGACAAAGAGTACACAAGCTATATGTGGGAAAGATAACTACAGATAGAGGAGAATTGGCAGATGGTGATGAAGCAAGGGAATTCTTCTCTAGAATGGGCATCAAACTAGCTTTAACTTGTGCTTATAACCCAAAGGGAAATGGCAAAAGTGAAAGAGGAAATCCTCCAATAATCAAAGCTTTAGCTAAGGCTTGTGAAGGTAAGCTTGGAGAGTGGCCAAGGTTACTGCCATTTGCATTGTTGGCTGACCGTACAGCACATAGTTTAGTCACTGGCTATATGCTTGTTGAATTGATGTATGGTCAAAAACCTGTGATGCCAATTGAAAATGTAGTTCTTACATGGAATGTATTGCCATGGGAAGATGGAATGAGTAGAGAAGACTTTCTTGCATTGCGGATACGACAATTAAAAAGAAGGCCTGAAGAAATTGAGCTTGCAAAAGCTCAACTAAAGAATGCAAGATTGAAAAACAAAGACAGAATTGACAAGATGCATAGGATCAGACCAAAAGACATTGAAGAAGGTGATTGGGTGTTGGTGTGCGATAGTAGCCTTGAAAACCAGCACTCTACAATAAGGAAGCTTGCAAAGAGATGGTTTGGTCCTTATGCTGCTTACACCTTGCGTGAACTGGATGGGACATAACTAAAAATTCTCATTGCAGGGAAACTAATTAAATTATTCAAAAGAAGAGGGAATGATGATCCATTTGATGTAAAATCAAGTGAAGAGGATGATGAAGCCAACTATATACAAACTGAGGATGAAAGTGAGAATATGGCGTTTGACCGTTTTAATGCTCTACAAATGTTGTTGTGGCACATACCAAAGGATGTGCAGGTTCAGAGGGGGTGGATGTCATGCCGTGGCACGTACATAGTGTGAAATAAAAACATTCACCTCACTCTTGACGCTTCTCGATGTATGCAAATAAAAGCAATCATGTACATATTGTGATATATGTTGAAGCGTCTACTGTGGTCATTATCATATACATACCTATCTAGGGAGTCGTGGCCCTGGATGTGGCACATTTGTGTGCTTTTCCACTTGATAAGATGCTTAATTTGGTTTTACAATGTATATATTCCAAGTTTTTCATGGTGGCACACTCATCTCGCCTATAAAGACTGATGCGGGCAAAAAACTGCCAAAAATAGCAGCTAACAAGCGTTGTTGCATAATTGCATGAAAAGTGACCCAAAATGGTATATTGATGGAAAATTATTCTTATCTATGATTTTTATGCTTATGCGAGTGATCCCACAAATTTAGGGATTTTTCTGACTCCGTTTGAGATTTTTCGCATCAAAAATGGTATTTTTGGGTAAAAAATGAGCTGAAAATGGCCTAGTTTTGGTCCAAGATGGAAAAATGGCCTAAAAATTGACACGTCAGCTGAAAATGCCGTGGGTAAGAGACAAAGGGCTGTTTTTTACAGAAAAGACCAGCAATTTTGCACTACTGTTCAATAGCTTCCATGGTTGCCCATTCTATGTGTGATGTAGTCCCGCCTCTTCGCAATCTTGTATCTGAGCTTGTGAGGGAGTGAATTAGGGTTTTCCCTTATCAAAATGGTGTTTGGGCTTCACTTTAGAATCTCATAAATCTCTGAAAAATCAGAAAATGGTCGTCGTGAAGGTGGAAGCTTGAGCATTCCTTTCAACCGTTTGATGTTACGACTATGTAATTGGGGGCGAGGCTACATGATACCATGAAAGAGGTTTGGGTTTTGATTGAGAATTGTGCTTGTATGAGCATTGAGGTTTCATGGCTGAAACTTTAGTGTTTTTTAAATGGTCTTGTAAAGTAAAATTGAATGTGATTTGGTGATCCTCTCATCATACTCTCGACTTACGAGAACAAGTATACTCCAAGCACAATAGGAAAGAGGGTTTGTGACTTTGCTGTCAACGAACGCTCTTAGATTTTCTGTCACCCTTAGAAAGAGGGTTGGTGATTCGCCACATATTCTTTCTCACAAAGTGTTTGTAACTCTCATCACAAACTCTCACAGCTAGAGGTTCTACACCTTTCCAGCTAGACCGCACACTTTCCGACAGCGTGTTGCACAACGTCGACCACAACCAACAACACTACCTCACAAAAAATTCCACCGGCATCGCCGCTCTGCTGTGTGTGTTCAACGCCCGGAACATCGCCTGGGAGGCATGCCATAGCCACGCAGGGAGAATCTCTCTCTCTCTCTCCCTTGCACAATCCAACAAAGGCCTACAACTCAGCCTATAAAGACCTCCCCTTTTTTTCATGTGGGCTTAATGCTCTGCAACGTGGTAGCATGGGAGGAAACCCCCTCCAAACTCCCCTTTTAAGCCTCTAAAAAACGTTTTTTTCATGTCCCTTTCAAGCATCTGCAACTTGTTGCCCCATGCTCTGATTCCAAAGGTGTAAAAGCCAGTCAAGACCTCAACATAAGGAATCCAAACCCTATAATCCTTGCCACATTCCAAGCCCTCAAGGCAGCAAATCAAGGTCACAAAAGTGAGAAATAACATCCGAGAATGCTCTGCTGACAATCATCACCAAATTTCCAATCATGATATCTCCGTTACTGTATCTCCAATCTCCAAGCCGTTAATTCTTGTTGACTTCACTTGATGTATACCACCTTCTGGAAACACCAAGCTGCACAATTCTTGATGCAATTAGTCTAGCACACCTGGCCCTCGACAATACTTCCAAGCCCCGTATCTTGATACTTGTGACTCCAATCACCGATCTGAAAAGACCAGCGAGCTCGACAAATCAAGCACTACACACCCATAGCTCCAAAATGACCTCAACCACAGGGATCCATCAACCCTGTCCGTCTCAAATCTGCAATGCACTGCACCTTCAAGCTCAAATATCTTTGGTTCTGTAGCTCGATTTGACGAGCACTTTCGACCTGCTCCTTCAACAACTCGAACTCCACATTTCTAGGCAAAAAGATTCCACCTTGAACCTCTTTCCTCTACTCCCCAAATTAGCACTTTCTGGGGGCCCTCTTGTTTATAAACCGCATCAGCCATACACATCTATTGATACCTATTTGCCTAGGATCTTTTTAGCTGCTCTAGCCCTTTGCCATGCATCTACTAGCATTCACATATCTTCCCATGACATCTTCTATGGTCAACCAACTTTGGCTGCACCAACGTTGTTAGCCTGCAAACAAGAAGGAAAATGAATGCCTCTACAGCCTTGCACGAGCCACACTGTTGGAAGGAAGAACTATTGCACGGCCGAAAACACCTGTGGTAAACACTTGGAGAAATTTATGGAAAATCCTTCAAGCATGGAACACACTCAAAATTACACAAAACAAAAGACATCGTGACAAAGCTCATCTTGTGCAGATGTCCGTAGAGTATCCATAGGCAAAAAACAAATGAAGGATGAAAGAGGTATCACTGCTCGAAGTCGAGGGTGCACTCTTTCTTGCTCAAAAATGAGCTCTATGGAAGTTGTGCAGGTGTTGCAACTATAGAAATGGGGGATTTCTTATCTTTTATCCCCAAGATTTTTCTCTCTCTTCTTAGCCAACAAGGTTGCTCTCCTCACGAATCTTTTAATTGGCTCCTTTTAGGTCTTTTTTAAAATGAGTTGTTAGTGACTCTTTGACCAAGGAATGGGGTGGGGCAAGTGGTCGGGGACCAAAGAAAGCGGCCGGGTGTCTATTGAGTTAGTGTGAATAGGAAAAATACACCATCTCTCTCCCCATGAGCCCACGAGCCCCCATAGCCAAGCCTTGAGAGAGCTCCTCTCACCTTTGATACCCTATAGTGGGCACCCAATGTGCCCTATATAACCCCCACTTTCCCTTTTCCTCTTCTCATGTGGGATAATACCCATGACACATGGCAATCACCTCAAGATATTCCCAAATTCCCATTGGTTCTCAGCTTCTCCCCCTAAGCAGGAGGACTTCTTAGAAAATTTTCCCCGAAGCATAACTTGTTGCGGTCTCCGAATGACGCACCGTAACACAGAGCTCAAAGCCCATCACCTCAGCTATCTCTAGAAATGTAAAAATTTAGCATTTCTAACCTTAGACCCCCAAGTTGGCCCAGTTTCCCTTGTCTCATGCACCCGCAATCACTTTCTAAGTTGAGACCGCCCGCTTCGGATGCTCATAACTCATGATGTATAAGTCCGATTCACGAGCTATAAAGCACGACTAAAAATAATTATTGAAAACCATATTTTGGAGACTTGAACAACCCAAAACATCAGCATTCAAGCTTGGCAAAATCACACCGTTGTACATGGATTTTTACATGGTCACTTCCAAGGCTTGCAGGGCTATGTACACATATATACATGAGGCTAGTGGGAAAGATTTTTGGCATGACTTGGTGACTTTATGATCATCCAAAAAATTCATGACATAGCTTGCCAAACCTCCCCCTTGCCTGCTTGATCATTCATGACAAGGAGAGGTTGCTAGGGTGAACAACTACTGCATTTCATCCTCAGAAACCTCATCTACATCTGCAGATGTTTTCACACTGTCTTCCTCTATTGATAGAATCTCATCTATCACAATCGTCATCACGCGCCAGTACTTCTTCAACCTATAACCATTAACACAATATTTATGCTGCACAAAAATGGTACCTTATGGGGTAAGTTCACATACTTGATATGGTCCTTTTCCAATTTATTTCAACGTTTTATTTTTGTTACTTAACCCATATATAAGGATTGCATCACCAATTTTGATTCCCTTGTTCTTCAAATGGTGGTTTGCTTCTTTCTCCTATGCTTCTCCACAAGGGCATGTTGCATAGCCAATTTCTCCTCTTCTTCTAGCCTCTCAAGGATATATAAACACTCAACTAGTGGGGTTACCATCCCAACCTTCTTGAGAAGGTACGTGAAGATTGACAATGAAAATCTCCCATGGCACTGATTCTTGGCCTTATATCATCTTGAATGGTGTGAAATTAATATCCATTCTATAAGTAGTATGATAAGTCCATAGAGCTGATGTAAGCTTTAAATTCCAATCAACATAATGAGCCTTTACCATGTTTGTCAAAATAGAAAATAAAGTCTTGCTGGTACTCTTTGCGTGACCAATTCCTTGTGGATAATAAGATGTATACTTGTGGTGAGACATCATGAAACTTGATGTGAGTTATATTATTAATTTATTTATAAAATGGGTACCATTGTCATTCACAATTTTAAAGGGACATCCAAATAGTGTAATAATATTCTCAAAGAGAAACTTAGATGTTGTCCTCGCATCAACCTTGCATGGAGACTTAGCTTATTTCCACTTTCTCACTAAGATTGAGTGTTAAGGGCTATAGGACTAGTTGGAATTACAAAGTCTAAGCCCCACTTTTCAAACAATTGTGTTACCTTAATAGGATGTAAGTGAATCTTATCCTTTGCTCTACTGTTTTGAATGTTGTCATTCATTACACCCTTTTTTTTAAAAAAAATGATGCATCCTTAGATAGGGTGGACCACCAATAGTAGCCCGATTATAACACCTTTGTTATAGTCAGATATTTAGAACAATGACCTCCAACTCCATATATGCTTCAAAAATATACAAATACTCATCCTCACGGGCACATCATTTACGAATATAATATTCCCTAGCTTATAGAGAGTTCCAAATATTAGGCAATAGGGTGCAGATTCCTTGAGTAGCTTCCAAGCTAAATCCTTCGTACAAAGCTCCTTGGGTAGAAAACTATCAACTAAAAAGTTAACAACCTTCTCACTTCGAATTCATTCAGGCATTGTTTCCACTATGAATAGGGAACTATCAAGAAATTCATCATCGGCTTTGGTAGGAGCTCTAGCATTGGGTGTGCAAGACAAATGATCAACCATGACATGTTTTTTGACATGCAGGCCTCACAACAACAGTGAAATCAAACTCAATCAGAATCAACGATCGACCATCGTGTAACTCTTTATATGGAGCATGATTTGTTTACTAGATACAACAATGCTTGATGATCCACTTAAAAAACAAACTTGGTAGCAAGAAGATAATATCAACATTTTTTTTTGCATAAATCATAACTAAACCTTCTTGCTTTGTAGTGGTGCAGTTCTTTTAACATTATTTAATCAGCAACTAGCAAAGCTAATGGTGCAGTCCAATTTATACTCTCATGGTTGTAAGTTAGAACACACCCAATAGTAAAGGTTGATGCATCAATATACACATGAAAAACTATATTTCAATCAAGCACTTGTAGAATTTAAGCACTTATTTAATAACTCATGAGTGTAATCACATTCCTTGGTCCAATTAAATTTAATGAGAATCTTGTATAGTATACAAGCTATCTCAACCATGATTAGGCATCATCCACCCTAATGCTCTCGTAGTCATGTATATAACTTGGTACCTAAGCCATAGTTTGAGTATAGTTCTTATAAGCATAGGTTCATTTTATCCTTTCTTCACTGTTCCAATCACATATGGCTTCGGAGTCCTCTTCTTGGACTCTAATAGTTATTAGCAGGAGTGCTTAAAGATCGTGCTTTATTTGGAAAATTCTACATTCCTAGTACAATGGTCATATAAGGTAGTAACATATTTTTCTAGAATAGCAACTTTTGGAAGGACTCCAAAACACATCAAAAATTCATGAGACTCTCATATATAGAGCAAAAAACGTTAGCACATCTTGCTTCCATTTTAACCCTCAAAAATCACATCTCCAACATATTTATGGCTGGTGCATTCCAGCCATTATCAAGAGGTACATAACAAGTTTATAGAAGTGGTTGACTTCGTAAAGAAATGAATCAATCGTGATGACATTCATCGTGGAATGCACGCAATCAAACCAAAGGAATATTATTTAATGCACATCAAAATGAAAGAGAGAGAGAGAGAGAGAGAGAGAGAGAGAGAGAGAGAGAGAGAGAGAGAGAGAGAGAGAACAATTCCCCAATGGGTAGAGCCCCGTCAGCACTCTCCACATGAACACTATGCTTGTAACCATGTACAATCTTGGTGGCACGCTCTTCAGAAAATGGGTATGTTGAATTGGAATGCCAAAATTACTAAGTTAAAGCTTATCTTTTATTTGGTGCAGACTGAGTAACCTAGCCCTCAGTTATGCTTGTTATATCTCAAAATTTGGATGTCGATCCTCATTTGGAGTGCTAGAAACTCTCCAATTTTTGACAAGTCTTCTTTTAGCTATTCTTTGTCTTGGAGCCATCTAAAGAACAGGCTTATCGAGGATTACCTTGCATTGCCTAAGCACTTCCAAAGGCAGATGCAAGAATTCATACGGTTGTTGTGAGAGATGGAAAAAGAACTGGAAAGACGTAAAATTGTAAGATAATGTAATATAGAAGGAAAGGATTGAGAGAGAGAGAGAGAGAGAGAGAGTAGGGGCTACCAGCTGGATTAAAATCGAAAATCTCTCCAGAATCTTTGAAAATGCTCTCTCTCAATTTCCAAGTGAGTACGCAGGTCGAAGGTGGGGAAGGGTGAGATGAGAGCACGTTGCCTCCATGCGGACTAGCGGGGACTGGGCGCAAGGATAGCAAGGCGAAAACGCAACTGAGAAAAAAACCCGATTACAAAAAGCGGTATCACTAAAGGGTGTTGAAGCTTTCAGCAAAATAGCGTTGGCGGAATGGTTTAGTTCCGCGTCATTCTATGTATGACGTTACGTGTTCGAAACTTGCTGGAGGGTGTTGCTTTTTCCCTCTGGACCTAGCAGCAGCGCAGGATGGTTGGGAAAGGATCTACTGAGATTCCATAGCAATAAAATGGGGAATGAGCCAGATTACATTAAATCATAAAACGCAACCATGACAGCCAAAGGCTGAAGACATCGAAACGTCGAAGGCAAGAAGAAATGGATCAGTCGTAACGACATTCAGCATGGCCTGCAGGCAATCAAACGAAAGAGTGGGTTATTATAATTTGGTGCACAGCAAAATGAGTGTGTGAGAGAGAGTGTGGTAATTACTGGGATCCGTAGTTGAAGTTATAAGCGCAGTGCCGCCGAAATCGCAGGAATCCTTATGCTGGGGACCCTTCCAGTAACCGTTGAAGGGAAACGCAGGTTGTTGGGCTCGTAGCAGGTCTCGCCCGGCTCGATGGGCTTGCAGATGCTCTCGCTGACGCCACAGGCATAATCCAACGCTACCTGTAACGCTTTTGGGTCGGCGCCTGGATTAGCCACGCACCAACGCTTTCCATGAGATTGCTTATCACGGGAGGAGTCGCCGCCGCCGTCGTCGTCACCTCCCTGCCCAGACGAGTCGTCGTTGTCTCCGTTGCCTGAACTTCCACGTGGGTAGTCCGTTGCCTGGAGGGTCAGCTGAGTCGTCGTTGTCGCCGTTTTGATTTCCTCCGCTGTCATCGCCCCTGTCAGAATGCGTGGGTGAGTGATCCTTAACTCTGCCGTAAGTAGCGTTAATGGAGCATCCAATCAACAGCGCCACCAACTTGAGAAGTACGCCGTGACGATTGTTGAATGCGCCCATTTTGCAGAATCTTTTTTGCTGCTTGCTACTAAGAAATCGCCTTTTATACAAAAAAAACTGATAGGAAGCACGACAAGTGTCGACTTGAAAATCAAACAAATTCCACAAACATTTTTCCTGTCCGAAGGAAATAAGGGCAACTCAGATTTTGAGGATAATTACATTTAAACTTTTGCTTGCCCATAGATGTAGCACTTCACCAAATGGCTTCGATACGGTTTAAACCTATCGTTCCAGACATGTTCATTCGCAAGAATGCCTAGCTCCTCTCTATTTGTACATGAAACTCACGGTGCATTCGCATGCAACAATGGCGGAGGTGGATCGAGCCCATGTGACTGCAAGCGTGGGCCCTCACATCTTCTTCCTCTCGGGGGGGGGGGGGGGGGGGGGGGGGGGGGGGGGTGGTGTGTGTGTGTTAATCTCCAACTCTGCCAAAAATGGGAGAGTTAAGGAAGGGGGGCAACATTGATGATGCATGCGAGGCTCGTTTACCACCCTCACTTTCGGGTTTGCTTGTTTTTGCATTTACCTATATAGATTTCACATTCACATACATGCTAGCTAAAGGATTTGGTCCCAAGCGTACTATTCTTTTTGCTGACTCCTTGATTATTAATTTAGTCACATGAGTTTATTTTGCCAAAATTGATTTCTCGCACAATGCCACATCCCTTCAAGATGGTCGTGTTCCAAATATGAAGCTTGATCTTTTTGCAAGAACCCATTGGAAACCATCCCCTTGATCACTTTGTTTGTCAAACGCCATACACCTTCAAGATTTACGCATAGAGGCGATCCCAATTTTTTAATTAGGATATGCAGCGAGCTTTTTTTGTTTTGGCCGGGGGGGGGGGGGGGGGGGGGGGGGGAGGGAGGGGTGCACCACTATTACCGCTCTCTTTGGCCACCAAAGCCCCCCACTCTTCTCTATTGAAGTACAAGGTTTGTCGCATCACAAAAACTCACCCTATCCATGTAGGATGCTATGTGTGTAAAGTTATGTGACAACCCATGTGCTGGCATGTGATGCCTCAAGAGTCATGTGAAGAGCGAACTAAAAGGGTCAAGGGAATTTATCATAGAGTTAATGCCTAGCTCTATAATCATTATGATTACAGACTAATGCTACATTAATCCATCCACCCTAGGAATCCAATCTAAGTTGCATTATACGTTATACGGAAAACATATAATATGCCATATACGGGTGTGTTTTACCTGACTCCATATTATAAGGACCTTTTATACGGTGATACGCCATAAAAAACGGGTAACATATTTTTTTCCTAGATTTTCGATCAAAGCATCTTTCGATCGAAAGATGTCATTAGGAAAAATTTGGACTCACAAAGGGGCCTTATATTAAGGAGTTTGATTTCCTCTCTCATGTCCAAAACGGGCGTGCGCTAAATTTTTTGCAAATCAACTCTAAACATGGCCGAGATTTAACAGTTAAAATCTACTCTTCAAGCTCTTTCTATTGATATATAGCACGCCATGAGATTCCTCATATTTTGAAAGATTCTAATTTTGAAATATGAGGAATCTCGTGGCATACTATATATCAATAGAAAGAGCTTGAAGAGTAGATTCTAACAACCGAATCTTTGCCAAGTTTAGAGTTGATTTGCAAAAAATTTATCGCACGTGTTTTGGACATGAGAGAGGAAGTCAAACTCTTTATAAGGCCCCTTTGTGAGTCCAAATTTTCCCTAATGATTGTTCAAAAAAAGGTATATATATATATATATATATATATATATATATATATATATATATATATATATATATATATATATATATATATATGCAACGCACCTATTGAGATTAGTGTTACTCTCAAAAGGTATTTCTTGTCAACAAAAGACAAAAAGATTTAATTTTGTAATAATTAAAAAAATAAAAATTCTAAATATCTAAATTTTTTGCTTAGATAATTTTATAATTATTTATTTTAAAATCAACTTATTCAATCTTTGTATGTTGTATAGAGCTCAAACTCTCCCTCATACAAGGTTTTTGTTTTTTAAGAATCACTTGCTACGTGCTCAGTTTGCTGACAAGTAGAAGTGAATTAGGATATAGTTTAGAGATCATCATTCTGTGTAGAGTGTACTCTCACATGAGGTTATTTGTCAGCAAATATAATATAATAAATGTCAGTTTTATTTAGGTAAGTTCGATTTTGACGTGCAAATACTTTTTCACTTCAAAGTGAACATAGATAGAAATTTTGTTTTCCTCTATAGAGCCATCACACTATGCTCTCACTGGAATCAAAATTTAGGAATATCATGTCTAACATTAGTATTATATTATCTTTATTTGGATTGCTATGTCTATCATACTGTGTGATCGTACATGTGTATCAAATGCAGATAGATAAGCTTTCAAAGATCTACCATGGAGTGTGAGAACTTCATGTTCACACTTCAGATAGATACGACAATTGTCAAAGATTTCAATTAATCTCATTTTCAGTGAGAATCAATTGCAAGAATATTTGTCAATATTATCAATTATCGTAATGTGGAAAAGATTTAAGCTTGCACTTTAGATAGATCGATATAGTGCAAAGGATTATAAAATCGATTATCGTAATGTGTGAAAGCCAAAAACTTGCACTTTAGATGAATCTATAGTGCAATGTGATTGAAATGTTTTGTTTGAAGTAATGAAGTTATTTAGTGCATCAAAATATAATTTGATTGACATGAGTTTATTGAAGAATGTAAAGACTATTATTGTTTATTGTTAATTGATAATGCAGCACGATACTAATTGATAATGTGGACAGATTTTGATCACTATATTGATCAATATAGGATTGCTTGTGCAATTTGTTGCTTTGAATTAATTTTGACTTCAAAATTAACAAGTGGATTTGTTGATCTGGTAGCTTAAATTTATCTGTCAGCATGGTGAAAGGACATGAGTGGATCCAAGAGCTGCATGCTGAAAAGAATACATCTCGATTGAAATGCAAGATATGCGGCCATGAGTTCAATGGTAATGCGACCAAAATCAAAGAGCATTTGTTTAAAGTCCCTAGTAACGTGTCCGAGTGTACGGCACCGCCAAGAGATATTCACGCTAGATTGCCAAAGTACGCTCGCATTGCAAAGAAAATTCTTGCGGGCTAAAAAGAAAATTGTGAATGCCAAACAAGTTTCAATGGATGTTGAGATGTCATTCGTCAATGAGAGGTCAGAGCATATGCCTACGGAAGCAAATGTTCAGACTCCCAGTCAACTCCTTTTCAGGAACGTGCTTCGACGTCAGCAGCAACAAATCCTAGCTCAACTAAAGCTAGTAAAGTATCATCCAATGGCCAAATGTTGTATGAAGCCATAGATAAGCAAAAGTTTCTTGATTTGGCACACTTGAAATGGACACAATATTTTATAGCGTGTGGTATACCATTCAATATTATACGCAACCCATATTTCAAGATGCTTTAATGAGCAAGGACAAAAAGGGGTTTGTGCTTTCTGATTATAATAAGATGCACACAGAGTATCTAGATAAAGTGAAAGACAGTACTGAAGCCATCCTGAAGCGCACGGTGGTGGACTTTGTTCCTGCATATGGTTGCACTATAGCATTGGATGGATGGACCAATTGTCAGAAGAAGACACTCATCAATGTGATGCTTACACTACAAGAGGTCACTTAAATTCCGACGCCAAATTACCGGCGTCAATGGTGGGCGTCGGTATATCTGTAGGTAAGTATAGAAGGAGATGAAGTTTTTTTTTAAAATTCATTTTTAAACCGACACCTATTCGGATGTGTTTTCTGATGCCTTCACGAATGCACTTTTCGACGCCTGTACGAATGCCCTTTTCGACGCCTGTACCGATACCTGTACCAACGGATCCTACAAAAAACAAACCGGCAGGTCTTTTCCTGCGCCTTTTCTCTTGCTCTCTTCTTCCTCACCACTTGCAGATCTGGTGCGAGACAAGTTGTCGGAGACGCTAATCTTTCTCGTGGACTACTCCATAGCACTAAGGTGAGATTGTTTTCAAGTTTACTTGTAGGTTTAGGGTTTAGGGTTTAACATGGTGTGTGTGTGTGTGCGCGCGCATTTTTGTAGGTTCGAGGACCTTTACAACACCTTTTCTTGCTCAAATAAGTCGCATGTGAGTGCTTGAACTTTTAATGCATATTAAATTTATTTAAATTAATTTATATATTGATTTAAAAAAAATCATGCTTTAAACTTTTAATGTTTTGAAAGAAATTATGGAGTGTGTTATGGACATTCATAATTGAATTATGAAAAAATTTCGTTTTGGTTTATAAAAATAATTTGTTTTGAAGAAATTTCGTTTTGAATTATGTCATTTTTGAAATTATGCGATTCATGAGGTTTAAGTTTTAGGTTTTGGTTATGTTTAGTTTAGGTTATAAGTTAGGTTAGGGTATATATAGGTTATATATTAAGTTATAAGTTATAAGTTAGGCTAGGTTAGCTTATAGGTTGGGTTATAGGACGTTAATTATGTTAGGTTAGCTTATAGGTTAGGTTTAAATTAAAGGTTAAATTAAGTTATAAGTTAGGTTATAGGTTAAAGGATAGGTTAGCTAGATTATAGTTAGGTTACGTTAGGTTATAGGTTGTACGAAAAAAGTTAGGTTTGGTTATATGTTAAATTAACTCATGTTTAAGTTATAGATGGACGTTGTGTTCGGACAGTTAGAACTTATGTACTTTTATGTTAATCTAAACACTTAGCGATGAAACGTCCAAACACGACTATCTACCAACGTCTAAACCATAACCCTCTAACCCTATTAGCAGACTGAAATGGCCAAGCGCTACACTAATTGGATTTAAAGCGACCAAATCAATAGTTGTCAAACCTAAGCGGATTTACATAGCCTACCCTAACGCTCCAAATACAGTAATATATTAGCGGCAAAAACAAAAGACGCTAATCTAAAGCCGCTAACCCTTAGCAGCTATCCCTAAGCAGGCTAAATGGCCAAAAAATACCCTAATATGTTTTAGAGCGCTTTACCTTAGCGGCTTTGCATAGTGTGCCCTAACCGTCCGAACATGGTGCACCATCTATTAGCGGCCAAATCAAAATCGATAGAGCCGTAAGCGGCTAGCCCTAAGTAGATTGAAATGGGAAAATGATACACTAATCCAATTTGTAGCCGCCAAACCTAGGCAACTTTACATAGCGCATCCTAACATTCCAAAATATGGCCATTTATTAGCGGCTAAACCAACACTAGTCCTAACACACTAACCCTAGGTGGCTAGCCCTAAGTAGATTGAAATGGCTAATTGCTATCCTAATCCAATTTGGAGCAGCCTCACCTAAGCGTCTTTACACACCATACCATAAGTTGTAACTGTCCAAACACAACGTCCATCTATTAGATACCAAATGAAGATGACTTGTGTACTTCTAAAAACGCAAACGGACTTCGGTTAGTTAGGTTATAGGTTAGGTTTAGGTTATAGGTTACGTTATGTTAATTTAGGTTAGGTTTAGGTTATAGCTTAGGTTAGATTATCGGTTCAGTTAGAGCTAGCGCAAAATAGTCAAAATAACACAAACAGACTTCGAAGATGACTCATGTACTTCAAAAAATGCAAATGGTAGGTTAGCCTATAGGTTAGGTTTAGGTTATAGGTTATGTTAGTTTAGGTTATAGGTTAGGTTATAGGTTAGGTGAGATTATAGGTTAGGTTAGAGCTACCGACAAATGAATAGTAAAAAAAATACAAATGGACTTCGAAGATGACTCGTGTACTTCTAAAAATGCAAACGGACTTTGGTTAGGTTATGTTTAGGCTATAGGTTAGGTTAGGTTAGGTTTAGGTTTAGGGTTAAGGGTGTGCGGGGATCGGGCCTGGCTAGAGAATGTGAGGTTGTTAGAGCTCGAGCTAGCAGCAAATAGTTAAAAAAATGCAATCGTAATTCAAAAGTGCACACAGACTTCAAGAACCCTAATATATAGTCATTGCCCAATAAATACGATATTATTACCTTGTGGTCCTAATCTCCGTGCACCTCTAGACTGAGGTGTGCGGGGATCGGGCCTGGCTAGAGAATGTGAGGTTGTTAGAGCTAGCAGCAAATAGTTGAAAAAATGCAATCGGTCTTCAAAAGTGCACACAGACTTCAAGAACCTTAATATATAGTCATTGACTAATAAAGACGAGATTATTATCCTGTGGTCCTAATCTCCGTGCACCTCTAGACCGAGGTGTGTGGCGATCCGGCCTGGCTAGAGAATGTGAGGTTGTCATGTATTGTCATGTAATTAGTAGTGTGTAGTTATAACAACTAGAGTGTTTTAATTATTTGTTGCATCATTGAAAGATAAAGTATGGACGATAGGATGGCGTGTCCTTGTGCGCATTGCAAGCATTAGATCTTTTGAAAACAAAACATATGCGACCAACACATACGTAATGACGGTCTCTTTTCGATAGAGCAGCTACAAGACCTACTTATCGATCTCATGGTCTAGAGACTGAAGGTCAAACTCCGCAAGTAGATATTGCTCCAACTTCATCCCAGAGAAGACGATTTTCAAACGAGCAGCCATCGACTGAGTCCTCCCAACCAATACCTGATGTGGCATTTCAAGAAGTTGAGATGGAGCAGATGTCGGATGTGTTCTTTGACATGGATCCCATCATTGAAAACATAGAAGATGACAACATTGAACGCAATACTGTAGACCAACCTCATCCATCTCTTCATATCAACAGCATGATAGCAACGATAAAGAGGATGAGATGATGCAAATTCTTGCACGTATGCCGCTTTACACTAGTGCAAAAGTCTCAGTTCTCCATACCCCATTGGAAATGCTTAATTTGCAGTCTGATGTCTATGATTGGTCTGACGCCTTCGTCATAGATCTTTTCAGGTAAATACATTGTATCCTGAGCAAGATAAAGTGCAAATTACAATTCAATGATGTGATCAAGGGGCTGACTTGTTCATGTAAGGACAGGTTTCTCAATCAACAAATCTTGCCAAAAGGGAATCACATGTCCCCTAGCCGTCCAGCCGCTAAAAAACTTCTTACTAATTTGGGCTTGGATTATCACAAAATTCACGCATGTCCTAATGATTGTATACTTTTTCACAATGAGTGTGAAAATTTGGAGTAGTGTCCCAATTGTGGATCAAACAGGTACAAGGAGGACACACAAGGAAAATTTATCTCTGCAAAGGTCCTTCAACACTTTCCTATCATTCCAAGAATAAAGAGCATGTTCAACTCAAGTCCATAGCCACCTTGATGACATGGAACTCACATACTAAATTGACAGATGATGTGATGTAGGTACTTGATGACTCTCGTGCATGGAGCACATAGAGGAAAGTTGTCCTACATTTAAGAACGAGCCTCGACGTATCCACTTTAATCTGGCAATGGACGGAGTAAAACCATTTGGATTATGGAGTTCATTATGGAGCATGTGGCCTATTTGTCTGGTTACTTATAATCTTCCACTATGGCTAGCTATCAAGAAGGGCCATCTGTGGTTGTCATTGATCGTCCCAAGAAAGTACAAAGCAAAGAACATGGACGTCTATCTAGCACCACTTATAGAAGAGCTCCAAATCTTGTGGATAGGAATCGATGTGGTTGGTATGTCCCAACCAATCGGACGACCATATGTACATGTGCAAGGCATGTCATGTGGACCATGAACGATTGGCTAGGCTTTGGTGAGTGCTAAGGTAAGTGCCTTTGAAACCCTCACACACATGTGATTCCTGGCTATGCCAACGCTATTATTTTTTAATTTTGCGATGTTTCAGGCTTGAGTTACTCAGACAATCATGCATGTCTAAAATGTGGTCCTTGACTTGGATTCCATCGCTCTAAGCATTTGAGCAAGTTTTCCTGAAGGACGTAATCTATGTGGACCAAACATATGCAAACATGACATAAGACCATATTAGGTAAAGTGGGAAAATCCCAATTCCAAGGTTGGACAACTTTCAATATATCATGTACAAAATATAGAGATTTTGTCAAAAATTTGAGTTTTCTTAAGGTCTCATTCCACTTTATGCACATACAATACACAATGAAAACAACTAAAATACCATGGTTTCAATCAATTGGATTATTAGGAGACGAGTATATTGCATCCATTATCGTTGTCTATGTTCTACTGTCCTACCTACAACTTATCTCAACATGGAGAGCTTGGTTTCTAGGTCCACCACTTGTCCAAGTTAATGTAAAAGTGACTCAAGGTTCACAACTTGTGAAAGCAAGGATCCATTGAGGAATACAAACTTGGCTATTTTTCCTTACTTTATTGCATGTGACACTCAAGCAAGGTCCACTTCTAATCTAGAACTTCTTAATTTGAGGCATGGAGCATACATGAAAATATGTAGCATATGCTCTATTTCCTCATAGGAAGGTTGGTTTCAAGGTGCACTTATTCATGCTAGCCTATCTTGGAGAAATGATGGAGCTTGCTTCTCTCCTTGTTTCAATGGAGACTAGCTTGGACAAGTGGTGGACCTTTGCTTCTCTCTATGTTTCAATAGAGTTAGCTTGGACAAGTGGTGACCTTGGAACAAAACCCCCATGTAAAACATATCATGGGTATTCCAAGTGATTAGAAAGATTACCATTTAAGATATAACCTTTTAGGTTGGATAACTGGAGCCTAGCTTGGAGAAATGGTGAACCTTTGATTCTCTCCATGTTTCAATGGATCCTATCTTTGAGAAATGGTGGAGCTTGCTTCTGTCCATGTTTCAATGGAGGCTAGCTTAGACAATTGGTGGGCGTTTGCTTCTCTCTATGTTTCAATAGAGTTAGCTTAGACATGTGGTGGATCTTCAAACTAAACCAACTACTATCAATTTTTCCTAGCTTGGGCAAGTGGTGGAGTGTTTCTCCTCTCCATGTTTCAATGGAGCCTTATCTTGGACAAGTGTTGGAACTTAAAACAAAAACCCCATGTACAACATAGCATGGATTTTCTAGATTTCAATGGTGTCTAGCTTTAACAAATGGTGGAGCTTGCCTTCATCTATGTTTCAATGAAACTAGCTTGGACAAGTGGTGGACCTTGTAACAAACCCCCCTATGTACAACATATCATTGGTTTTCTAAGTGATGGGAAGGAATAACATTCAAGATATAAACTTATAGCTTGGATAAGTAGTTGACCTTAAAACCAAATTCATCATAATACAATGAAATACAATTCAGCCAATTCCTAAATCTTGAGACCAAACCTCCCATGCTATTAGAGATAATATATTGGATAAGTGGTGGACCTTCTATTATTTTCCCATGCCTAGTTTAGACAACCGGTACACTTTGCAGCTCTAAAGGTTGGACGAGTGATTGAGCCTTGTTTCTATCTATGTTTTAATGCATCCTAGCTTGGACAAGTGGTGGATCTTGGAAAAAAGCTTCCATGTACAACATATATAAGGTTTTCCATGTTTTAATGGAACCTATCTTGGACAAATGGTGAAGCTTGCTTCTCTCCATGTTGATTTTGGAACTACCTTAGACAAGTGGTGGAGCTTTGCTTTGCTTTTCTACTCTTCATAATACAATGAAGTATAGGTTGGTTACATGGTGAATCTTAAGGCCAAACCT
Source organism: Adiantum capillus-veneris (assembly GCF_014529385.1). Taxonomy (NCBI): domain Eukaryota; kingdom Viridiplantae; phylum Streptophyta; class Polypodiopsida; order Polypodiales; family Pteridaceae; genus Adiantum; species Adiantum capillus-veneris. The sequence continues at coordinate 96,645,619 of NC_140953.1, read as the reverse complement.
CCCATTTTACTAGAGATGATAGGTTGGACAAGTGGATCAACTTTCTATCATTTCTCCATGACTATATTAGACAATTACTAGACCTAGCATTTCTCTATGTTGTCTAGAGATGAGCTTGGACAAGTGATGGACCCTGCTTCTCTCTTCCCTTGGTTTACTAGTTTGAAGACTCGGTATATATACTTTCTTAGATCTAGATTGAACAAGTGGTGGACCTTGTATCCACAATCTTAATCCATTACAAAAAAGCATATGAAAAAATAACATAGGAATCTTGGTTTGAAGGTCAAGCAATTAGGTTCCAAATGCACATAATAATATATTTTCCACCCATAAGAAAAGAAAGTTAAATATGTTATTTCATACCAAATTGACAAAGGTAATGTCCAAGAATTCTAGCTTTGCATCTTGTTAGATCTAAACCTTCATCAAGGCGACATGCATGTATACATCAACTTTCAAGCCACTCAAGAATACATGCACTTAGATTCCATAGTTTTCTTTTCAAAGTCTTTTAGGTTCTAAAACTCTTTCACATAAAGGATGTATGATAAAATTCTTGAAGCAAAAATTTGTGCCCAAGAAAAAGATCCCTCTCACATATTTAAAGTCCATGAATTCTCTGATCCACACTTACAAGTTTTATTTTAACATCAAACATCAATTCTCTCTTAGTTACAAATAAATGCAACCTCGATATGAATTGACAAAAAATGAATTTCTTTTACTATATGATCCAACATAGGCCCCAATCAAATAAAAAATGAGTCCCCAAAAATTTGGGTGCACTCTAACAATACATCAGAGTCCCCTTACAATAGGATGCACTCTAATAGTACATTGAAGTCCCCTTAGAGTAGGGTGCACTCCATTGAAGTGTTCATAAATTAACACACCTTTTTTAATTTATTTTTAAAGACTATATCAAATTATACAAATGTTGAAAGATACACACTAGAATAAAGAAAGCATCTTATGGCCATATTTATTCAATGCTTTCGTGTTGACAAGTACACACCAAGGACATAATTTGTCTCAGAATCACTGTACTGATTTACAATTGTGTTGTATGTATAGACCCTCTTATCTCTTGCATACAACCATCCTACCAACCATGGAATTATGGTTCTCTGCAAGAAGTTTTGAAGTTGCTCGAAAGTTTACCTCCGCATCTTTGGAAATATAAGATATGTCCTTGGCATGTTCCACATCACCCTATATGGAGTGTCATCAAAAATTAAGGTATTGTTTGCATCCAAATCCTCAAATATCTTCCAAATATCACTCAAATTTTTGTGATAAACCCTTGTAAATCCTAGCATGATATTTGGATTTTGGCAATTTTTGTTACTCATAAACACCTTGAACTTGGTATACTGCTCAGGAAAACATTTTTGTGTGATGCGTTGCACCCTTGTTAAGTTATAGCAACTCCATATCCATAGCTCAAAGTATTCAACACAAAAATCCAAAAAACTTTGTGCGTCTGGTCGCACCACATGATAAACTTCATTTTTATCCTCCACAAGTCGCATGTGTTCAGCCCAAGCTGGCATAGAATCTCCAATGTTTCATTTCAATTGTCTTGAGAAGTAACCCCTCTAGATCCAAGATAAGTACTCTTTTGATTTCCTTGAAAGCAAGTGGTAGGTGACAAGGAGGTGGTTGATTCCTTGGACAAGGTCTTGGAGGAGGTTGGATGGGTAATTCAATAGTTTTTTTCAATTTATGCCAACATATAGCCAATCCATTTTTCTGTAATGATTTTGAAATTAAAGAACAAGAACACTTAATGCAAACACAACAATAGACATGAGGTTTACATTGTCTACCCTAAGGTTTTATTAGATACCAAAATCCATCTATGATCTACTCATTAATAGAAAGAAAGTCAAATTAAAATCCTGACTCTTTTTTATGCTACACTCTCTCTTAGTCTCAATACCATGGAGTTCAACTAGACTTAAGTCAACTAATGACTACTACTTGTTGTTAAAGGTATGCTTGAAGTGCATAAGGCTTAACCAATGCTCTAGTGTAGAATGGGTATTTAGGTCTCAAGGTCTACCACTTATCCAAGCAAAGATCCATTTAGATATGGAAACCCAATTTTTCTTAATATAATGATATAGAGTGGACAAGTGGTGATTCCTGAGACCAAACCACTCATCCTACTAGGGATAATAGGTTGGACACATGGTGGACCTTGAATGTAAACCCCCCATGTACAAAGTATCATGGGTTTTGGGTATTTCAATGGAATCTAGCATGTTGGAGACATGGTGGAGTCTACTTCTCTCCATGTTTCAATGGAGCCTATCTTGAACAAGTGGACCTTTGTTTCTCTCTATGTTTGAACAGATTTAGCTTGGACAAGTAGTGGACCTTGGAACAAAACCCCCATGTAAAACATATCATGGACATTACAAGTGGTGAGGAAAAAATACCATTCAATATATAACCTTATAGGTTGGACAACAAGTGGTGGACCTTAACACCCAATTATTCTTAATATAATGACATAGAGTGGACAAGTGGTGAATCTTGCGACCAAACCTACTAGGAAAAGTAGGTTGGACAAGTGGTGGACCTTGAATGCAAACCCCCCATGTACAAAATACCACTCATGCTACTAGGAATAATTTGGTATTAAGGTCCATGTTTCAATGGAGCCTAGCTTGGACAAGTGGTTGACCTTTGTTTGTCTCTATGTTTCAATAGAATTAGCTTGGACAAGTGGTGACCTTGGAACAAAACCCCCATGTAAAGCATGTCATGGACATTACAAGTGGTGAGAAAAAATACCATTCAAGGTATAACCTTATAGGCTGGACAAGTGGTGGACCTTAACACCCAATTCCTCTTAATATAATGACATAGAGTGGAAAAGTGGTGAATCGTGAGACCAAATCTACTAGGGATAATAGGTTGGACAAGTGGTTGACCTTGAATGTAAATCCCCCATGTACAAAATATCATGGGTTTTGTGTATTTCAATGGAGCCTAGCATCTTGGAGACATGGTGGAACTTACTTCTCTCCATGTTTTAATGGAGCCTATCTAGGAGAAATGGTGGAGGTTCCTTCTCTCCATGTTTCAATGGAGTGTAGCTTGGACAAGTCGTAGACCTTTGTTTCTCTCTATGTTTGAATATGGTTAGCTTGGACAAGTGGTGCATCTTGGACTGAAACTCCCATGTATCATGGGCATTTCAAGTGGCGAGAAAGGATACCATTTAAGATATAACCTTATAGGCTGGACAAGTGGTGGACCTTAACACATTGTTCTTATTAATATAATGACATAGAGTGTAAAAGTGGTGAATCTTGAAACCAAACCACTCACGCTACTAGGGATAATAGGTTAAACAAGTGGTGGCCCTTGAAATAAAACCCCCTAGAGTATTTCAATGGAGCCTAGCTTGGAAACATGGTAAAGCTTGCTTCTCTCCATGTTTCAATGGAGCCTATCTTGGATAAATGGTGGAGCATCATTCTCCATGTTTCAATGGAGCCTAGCTTGGACAAGAGGTGGACCTTTGTTTCTCTCTATGTTTGAATAGAGTTATCTTGGAAAAGTGGTGGACCTTGGAACAAAGCCCCCATGTAAAACATATCATGGGCATTACAAGTTGTGAGAAAAAATACCATTTAATATAACCTTATAGGTTGGACAAGCGGTGGACCTTAACACCCAATTATTCTTAATATAATGACATAGAGTGGACAAGTGGTGAAATTTGGACCAAACCTACTAGGTAAAATAGGTCGGTTAAGTGGTGGACCTTGAATTTAAACCACTCATGCTACTAGGAATAATTTTGGTATTAAGGTCCATGTTTCAATGGAGCCTAGCTTGGGAAAGTGGTGGACCTTTGTTTCTCTCTATGTTTCAATAGAGTTAGCTTGGACAAGTGGTGGACCTTGGAACAAAACCCCCATGTAAATCATCTCATGGGAATTACAAGTGGTGAGAAAAAATACCATTCAAGCCCAATTCCTCTTAATATAATGACATAGAGTGGACAAGTGGTGAATCATGAGACCAAACCTACTAGGGATAATAGGTTGGATAAGTGGTGGACCTTGAATATAAACCCCCCATGTACAAAATATCATGGGTATTGGGTATTTCAATGGAGCCTAGCATCTTGGAGACGTGGTGGAGCTTACTTCTCTCCATGTTTCAATGGAGCCTATCTAGGAGAAACGGTGGAGGTTCCTTCTCTCCATGTTTCAATGAGCCTATCTTGGACAAGTGGTGGACCTTGGAATGAAACCCCCATGTAAAACATATCATGGGCATTTCAAGTGGTGAGAAAGAATACCATTTAAGATATAACCTTATAGGTTGGACAAGTGGTGGACCTTAACACATAGCTCTTCTTAATATAATGACATAGAGTGTACAAGTGGTGAATCTTGAGACCAAACCACTCGTGCTACTAAGGATAATAGGTTGGACAAGTGGTGGACCTTGAATGTAAACCCCTCATGTACAAAATATTATGGGTTTAGGGTATTTCAATGGAGCCTTGCTTGGAGACATGGTGGAGATTGCTTCTCTCAATGTTTCAATGGAACCTATCTTGGAGAAATGGTGGAGCATCCTTCTCTCCATGTTTCAATGGAGCCTATCATGGACAAGTGGTGGACCTTTGCTTCTCTCTATGTTTCAATAGAGTTAGCTTGGACAAGTGGTGGATCTTGGAACAAAACCCCTTTGTAAACCATAGCATGGGCATTACAAGTGATGAGATAAAATATCATTCAAGATATAACCTTATAGGTTGGAAAAGTGGTGATGGACCTTAACAAGTGGTGAAGGATATCATTTAAGATATAACCTTATAGGTTGGACAAGTGGTAGACCTTAACACACAGTTATTCTTAATATAATGACATAGAGTGGATAAGTGGTGAATCATAAGACCAAACCACTCATGCTACTAGGTATAATAGGTTAGACAAGTGGTAGACCTTGAATGTAAACACCCCATGTACAAAATATCATGGTTTTAGGGTGTTTCAATGGAGCCTAGCATCTTGGAGACATGGTAGATCTTGATTCTCTCATGTTTGAATGGCACTTATCTTGGAAAAATGATGGAGGTTACTTCTCTCCATGTTTGAACGGAGCCTAGCTTTGACAAGTGGTGAACCTTTGCTTCTCTCTATGTTTGAATAGAGTTAGCTTGGACAAGTGGTGGACCTTTGCTTCTCTCTATGTTTGAATAGAGTTAGCTTGGAGAAGTGGTGGACCTTGGAATGAAACCCCCATGTAAAACATATCATGGGAATTTCAAGTGGTGAGAAAGGATACCATTTAAGATATAACCTTATAGGTTGGACAAGTGGTGGACCTTAACACATAGTTCTTCTTAATATAATGACATAGAGTGTACAATTGGTGTATCTTGAGACCAAACCACTCGTGCTACTTGGTATAATAGGTTAGACAAGTGGTGGGCCTTGAAATAAAACCCCCCATGTACAAAATATAATGGGTTTAGGGTATTTAAATGGATCCTAGCTTGGAGACATGGTGGAGCTTTTGATTCTCTCCATGTTTCAATGAAGCCTATCTTGGAGAAATGGTGGAGCATCCTTCTCTCCATGTTTCAATATAGCCTAGCTTGGAAAAGTCGTGGACCTTTGGTTCTCTCTATGTTTCAATAGAGTTAGCTTGGACAAGTGGCGGACATTGAAACAAAACCCCGGTGTAAAACATATCATGGGGAATTCAAGTTGTGAGAAAAAATACAAGTAAAATATAACCTTATAGGTTGGACAAGTGGTGGACCTTAACATCCAATCCTTTTTAATACAATGACATAGAGTGTACAAGTGGTGAATCTTGAGACCAAAGCTATCAAGCTACTAGGGATACTAGGTTGGACAAGTGGTGGACCTTGAATGTACATCCCCTATGTACAAAATATCATGGGTTTAGGGTGTGTCAATGGAGTCTAGCGTATTGGAGACATGGTGGAGCTTGCTTCTCTCCATGTTTCAAGTGGTGGGCCTTCAATTATTTTCCCATACCTAGTTTAGACAACCCATACACTTTGCAACTCTAAAGGTTGGACGAGTGGTGGAGCTTTTTTTATTTCCATGTTTTAATGGATCCTAGCTTGGACAAGTGGTGGACCTTGGAAAAAAGTCCCCCCTGTACAACATAGCTGAGTTTTTTCATGTTTTAATGGAAGAGAGCTTCGACAAATGGTGAAGCTTTCTTATCTCCATGTGGATTTTAGAACTAGCTTGTACAAGTGGTGGAGCTTTGCTTTTCTACTCTTCATAATACAATGATGTATAGGTTGGTTACATGGTGAATCTTAAGGCCAAAGCTCCCATCTTACTAGAGATGATAGGTTGGACAAGTGGTCAACCTTCTATCATTTGTCCATGCCTATAATTAGACAATTAGTAGAACTAGCATCTTTCTATGTTGTCTAGAGCTGAGCTGGGACAAGTAGTGGACCTTGCTACTCTCTTCCCTTGGTTTATTAGTTTGAAGACTCATTATATATACTTGCTTAGATCTATATACTTAGTCATTAGTTAGGTTACAAGTAGGTATGAAATTTGTTAGCCTCAAGGGACTTTGAATATTGAATAGTAAGAAAGTCAAGTGCTGGTTTGAAGATCTTTTGCTTATCTAAACTAGACTCTAACTCAATAATAAGTTTCTTAAGTTCCACGAATTGTCCTATCTAGGCTCCAAAAGAGTCTTAATTGGTTTGTGCTAGATTCTAACTTCCTTGATGGGGTGGAATCCTAGAAAAATGAGGCACTATAAGTTTTACCTTAGCTCAAATGGATTTTCACTTAAACTAGACTGCAATTTGACACTCTACTATCTTTGTCTCGATGGAGTTTAACACTAGTTACATAGTAGTGATATTTAAGCTTCATGTCTCTTCATTTGATCGAGATATGAGACCATACATTCAAGGTCACCACTTGTTTTACCTAAAGACCAATGTGAGACATGGGAGCAAAAAAGCCATCCGATATTGTTTTAAGGACTATTACATTGACAATGAATAATTTATGTAAAGCAAAAAGACTTGGATCTTTCACAACTAATAACTTAAGTAAAGCCAAAAAGACTTGGATCTTTGACAATTATTTTCAAACTAAAAAAGCACAATCTAATGCTAACAAAACTATAAATCAACAATCTTAATAAGAAGGATACTTTTCATTTCATTTGATGATTATAAATTCAAAGAAAGTCATTCAAGAAATTGATAAACAAAAAATGTAGGTGACTGCTTCATTATTTTGAGCAAAAATATCAAAATCTCTATTGATGGAGCTCCATCTAGTAATATCCTTTGTAAGATCCTGCAGGAAGGAATAAAAAGAAATATTTGTTAGATACCATGCACATGAGTGTTCAAGCATGTGTATCAAGAATCTATGACATGTCACTAGTACCTTAGGGTTGGTTTCTATCCAGCCTTAGATAATTGTTCTCAGCTTTCACCTTATTTATATAAGCCTTTGCTGTGGTTGCCTTCAAAACTCCTTTTGTGTTACAACCCAATTGCCTAGATAAAGTGGTCAATTGTGATGCCTTCATGCTTTCAATGGGTGTACGCTCCTTTGCCAAGATCTCTTGTATTTGGGCTCTTCTCATTTCATAGCGGTGGCTTGTGTCACTTGCGTCTTCAATGATAGTTTCATCTCTATCACCTTTTGCAGGTGGTATTCTTCTTGTAAAGAATACCTTAGTTGACCAAACATCATTTTTATGCTTCCAATACTCCATGATTTGTTTGTATTCACTATCATTTGTCACTATAGGTTGTCCATAATGATTAGAATCAATTAAACCATGCACATCCCTTCTCATCAAGCTGAAATAAGTACGGCAGTAGCTCCTCCAAGAGCATATTTTCAACCATCTTCTCACCATCAAATTATGGTGGAAAAATGCAATTGTTTGGTGTAATACATCCCTTGTAAGGAGAGTCATCAATAAGCAGTGTTCTTTGTGGATCACATTCAAACTCCATGGAAATTTAGGCTAGAGGCTTGAACATTGCCTAAACGTTTGGATTGTAGGGTCTAATTTTTTTTTGAGTTTGAGCGGTGTTGCAAACATCTTGCCACCAAATTGCAAAGAAAGGCAATGTATCCTCAGCTAAGTTGTTTAGTTCTGCAAGGATTTGATACACATTATTCCTAGTAGACACATTATTCCTAGTAGACACATTATTCCTAGTAGCTGTCGACCAAATTGCAACATTAAACCTCTGTAAAATAGTCTTCAAGAATTGGATGCAACCTGGCCTTAGTATAATATATCTTTTTGAATCCATTTGCACTAAGTTGTGGTGTGAGGATGGCTGAGGGGAACGTTTCAACAATAGACCATTTATATCCAATATAATTGTAAGCATGGATTTCTCAACATCTACACTACATGAAGTAGTAGCAATTGGCAATAGCTCGTGAGTGGACTTCTAAGTCTCTTTTGATGTATGTTGCATTTTTGAAGCATCAATTTCTTGGTTCTCATTATTGCAAGCTTGCTCAAGTTGCACAACACTAGACTCTAGTATAGAAATATCATCCATCTTGGGCACTTCAAAAACCATAGAATCTATGGATTCTATAGTTGTGACTGAACCATAGGAGCATTATCCATCCTAGTTTGTGAATCTAAGAAAACACACACACAAATGGTATCTCTAAACCACTAGATTTTATTCACCATACTTACATGTAGAACTCCTAGTAAGAAATTTATTTAAGGTAAAGTCGTTGTTAGAATCCTTGCAACCATTTTCAACATTTGTACACAAAACACCACTTGTCTAAAATACAATCTACTAACTCAACATTTTCCATCCTACACTTTATTAAAGATGAGTACTTAAAGTGAAAACTAAAAGCCACAACTTGTTGAGGAAACATGGATACAAGGTCCACCAAATGTCCAACCTTGACTACAAGAAAACAATTAGAGATTTGGCTTAGATTTGGATTCAAAGGCCACCACTTATTCAAGTAAGATAACTCCACTTATTTAAGACAGTAATTTTTGAAGCCCCACCACTTGTACAACCTAGACATTGATTAAATTTTGGTAATATTTATCACAAATCTAGAGTAGAATCGAGATTCTATGGATAAGGTAATAAAATAAGCTAGACAATACACAAAGCATAAGAGCACTCTAGATTCTCGTTGAGCATAAACTAAACAATAATCAAATGTTACATTCACTTGAGATTTCATCCATGAAAAATGAAAATGATGCATGTACTTGAGATTTCCATCCATGTACAATACTTTACAATGTCAAGTAAAGTCATAGTCAGCAAAACAACTCTTCTCCTGCTTCAACTTGACAAATAGTCTCAATGCATACATGGCCATATTCTTCTGACTTGATGTGTGAAGAGGTGCATTTATGCCAAGGTGGCAATTTTGGATCAAATGTATAGCGTACATTGGGACAGACATTTGTACTGTGAGAACTATTTATATAGCCCGACACGTTTCCTTCTTCTACACAACCAATAATGTATGATTGATCTTCCTCTTCTTCTATGTTTGGATCCTCTAGAAGAGAATATCTATAATCTCTTGGAAATATTTTGCATATCTTTTTCCAGTCTTAAAATCTATACTTATGCCCTCCATAGTTTAGAATAGTCACACCACTTTCCAGGGTAGTATGCACATATAGCCCATAACCAGCTCCTTGAATACATGAAAGTCGCACTTCAAAATCCACACCGTTAATATGGAAAATTACATCTTTGGGAATAGGAAAAGTTGGTGTCCCAAAAGGATCTTCATGCCAATCATAGTGTGAAATACATCTAGTTTTTATATCACTTAACTCCTTTGTGTCTGCAAAAAGAAGAAAATATTATACATAAAATAATGACAAGATCAAAGAAAGATATCATTATTTTATAGTCCAATAGGTCCATTGTATGGAAGACTTAGAGTGCCTCTTACATGGTGCCTCCAAGGTTTCCAAAAAATAAAATCATTGGAAAAAAAATGCCACTGTGTCTCCAATCTAGTGCCCATTTGAAGCATAGAGAGAACCAAGGTCCACCACTTGTACAAGCTAGACATGGAGCATTGACACAAGATCCAACACTTATCCAAACCCTATAGTATATGTGGTAACATGGGATGCGTTGATGCAGCAAAAGTAGTCTAGCCTCCTCATCCATCTCTTTTTTCTTGTAGCCTAGAGGGATTAGTTTCAATGTCTATCACTAGTGAAAACTACACATAGAACATTGATACAAGGTTCCACCACATGTGAAACCTATCATCTCTAGTAGCATGGATGGGTTGATATCAAGGTTTACCACGTGTCCTACCTATACTCTATTGTAGCATAGAGATTCTGTTTTGGTGGTACTACACTTGTCCAAACTTGGCTTGTTGTTGATATCTGGAGGTAATCAAGGGTCCTCCACTTGTCCAAGTTAGGTATATAAAACAATTGCAAGGTCCACCATGTGTACAACATATGATTGATTATATCATGCATGGTCTTATTTCATGGGCAACCATCTTCTCTCCAACATGTGTCCAACCTCGGCTCCATTGAAGCTTGGAGAGAAGCAAGGTCCAGCACTTATCGAAGGTATTATTTTCTCCCAGTGCTTTCAAAACCCATGATACGTTGTACATGGGGGGGGGGGGGGGGGGGGGGGGGGGGGGGTTCTTGTTTCAATGTCTACCACTTGGCTAAGATTGGATCCATTGAAACATGAAGAGAAGCAAGCTCTACCATTTGTCCAAGCTACCTTCCATTGAAACATGAAAACCCCATAATGTGTTGTATACGGGGGGTGTTTTTCAAGGTCCACCACTTGTCTAAGCTATGGTCCACTGGAACATGGAGAGAAGCAAAGATCTACCACTTTTCTAAGCTAGGATCCATTGAAACATGGAGCAAGCAAGCTCCATTGTTTGTCTAAGCTAAGCTCCATTGGAACATGGAGAAAACAAGCTCCACCACTTGCCTATTATTGCATAGAGATTTTGGTTTGAAGGTCCACCACTTGTCCAACCTTGACTTCATGTATGGAGATAATCAAGGGTGCAATGCTTCTCTAAGCTAGGGACATAAAAGAGTTTCAAGGTCCACTACATATACGATCTATGATGGGTTGTAGCATGGGAGGTTTCATTTTAAGGTTGACCACTTCTCCATCTCCGCTTGTCCAACCTCAGATCCATTGAAGCATGGAGAAGAAAGGTCTACCAACTCTCCAAAATAGGCAAGAAAATCTCTATAAAACCCATGAATTGTTAATATATGCTATGTTGTGGATTTTTGTTTGAATTTTCACTCCTTATCCAAGCTAGAATCCATTGAAGCATGGAAATAAGTAAGATATATCTCTAGTCCAAGATAGGATCCATTGAAACATAGAGAGAATCAAGGTCCACCACTTGTCCAAGCTATGCATGGGTAATTGATGTAAGGACCACTACGTTTTCACCTATACTATGCTCTATCATGGATGGTTTCATATCCCACCAATTTTCCAACCTATTTAATATGTTGTATTCTGGGGGTTTGGTTTCAAGGTACTTCACTTGTCTAAGGTGGGTTCCATTGAAGCATGGAGAGAAACAATGTCTACCACTTGTTCAAAATATGCTCCTTTGAAACATAAAAGCAAGGTCCACCACTTGTGCAAGCTAATGTTTCTCTCCATTGAAGCATGGAGAGAAACAAGGTCTACCACCTGTCCAAAATATGCTCCATTGAAATATAAAACCAAGGTCCACCACTTGTCCAAGCTAATGTAACAAATGGGTGTTGGTTACAAGGTGTACCACACTTGTCTAAAATAGTCTCCATGCAAGGTCCACCACATGTCCAAGCTATATGAGCTTGGTTTGAAGGTCTACCACACCTCTTGAAATTAGGATCCATGTAAGGTCCACCTTTTGTCAAGCTATGTCTTTAGTGAGTACTAAAACTAAGTAAATTGCAGTACTTAAATACCTTTCGAAGCTCATTAATATTTTGGTCTCTAAGGCCACCACCACATGTCTAATCTATGCTCTAATTGATTACTTATGCTAGTTCTCAAAGTCCAAACATAAGCTCCCTTCTAGCAAGGTTAGTTTAAATTTAGGCTCCAACACCTGTCTAAGCTAGGTTCAATTTATGAACCATCACCATTTAACCATGCTAGGATCTAATGTAGCATATCAAGGGGGTATTGATAAAAGGTCCAAAACGTATTGAGTTCAAGCTCTTAAGTAATTAAGTCTTCGTGAGTATTAAATGTTATAGTTTTAGTTTAAAGATCCACCATTCAAAAACTCAAGTAATTTACTGTTTACATTCAAACCTTGAATGCTTGAGATAAAAAATACAAACTCAATCAATACTATATAAAGAAAAATCTAACATTAAGAGTATCAAATCAGCGACAAGAAACACTAACATGCACAAGAAACTCAAAACATATGTGTCTCCATTTCCAAAAAGTCCTCCATTGACATTGGATGTTGTTGTTGTTGTTCTTCTTCTCTTCGTGTAGAGCACTCCTTTGTAATAGGCTCAGTGTCATCTGATTGCAAAGTAGATTGTTGAAGTCCAACCCATTTTTCTATATCTTCATGAGACCTAACAAAGTCTAGTAGCCTGGTCTCCACATTTTTTGCCTCCTCCACAGTGTCAACTAAGCATATAACTTCTTTTTTCTCTTGTATTCCTTGTTGTGCAACCAAGGAGCCATCACCAAAAACATCAACAAGCTTGCGGTATTCAAAACAATATGTACGAATGTAGTGCTTGACCAAAGCTCTTTTTTTGGCCTCCAAATATTGCAAATCTGACATATCTTTATCTGCTACTTGAAGAAGAGAACAATCAATTGGTATGGGATGTTCCTCTGATCTTCTTCTCAGGTCTTCAAATGCATTGCCTTGTCCCAAGAAGGCAATAACTGTTAGGAATTGAATTGCTCCTTTGGAAGGAGCTGATGGAAAGTGATGAAATGCACCACAACAATAGTAGCTCAGATTATCTCCCATGGCGTGAAAGGCACATTGCAATTTTGTGAAGTTAGTGAAATCCACAAATGCAAGAAAGACAAATCCAAGATCTATTGACCCTCCAGCAATAACCAATATCCCATCCAAAGCATTGTTAAATGTCTGCTCACTCCACTTCAAATTGCCTCCAACGTGTTTTGTCATATCTAAAACACATAAGACAATAGGCACTTTATTATTGAAGTGGCGCATCAAGTAGAGATTGCCTTCCATTTGTAGGCTCAACACATAGATTGACCATGGAAAATCTCTAGGCTCAATTTTCTCCTTTTGAAGGTGAATTGCCCATTGCATGTAATTTATTGCTCCATCTGGAAAAGCCATTTTCTTTGTTCCATGCTTCAAACTAGATATGAGCCATTCCTCGCATAGCATTAAAAGTGTTTTATAAACAACATCATTGATGTTATACATTTTGACCACCTCCTCCCAGTATTTACATGGTGAAGACTCATTCAGATTGTTGAAGCCTTCAAAAAGTCCATGTTGAATCAATTTGTCTTGCTTCAACTGCTTGATTCGATCATACATGTCAGTTGCATCACCATCCTTTGCACTCTTTGACAGTAAAATCTTCTCATCTGTAATCTCTTCTTGAATAGTCTTTACCTCTGATTCCTCAAGGCCACAAAGGTATCTAAATACAGTTGTTGGGGGCTTCTTATTCTCCTCTTATAGCCTTTCAATTATTTCTATCCAGCAATCATAAATTGAATCAGAGTACATGACCATGTGTTCCTGTTTAGCAATCCAACTTGCTGCTGCACTCATTCTTGCCAATCGAAGAAAAGCCTAAAAATAAATAGAGAAATAGTTAAACTATTGAGAAAGATTTGTTAATTAAACACTATCCAAAAGACAAAGAAAATAACTTACATCCCATCCGGCACGAGATGCATGTCCCTCTGCAATTCACTTGCTGCCTTTGGTGGTCGTCCTGAGAAGATCCATTGACTCCGTAAATGTCTCAATATTTGGTTGTAAGGTTGCTTAACATACAATCCCTGAGCCTCCTCATTTGCAATGTCAGATATAGCAGTTGCAACAAATGGAGGAGCATTCACAACAATGTGAGCCTTTCTAAATTTATATACGCCAATCGTTCTTTCAAATATCTCTTTTTTTTTTTGTTCATTGTGAAGCAAAACTTTTGCAGCATAGATTGAATGCTGCCCATCAAGAATCCAATAATGATAATCTTTAATTTTTTGCTCTTCTACCTCTTCTACTGCCAAAGGAGTCCCCTTCTTTGACTTTGCATTTCGAACAGGCATCAAATATGCACATGCCGTAGGCTTGGTCGTACTCCGTGAAAATCCAAATAACACACTTTCAACGTGTTTTTTATCCATAATACGTGCATTACAGTGATCAAGAGCAAGCCAACAATTTTGAATAGGGATATCAAATTCCATATATTGGAAAGGAAAATAGTTTATGTACTTATTCCTACCACCTGTATCTTTTTCTTGTCCTTTCATGGCCTCAGCTTCTAAAACATCTGGATCCACAATTCTCATCTTTGACATTGAACCCTCTGTTGATGAGGATGCCAAAGATGCCTTGTCTACATCCAAAATGGAACTAGTTCGCTTAGCTACTACTTTCTGCACTTTTGCTTGCTTCTTTGTGGATGGTGGTCGTGAATCTTTCACCTTTTTTCATTGTAGTGTGGCAATGATGGAGCTTTGAAGTTGATTTGCTGTGATATTTGGATTTGATTCTGCAAACTTCCATCCTCGAGAAAACATTGTCTCTTCTTTGTTTCTAAACATGTGTTAAGGCGGTTACGCCGCTAGCGGAAGCTAAATAGCGAGAACTCAACCAACAACAGAATTTGTCAGACGAGGACGGAGCTTGACCCGCAGGCGCATGGAAACAACTAGGTGAGTGTCAAATCACCTACTCGACCTTCTAATGACAATCACTACTAAGGAAATCAAATCTAAGTTTTAAAATACGCAAGTGACTGAAATCCGTACTACGAAAAAATTCTATACGAAACAAGATCTAGAATCATTGAATCGATCTCAAACTCAAGGGGAAGTCTATACACTAGGTAAGAACAACACCCTAAAGACTTGAACTACAAAATCAACCTATAACCACTCCGTGCGGTAAACGCGTATGAAGACAGGCCGAAAAATACAGGTGATCGAAACTTGACCCCGATGGTACTAATGTGTAGCTCTACTCGTTGTGGTTCTATAGATATGCTGCACGCTCCATTCCGACACACGAGTTGGAAGAAAACTCACACCGAAGCTCGTAGGAACTTACCACACATAGAAGCCGATAGCACGCACTCTTGGTATCTGTGCGTAGCTCTCGCCATTGCTAACACAATGGCGGTGTCGCTTCTCCAATGGAGGCTCCGTAGCTCGCGTAGAAAGTAGATAATACTCTCTCTCTCACTCTCTCTCAGACACAGTCACGGCGCTCAAAAACCCACTTTGATTAATAATCTGAATCCTTTAGGTTACAAAAACTTTGGCTTATATACCTAAGCCTTGGAGGTGAGAACATCTCTAACTAATTACATCAGCAAGTGAAATTACTTCGGGATTACAAGCTGGAAACTCAATTGAGTCCCGTTACTTAATGAATGGCTCAAATCAAAATTAATGTCGGAAAAACATTTATTACAATCAATGGTTACAAAATGATGAGTGTGAGCAAAAATGTGGGTGTGATCCTCTGCTCGCTCAACACTCCCCCCCTCCGCGTTCATGTCGTCCCTGACATGACTTTTATGCTTGGTCAATAAAGTCCTGTCGTCTTGAGCATCTGCAAATGTGATTCGTATCGTAGGTTGCCGATGGTCAAGGTTGGGCCAAATATTTTTCTTTCGTGGGTGAAAAAGCTGGTGTAGAAAGCTTCTTTGAATGTTTGCATGTGGAAGCTAGGCAAAAAAATAATCCTTTGGTATAGGAGGTGTAACACTTTTGGAGAAGGCTGCAATGAAAGATCGTACATCATATCAGTCACCGTGTCGGCCGTCGATAGTAGACTCAAGTTCGTGGCTTTATCTGGCGCGAACACTTCAATGCAAGCTAAGAGAGTCCTGCAGATTTTCTTGAGCATCTGACATGAAAGGTCAGGAGAGCCAGTAAAGAGCTTGATGGTGCCCGTTAGGGTTTTCATCATGTAGGCTTTACCTATTCTCTCTGCTGCCTTTGGTCCTGGAATTCGGGGATAATTAAGCCAATTTGGCTTCTTTTCTGCAATCCTGCCATGCTCTTTCCAGTTTCTGACTCTTGGCACCGGGCATAAGGTTGCATCCTCCCGAATCCCCTTTGGTGCCTCCACCAAGTAGATGAGGTAGGCTGGGTATTTGTTCAACCAACCTTTCCTCCATCTAGGTTTTGAATCTACTATCTTCTTTGATTGTTCCTCCTTTGTGATGTCGCCTTCGTAAAGAGCAACATACTGCTCCTCCTCTATTCTCTTTTTTGTCTTTAGCACTTCAAATTTCATCAAAGGGAAAGGAAGGCTGGGTTGCATCCACTGTTCATGGATCACTTTTGTGTCTAGTCCCTGAAGTCTAATGGAGATTAGGAGTCTCCTCTCCCATTCCATTTCCGCCTTGGCACTCTCCTCTGCTGACTTTCCTATTTGGTCATGGAGCCTTTGTTCTTCTTCTTCAGAGATTCTTGAAGTCGAGGCCACCTCTTGAGCTGGGGCTGGATCTTCAATTGTGGTTGCCTCTCCAGTTTCTGGTAGCTCTAAGGCTGCTCCACCTAATTCTTCTTGTGGTGTCTCTGTCTCTCTTCTTTGTTGCTCTTGTAGATCTTGGAGTTGTTTGCGGAGGGCCTCATTCTCTGTCCGTAGTGTTTGATTTTCTAAATGTGAGCCTCTCCTCTACAGCCAATGATCCCTCCGCAATGTGCAACCTTTGCACTTGCTCTAATCTCAGCTCTCTTTGTAAGCTTCGGACCTGGTCTTCCAAAGTTGGTATGATAACTCCCTCTTGTTCGGTTCCTGCTCTGCTAGCTCTAGGGGTAGTCCTGAGTCTAGCGATTGTTCTTTCTTGGAGCTCGACTCTCTCCCTTAGCTCAATGAGCTCATCCTTGGCCACCTCCAACTCATCCTCTATTCGCTCCCTTGCTTCTTGTGCACTTGTTACTTGTCTTGAAGCCTCGGCTAGCTGGAGTATCAAGCCATCTTTCTCGTTTTCCGCGTCATAGAGTGATGCTTTATGACTTTCAGATCAGTCATAGCATTCTCTAATTTTCTTTGCAACTCCGCTTCCCTTTGTTTGGCTGTCTCAATATCTACTTCCTTTGCTTTGGACCTTTCTTTTATCTTGCTGAGCAGTTCATGCACCATGTGCACGTCTTTTTCATCATCATCTGTCAACTCTAAAGCTCTTTCTGCCACCACCTCCACTGGATTTGGCTCTTCTAGTACTTTCGGTTCGTCCAGTTTCTCTTCACCTTCTTTTTTACTCTTTGTTTTTTCCTCCGTTCATCTTGTTTTTGTAGGGTGATCCCATAAACTGCCTCAAGGGCCTCTTCTTCGGTGTATCCTATCTCTACCAGATCCTCATAATCATTTCTCTTTTGCTGAACTGGATCTATCTTCTTTTCTTTGGTCTCGGCCTCTGGCTTTTCCAAATCATCTGTGTCCACCTCTACTGTGGTCTACTCCACAATTTTTTCCGTCTTCTTAGGGCTTGGTACATCAGTCATAGAGGGATATCTGTTCTCAGCTTCCTTGGCTTTCCCTTTGTCGGCTTGCCCATCTTTCTCTTGAGGCTTAGTAGACTCATCTACTTTCCTTTTCCCCTTGTCGTATTTTTTCAGCTCAGCTTTTAACTGCTGTACCTCCTCTTTAGTGTATGGCTCGACAGGTTGCTGCTCCAGAATAGCCTCCGACTCCTCATAAGCTTTAATATATTGATCGTATTGATCAACATGTGGCCTGGCTGAGCTAGTTCCGACTTTAGTGGGGTCTGGCACCCACTTTTCTTCAAAGTCACCCTTTAGAGCTCTTTCCGCTCTAAACTGCTCCACTAGTCTTTCCATTCTTGCCGCTTTCTGACTTTTGGTTTGCTTGGGAGCAACCTTCGTCTTTACTTTCTTCTTAAGCGGCTTGTCCACATCCTCTGCAGGTTCTGAAACTACTTCTAGTTTTCGGCGTGCTCTTGTGGATGCCCTCTGGGATACTTCGGGCTGTTCTTCCTCCTCGTCGGCTTCTCTAAGACACTCATTCTGGGAGGGAACCTTTGGCCACTGATCTCTAGCTCCAATAGCTTCATAAGCTATTCTTGTCAGAATTTCCACTCCTCCTATGTACTTTGGCTTCTCGTTGTGCATGGCAATTACTTGCTCGTGGATGTGTTGAGCGTAATTCACCTCTTTTGGCATATTGCTCTTTAATGCCCATGTGATGGTGGTCGCAATGGCATGGGGTGGTGTCGTATACTTTTGCGGTCTTTTACTGCAAACATGAAGAAATTGGTTGTACAGTCGGCAAAGGGTTGCCGCTCTTGGGTCCGCCATATCTCCATAGGTTGCATTTTGCTTCTTGGGACCATAGACCTCTATGGCCTCCCTTTTTTCCCTGACCGAGCTCCCTTTGTTGTGCAGCTTCAATGCGTCTGCGATGAGTTGTGGAGTGATCTGTACTTCTACTTTCTCTCCATCCATGGCTGTCAATGTGGCTTTTCCATCCTTCTGAATGGATGTTGCCAACTCGTATACTCTTCTTGTATCCACACCTGATGGTCTCGAGGTGAAGAAACTATGCAAGTCTGCCCTTTCCAGGTATCTGCTGATGTCTTCTGACCTGCTATAATCTACCAATTCCTGTGGGATCATCGGTACATCCACTGCTTGCCCTTGAGGATCTCTGAAAGTCCCCTGGTAGATCTTTATTCCTTCTTTCTCCAATACTGCTTCCTCCACCCAAGTTTTGGTTGGCTTGAGGGTTTCTGCTGGAATGTCAAAGGGTTCCGCTTCTGCAAGAGCATCCTTAATTATCGGTCTTTTTCTCTTCGTTGCCGATGACTTGGCGGAATCCATGGATCCTGTAACTCCAATTTCAGAAGTTAGCGTCTTTTTAGTATTGAAAGCCGAAATGAAGCTTTTAACTATTCAAATGACTTGAAAATTGAAACATGAGCTACTCAGGGCCTAAGGATGCAAGGTAGGTGAAAAAATATGCAAAATGGGCTCAAAATCATGCTGGAGACATCATACGCGTATGATGTCTTTTGTGTCAAAATGACTTCATATTGGTTGTGCTTGTAGCTGATAGTGTATACATGAGTATCATATGCTTGGATTTGAGTTTGGATCCCATTTGGTCAAGTTTTGGCTAGTTTAGTCCAGTTCCAGCTCTTGGCAAAATTTTGAAAGGGATTTAGATTTTATGATCCAAATTGGATAAAACTTGGTGGTTCACTTTCAAATGGCATGTAGATCACTTCTATTTGGTGGTTGAAGCCCTGAGGTGCCAAAATCACATAGTGAGACATTATACGCGTATGATGTCTTTTAGTGTATTTTTGGATCAAATTTCTTTATAAGCTTGGATTTGGCTTTAGATAGGCTTATTCAGTGGATTTATGAAGTTTGGATAGATTTTGGGCTAAAAATGGCTCTGGAGACATCATACGCGTATGATGTCTTTTTCATCAATTTTGCATGGGATTGGTTCTGTGGACTCCCCATGTACTAGTGAAGGACTGTCCCTACTCAAATCTTGGTTTGGACTTGAGTATGTTGGATTTGGGCCAAAAATAGGCTTTAGGTGAAGGATTTTCCCTCAATTGGGCTAATGGGGTGATCCTCTTTACCAAATGGTTCCAAATTTCACATGTAGCATGTATTAGATATATATAATGGATGTATGATGACAAATGAGCAGTTTTGGCTCTGTAAGTGCAAATAGACATCATACATGTATGATGTCTTTTGTGTCAAAATGGTGCTTTTTGGTTCCAGATAGCTTGTAGATGTGTTAATCAACAATCCTACAAAGTTCCAATGAGTTTGGAGTTATTTTGACAAAATTAGGACCAAAAATCAATTTTATAGCCTACTTTGCGTCTTTTTGGTTTTCCTTGGGTTTTCTAACTCCAATTCTCATGATACTTGGTTCATAGGATGTGATTAACATGTGGAATGAGGCTATGCACTCAAATGTTGAAATGGATGTGAAATTCATGTTGTGAGACATCATACGCGTATGATGTCTTTTCTTGAAATGTTGGTCTTTTTGTGCAATGAATGCTTTGTGCTAGTGCCCTAAGCCCTGCTAACTAGTTTTCAACTTAAAAAGTCATTAGTTTAGCTAAAAAGCCCCCTTATAGGCATTTCAGTCTCCGAAGTCGTCTTTTTGCCTTGGAGTTGAATTTCTTCAACTTTTCTTCTCGAGAGTTACATTTCTAGCTCATTGGATATGTTGTGAAGCCATCTATTTGGTTGAACTTGACTTTCGCTCCCCGTTCTCCATCTTTCTCCTTTTGGTTGCCCGAAAGTGTCTTTTTCACCATCGGTAAGTGGATCATCTTTCTTTTGGGTTTTGCTTGCAAACATAAGTCATCAATAGTTACTTGAAGCTACTTGTGAAGTTTCATTTCATTCAGTCGTCAATTTCAGCCGTTATGCCAAAATGACGCTTTGTGTGTCCGCAGCCGAATCGGTTGTTCCGAACTACTTTTGGTGGTCCAAACCTGGAGATACTCCATGGTTGCATTTCCCTCGATGTTGTTAAGCTACCTGAGAAGTTTTGTGTCATTTCGACAACTTTTTCCTGTTTGCCTCTTGTAGGCTCTGTTGACCTAGGGTTTTTCCAGTCGTTCTTTCTCGAGCTTTGAGTGTTAGAAACCCATCTTCTATACTAGGGTAACCCACCTATAAGTTCTTGCAAGGTTTGGTTAGCCGGTTGTGCCACTACCTATCATTCTACCGCATTCCCAGTCTGCTCTTGTTTCTTGGTTTTGGTCAGTTTTCGCGACAAAAGTTAATGATAAGCATCAAAAGCTTATGGCAACGAGTCTACCTCTCATGTCTGGTGTCCTCTGAGCTCTCGTAGCAGTCGTAGAAGGCTGTAGAAGGTTGGATGCTCCTATGTGCTCTTTGCTCTCTCCAAGAAGGTAATAGTGGAAATGAGCTTGAAAGTGATGTGAAAAATACTTAACTTCGGACTTCCCGGATCACTTGTTACCAAATTTGACATGTGCTCCTATCTTGTCGTGAAATGCACTTTAGGATTTGAAATTTCTCAATTTGGACTCCGTTTGACCTGTTTCTGAGAAATCTGTCCACTTTGCCAAAATTCTGTCATTTCGGGCTTTTCGCAACTTTTTCCAAATTGTACTCAATTTTTACCATGGGTTGCCCTTGTCATTAGGATCATCACCATCTATTTTTTCCCTTTTTTCTGATCTCGTTTCACTTGCTTTTTTATTTTTCTTTTACTTTTATCAAGAAAATCATAAAAAATAAAGGAAAATAGCAAATTGAAGCCAAAAAATTCCAAACATACACAATAAATAGCTGGTAACCCTGTGTATATGGATATACACTTATTTGTGATTTCTGGACTTGGATTATCACTTTTTTCCACTTTTTAGCTCCAAAAACACTCTTATGTAGTGATATTTACACGTCTAGAGACCCACATTCATCATTTGATATCTTCTTGTTGCAAAACAAGGTATATAAGGGCATAAATATTATCAATATCCGCAATCAAACATAAAAAATACAAAATCATGTAAGACACTGCCCTTGTAATATAATTTTTTGTTTTTCTTTGTTTTTTGTCGCTTGTAGCTGCTTTGTAGCTCCTGTATACCTGTATACCTCCCCCCCTCCTAGTCTGAGTCCTCCTGGACGACTATGAAGTGTCTGTGGGCGAAGAATTGTAGTTGTTTTGGTCATAAGTTCCCAATGCAATTGTAGAGCGATGATACAACAGTCTTTCCAATAAAGCTGCTCTTTGTTTGATTGAAGGATTGGTGGTCGGGTTTTGGGTTGGTTTTGGCACTTCGGTAGTAGAATCAATAGATGGATTCTTCTTTACCTTGTTGTTCTTTTTCACAATCCAAATCTGCTTCCGCTTCGCTTGTGCTTGCCACAAACTCTTTCGACCCAAACCTGCCGTGAAATACCTAGGAGTTTTCGTGGATTGTACTGAAGGGAGTTCCTGTTTACAAATCCTTGGGATCCAAATTTGCTTGCTATAGCTTTGTGCCGTCATGAACTTCTTTGGAATCCAGATCTGTTTCACTATCCTTGATTGTCTGGAATCACTCTGTTGTCTGGTATTGAAGACTCTGTTTTCCACCTATGTGTTCTCTGGCACAACCTTTTTTGGTCTCCATACCAACTTTGACTCCATTTTTTTGCAAGGTTGAGATGTTATATTATTGCTTGTCTTCCTTATCCAATGTTGAGAGTTCCTCGTTGAAGAGAAATCCAGTTGTATAGAAACTTTTGTTTTCCATTGCTTCTTCTTTTTCTCTGGTTGTTGTTTACCTTTGTTCTTGGATTCTTCCTTTGGAGTTGGCTCTGCTCCTTTGGTGAACTTAAGTGATTGACTTTCACCTTCGTATTTGATAAGCACTGATTTAGAACTCCAGTCAATCATTGCATTGTATTGCTTTTGCCATGGTTGTCCTAGAAATAATGGATGTTGTGTAGCTTGGTCTTCAACCACGTAAAACATATGAGGATACACATACTGGTTAATCTGTATATGTAAAACTGTGCATCCAACAGTTTTGATTGAATTCTCAGAGTAACTCTTTAACTCTTGCTTGGCAGTTTGTAATTTATTGTCATTTGTCAATTGTCTGTACAAACTGAGTGAAAGTAGGTTAGTTTGAGCTCCTGAATCCAATAGTGCTCTGGCTTTGATTTGGTTGGTTCCTACTTTGCATTCAATGATGGGTTTTTCTTTGTCATTATCCATTTCTGTTATACTGACTGCGTTTATTCGTATTGCTCCTTCATTGCGCTGTTTCTGACATAGTAGTCTTCTTTTCTCCATTCTTTCCTTCGTCTCGGCTTGCGCTTCCTCCACAATCTTTTTCTTTTTCTGGACACGCAGCTTTTCTTGATGTATTTTGAGAAGCATGTCTTGGGTTAGCGGCAAAAGATACTTTTTCACTCTGCATCCACTAATCCAATTGGGCATTTCTTCTCCGTCTAATATAGCAAGCTTGACGGCTCCACTTGGTGATAGATCTTTAATCACCAGAGGTCCCATCCCTCGCTTTTTAAGCTTCTTAGCATGTTGTTTCAGAGTGTAAACTACGACATAGTCCCCAACCTTAAACTCTTTAGTCCGCACATGCTTATCAAAAAATTCCTTTTGTCGCCTTTTTTGAGCGTAGATAGAAGCTACTGCTTTTAGGCGAAGCTCGTCTAGCTTTTCCAGGTCATCTATTCTATCAGAGAGCTGATACGGGGCTGATTTCCTATGGATTACCATGAATTCATCTAGAAGGATCTCTATCACTTCATTTATAAAATGTGTGCCTTGATCACTCACAATTTCTATTGGCAATCCATATCGTACAAAGACGTATTCATATAGAAATTGTGCCGTGCTCCTGGCATCTGCTTTTTGAGTTTCCTTTGCTTCGACCCACTTTGTTAGATAGTCTGTAGCCACAACAATGTATTGTGCATGAGTCTTATATGCAGGAGGTGAAATGGGTCCTACATAATCAATCCCCCATTTTGCAAAAGCTCTTGCCCCCATCATTGGTCTAAGCGGCATATCATCTCTTTTAAGTGATACTTTGGTCCGCTGACAGTCATCACACCGTTTAACGTTGAGGCGGTCCGGGGCGGGCAACAAGAGAGGCGACCTCTAAACACCCCTCAAGGCTCCCGTGCTGCTCAATTGGGGCTGGGGCAACCACAAGCACAACACAACAACAAACCCATAGCCAAACCCAAACAAGATAGGGGCACCACCTAGTTATGGTATGCGAACTAGGACGCAAGAGAGATTTTGGCACAACCAAGAAGATGCACCACACAACACACACAAGCAACCTCACACCAAGACACACACAAAATGGACCAGAGAGAGCTAGAGCAAAGGGAAGAGAGAGAGAGAAAAGGATCTTGCGTAATACCTTATTTGTGACTTGCAAATGGAGATGGTTCGTTATGATGCTATCGTAGAACTTGTACAAAACTCACTCAATGCTTAGTGATTGCTAAACATTGCCAAAACACACACACACACTGTCTTAGGGTGTGGGAGACCTCTCACCACAATACCCTCTTACAATGGACACAAAATTGGCAATGAAAAACACACTAAAACACTTCCTAAAATCAAGATCAACCGATAAAAACTCAAAATACACAAGTCACCTTGAATTCACCAAACCGTATTGCACAAATAGAAGGACGAAGATTTGAACGTCGAATCACGCCTTTGATGCACCAAACCTCAATTTATTGATGATGAAGGAGAATATACAATAGTGGTTTTGAGATTTGTGGAACTCAACGCTCTCTCACTTGCAATGTGTAGCTTGAAGGCTTCTCTCACACCAAGAGTGAAGCTCACAAGTGGTTGCTACACCTAAGTCTCTCCTCACGCATAGAGTGTTGGGGTGCTATGTGAGATATTGGAGGTTGTTTTACAAGAAGGAGAGGGGCCTATTTATAGGTTGGAGACCCCTCATTAGGATTATTGGAAATCCTAATTTACAAGCTAACAAATCAAGATTATGATTTTTTTGAATATCAAAACATTGTGGGCCTTCTTTGTCTGCTTGAGTCATGGGTGTGGGCTCAAAAGAGAGCATTATTGATGGTAGATAAGGTGAAAGTAAGTAAGGAGAGAGAGAGAGAGAGAGAGAGAGAGAGAGAGAGAGAGAGAGAGAGAGAGAGAGAGAGTTACTATACACATGTCTTGAGGTGAGGTGTCTTTTATGGTTAGGTCAATGGCTATTTTGTGTTAGTATGTTAGTGGTTAGTGTTAGTAATCACTAGAAAGTTAATGATATATTTACAATGGGTAGAATGGGTGGGATGGTTGGAGTAAGATGGTTGAATGAAGTGAACAAATCCTTGTGATGGTGAAGCTTGAAGAAGTTTTGGACTTACTTGTGTAGGTTCTCAAAATGACTATCGACCTTCTTCTTCGTCTTCCCTTCTTTACGCCACCGCCGCCAAGGTTGATTATCGCGATGAAAATGGTAATTCCGTTGATGATATCTCTTGATTTGCAGAGGTTAATCATGGTACACATGCTGAATTTATGTATATATATAAGGGGTAAGATGGAATTGTACTTTGGAAGTAATAGAGAGAGGCATAGAGATGGTGTATGTACATGGAGAGCTCATATGAGAGCTATGGGAGTAAGTGGGGAGGTTAATGGTGAAGAAGGTGAGAGAAACCATTGAAGGTGCAGTTTTGAGTGAGGGATTGAGAGAAATGTGTGTGTGTGTGTGTGTGTGTGTAGAAGTGTGGAAAGAGGTGAGAGAAGACTATGGGCTACTTGTGAAAAAAGTGGGCAGACTGGGGTCCACTCAAAAAATCATAGCTCACCGCTGGTAGCTCCAAAAATCATGAAAAAATTTGAGGTGATTATTCAAAGCATGGGCTACAGTTTCTCTTTTGACCACTGCTCCAAATTCGGAGTGGAGATAGGTGCCAAAATTCTCACCAAAAAGCCTGTTTTTATGCTTGCAAAAGTCTTTTAGTGGACCCCTCCTTTGTTGAATTTGTACAATGCATCCAAGAGTGAGCCCCTCCTTTGTCATATCATAATACAAAGCATCCAAGTTGCCCTTGACAGAGGCATGGAGGAGGATTATTGGTGAATAAAGAAATATATACATGGTGGGACTAGTGTATGGACTATTCATGGACTTTAGCTCAATGAGCACATGGTGTTAGAATAATGAGTAAAAATAATAATAAAAATATGGAGGAGTTATGGATATGGAAAGATATTGGAATCATATGATATGGTCCCTCTTTGAATTATTTTGGGTGAAAGAGGAAAAGGTATGCAAGTAAATAATATAATAAACTTGACCAATGAGTAGAAATCAATTTTTTGTTTTCACGAGGGTGAGGGTGAAAATGTGGGAGTGATTTGTATAAAGGAAAAATATGAGGTCAGAGTATGTACATATTGGCAAAAAAAATAAAATAATTATGGTGTAAGAGGATGAAAGAAGGTGTACATAGGTTTAATAAAACACACACCTAAGTAGAAATATTTAAATAAAATACCAAAATAATTATAAAAAATCCCTATATTTAGTCCATATATACAATGAAATATTTACACACAAAGAGGCCATAATATACTTTTATTTTTTTATTTTTTTTATTTTTTTTGGCTCACCTAGCCCAGTGACTAGCTAGCTGAGGGTTTTTTAAGAAGATATGGGAAAAGCCCCGTGACTCACACACGCCTATATACAGTGAAATGGTAGGGATAGCCACAGTGTTTGGGATATTTTGGTAGGGTGAGGTAACTCACTGTGGCAATTACAAAGAGCCGAAAAACGGCTATCAACGTATTCCTCAGCGTCCATATGTAATGTTGGCCACCATATTCCTGCGTCCATATGTAATGTTGGCCACCATATTCCTGCGGCTAAGACAAGTTTTGCTATCTTATCACCTGAGAAATGGCCTCCACCTACTCCTCCATGAGCTTTCTCTAGGATTATCACATACTCAGACTCTGATGCGCAAATCCTAAGCTGGTTGTCTTTACCTCTCTTATAGAGTTGATCTCCTATTAAAGCGTAATCTCTAGCTTCTGTCTCTACAGATTTCTGACGAGCTTTTGACGTTCCTTCTGGGAAAGTTCTATTTGTGAGATATTCAACAATATACTGACTCCATTCCGGAGCTATCATTATCTGATATAATGTCGAATACTCTACTAGCGGTTTTGATGAACCTAGAATACATATAGTGACATATTCATGTACGCTTTCTTTCATTCCTGGCCAATAGACTCCCAACTGTAACAAATTCCTATATGTGTTCCTTCTTGAACAATAAAATGCACATTCCTGAACATGTGCTTCGCGCAGATATATATTATATTCCTCAGGATTGATGCATAGTCGTAAAACATGATCATTTCCCAATTGATACAACCTTCCTGCAACCAATTGAAGATTCTTGGATTGCTGAATAGCAATATGTTTCTGGTTGTATTCTCTTCTATCAAACTCTCCTCCATAGGTTAATAAGCTAACGACATTTTGAGACCACTTCGGTATCATTTCTATGTTGAACAAGTACGCGTCTGGCATGTCGTCATCTACTCCTATAGGGTCTTCCCCATTCGTCAATCGCGAAAGATGATCAGCTCTAAGATGTGTTTTTCCTTTCTTTACTACTACCATGAAGTCGAATTCCAGTAAGATAATGAACCATCTCACTATTCTCCCAGTATTGCATGGTTTATTCACTAGGTAGAGCAAGGCTTGGTGATCCGTAAAAAACACAAACTTGTTGGCTAGAAGATAATGCCGAAATTTCTTCACAGCATATATCATTCCTAATCCTTCTCGCTCTGTTGTGGTGTAATTCTTCTCTGCATTGTTGAGCTGTCGACTGGCGTAACAGATAGGAAAATCCATGTTTCCTTCTTCTGGCTGAGCCAGAATGCATCCTATTGCATATGCCGAAGCATCTATATGCACATGGAATATCTTCTCCCAATCTGGTGATTTCAAGACTGGAGCAGTAATGAGTGCCTCTTTCAATTTCTTGAATGATTCCTCACACTTCTCTATCCATTCAAAGTTCACTATTAGCGTGTAAAGTGGTTGGCCTATTATAGCGTACATGTAAATGAATCGTCTATAATATCCGCAATGTCCCATAAAGCTCTGTACTTGTTTCGCATTGGTTGGTCTAGACATATCCACTATAACTTTTATCTTCTCTAAATCCGTGGATATTCCGTTTTGTGAGACAATATGTCCCAGAATTCTGCCCTATCAGACCATAAACACACATTTCTCAGGATTGAGACAAATGCGATATGTCCTACATTTCTCAAATACTTTTCTTAGGTGTTCTAGATGCTCATCTCTCTGAAGAGAATGTACACATAAGTCATCCATGTATATTTCTAGAAACAACCTTAAGTATTCTTTGAAAGCATGCGTCATCAGCCTCTGGAAGGTTGCGGGAGCATTGGTTAGACCAAAAGGCATAACCCGATAGGCATAAATTCCCCACTCCGTTGCAAAAGCTGTTTTATGTTGATCTGCCGGTGCTATGGCTAGCTGGTTATATCTTGAAAAACCATCAAGAAAGGAGTATGCTGTTTTCCCTGATACACGCTCTAGAACATGATCAGTTATCGAGAGTGGATAATTGTCCCTGATTGTTGAATCATTCACTTTCTTTAATTTGACACACACTCGGAGTTTTCCGTTCTTCTTGGGTACCACCACAATTGGAGATACCCAATCGGTGTGTTCAATCTCGTATATGAATTCAGCTTCCATTAGCTTATCTATCTCTTCTTTGATTCGCTTAGCAAACGTATCATTATATGTGTATGGTCTCTATCTGCTAGGCTTTGCATCTTGTTTTAGTGGGATTGTGTGTTGGCATATCGATGGGTCAACTCCCCTTAAGTCCTTATAAGACCATGCAAACACATCCCTGTACTCTCGGAGAAGACTCAAAAGTCTCTCTTCCTCGCCTGGAGACAAATCTGTGGCTATGTACATCGGTCTAGGTGTCTCACCTGGAGCTGCTAAATCAACTTTTTTGCATCCTCCGGTCCGTCATAAGATTCGTTCGCCTTTCTCTCTCGAATAGGTTCGGTTAATACCACCTTCCTATCCTCTATTGTGAATTTCCTGTAGTGAGAGGGAACATCCATGTTTTCCTTGATTTTGGCGTTTTCGTCCTCTCCACTCTCAATTTCTGTCATCCAAAATTCTTTCAGAGTTTTCTTGAGCTCTCTGTACTTGTTTCTACGTTCTAACTTGGACTCCGTGTGTTCTCTGTTGTGCTTGTTCTTTTCTGATTTTTCTGTTTCAGTTTTAGTTTCATTCCTTTGAACTTGATTTCTTGAGCTTCTTTTGTCTTTTGGTAAGCTCTTTTGATCATTGCCTCTCATTCTTCCAAAAATCTTGTCCTTAACACAATCTTCCGCCTTTACTAGCATTAGGAATTGATTTTTTCCTCTTATTCTAGGCATCGGATTGGTTCTAACCCCCCTTTGTTTTTCTCTTTGCTCTATAGCGTTTCTGGCGTTGTTTAGTTTGGTTCGGAAAATCATAAAATCTGACATCCATTATAGTTTCCTCGTTTTCGCTTGAATTTTCCATTGACTCGTTGTCTGCTTCATTTTCCCACTCTGGATGATCGGGAATGTCGTGAAACACCTCTTCTTCATCTTCTTTTTCCAGTGTATCCTTCTTTTCAGTTTCTTTTTCGAGTATAGTTCTCAACATGAAGTACAGAACCACGTCGTACCCGTCCTTGTCGCAAAATTTTGTTGTGGGACCATCCGGAATTGCACAAACATCTAGGGTTGCTAGAATGTGTGTCCATTCTAATGGTTCAAGCGTGTCCTCTGGAAAGGGTTCTCCTATATAAGTTTCGTCTTCGATAGACCTTTCTAAAACATATTCTTCTCGCCTCAGACTTCCACATTTCGAGGCCCCACATATCCATAACTCCTTGGGCTTACCTAACCCAGTTGGAAATTCGGATCCCGCCAAAGTAGCTAAATCAAACTCCTCTACCGGTGTTCGGTTCACATCTTTGTAGCTATGGTCTTTCAGGTTCACACGTGTAGTGGTTTCCATATTTCTCACGTATATGTGATCGTAGCCCCAATCCTGGACCATTTTCAACTGTCTCATGAATGGTCTTCCCAGTATGATATCATAGTTATTCTCCTTGCCAAAATCGACAATAGCAAAAGTATGTTCGTACTCAATGCCGCAAGAAGTCACTACGACTTTCTCTAATAACCCCATAGGTTTCTCCATGTGTCCATCTGCTAATTGGAGTTTCAACCTAGTCTTCCTTATTGCTGGCTTCCCCCATTTTTTCCAGATTTCTTTTGTAGCAATGGCTACCCCAGCTCCGCTGTCTAGTATTGCCATCGTGTTCACTCCTTGGAATTCAACTGGTAAGGTTGTATTCCCCTCTTCACCTTTGCAATACTCTCCGACCTTGTTTAAGGGTACAGGATTAGCGTTCTTTTGTGGTTTGCTCAGCTCTTGTATACCCTCTTGCAGTCTCGATGTTGGGTCTTTTATCCCAAATTTCTCCAAGGATTTTCCTACAGTGGTCCACATATGTGGTCTTAGCCTCAAAAGCTCAGCTAGAGTGATAGTGCATGTCACTAGTGTTGACAATATCTCTATCAATCCTTGCGAGTCCATGACTTTTTCTGATGAGATTCTTCGTGAGGGAAGTGCTCTAATCTCATATTTTTCTTCATACTCTCCTAAGTATGAAGGTAAGGTATTCAGACAGAGCCCCCATCTCCCCAGTAAGATTGCAGATCCAAGTCCACTTGAGATCCTGCCTCAAATTCCACTATGGGAGGATTCCTGATGTCCTTTTCCCAATTTTTCTGATTAGCTTGGCAACTTAGCTCATTTGCAAAGTTTGCCTCTCTCACTTGTTTCCAAAATTCATTGTAATCCTCATCTCTTCCGTAAGACCTCTGTATGACTGGATGAAAACTCTCTATCTCTTGATCGGTTGTGCTCAATACTATGCGGTCATCCTTGTGTGTATCTTCAGACTTTTGTGCACTGTGAGTCTTTTCAGCTACCCGTGAAATGATAGTCTTTTGCTGAATTGGGTTTTCCATTCTACAATTCATTGTTTCTCTTGGTGGTTCTAATAAGTCTTGTGCAGTCTCGATCATTCTCTGGCACATTTCAAGTCTCTGCTTTTCCAATTTTGTGTTTGGGTATGTCATCCACCTCTGTTCTTGTGTTTGGTTGTTCTTTAACCTAGCTTTGTAAGCTCTCATCAGTGCGTCCAATGGTTCGTGTACTTTGTCGACTAGCACTGATCCCCCTGAGCTTAAGCTCGTTGTCTCTTTGATACTCTTTTGTTTTGTTCTTTCCGGGCTCATCTCTCGTTTCCCGTTTTGACTCTCAAGTTTTTCTGATCTATCTTTAGTTTGCTTGAGTTCCTCAGCTAGAATAGCGTCTTCACGTTCTTTTCTCAACTTCATGCGTGCTTTTCTAGCTTTCCATGTGTTTCTCTGACTCCACGGTCCTTGACTAACCACTTCAGTCGCTAACTTTCCATTCTCAGGTTCTCTAGTGGTTTTCTTAGCTTGAGCTCTAGTAACAACTTGCGTTGGTATCAGAGTTTCATTTTCAGACCCACTGCTGGTAGGAATAGTTTCTAGCATATTCAATGTCGTCTTTTGCACTTTGTTTGGATTCTTTGAACAATCCTCAATGAAGTGAGTAACCCCACACTCAGTGCAATAAGCGTTAATTCTAATGATTTCCGTATGTGGACAAACATTCATCAGATGGCCACCTCCACACTTGTAACAGGGTCCTAGTGCTGGTCTTGGTCCCATTTGATTCGTCCTTTGTGGATAGGATGGTCTTTGTCCTGTTAACCCCCTGTGAGCTATGAGCATCAATGTTCTTGCGTTCAAATTGTATCTCTCTTCATCAGAAGCACTTGTAACTGTTGGTGTTCCAACATTCCTAATCATGCCCCATGGTTCTGGTTGTTTGGGTTCTTCTGGTGGGTAATACACAGTTGGAGACATGTGTACACCAGATTCTTCATAAAGGTTGGTGCATATCTAATGCCCACTGGTCTTGCTCCTGGTAAAGGTGGTTGTTGTCCCAATACCGGTTGCGGTCTTTCTATCCCCATAGGTCCTGGTACATTTTCCGTTGGGTATCGAGGTACTGGATGTACTTGAGGTGGTGCTAGTTGAGAAGGAGGTGCATACTGACGCTCCCTTACATACCCTTTGTTGTAATAGCACTCCTCTATTGGATGGTTTGTCCATTTTTGTTCAATAGCACACCATTTCAATGGTTTTGGCAATGGTTTTTGGTATGGTGCCATCCTTTTTAGAGCCTATTCTATCATTTGCTCTACATTTGGCATGGTTGTTGTTTGAACATTCATTTTATTGGTAGTCTCGCTCACTACGGAGGAAGAGCTACTGGATGCAAAATCTGTATCCGCTGACACCTCTCCATAAACCGTACAGTTATCCACTAAGTACAATGCTTCTCTCATTACTTGCTCGAAACTTGTACAAGATTTCAAGTGCAAGTCCTTCTTGAGAGCGTCGTTTCTCAATCCCTCAATAAAGAGAACAGATAGCCTGTCATCTTGTGGTCGTTCACGTACTAGACATCTCTCAATGTATTGTTTGAAGCGAAGTGAAGCTTCGTTCACTTTTTCGTGTTCTCTCTGTTTAAAAGCATATATTTGTGAGACCGTATTGTGCTTAATCCCTCGTTTTGAGAATTCCTCAGCAAACTCTCTTAGCAAATGGTCAATGTCATGGAATCCCCCTATGTTCAGTGGTTGAAACCATGTCAATGCCGTACCTTCTAGAGTAAGACCAAATCCCTCGTATTGTGTATGGAAATCTGTTATCTTCTCAGCTCTTAAGACTTGCTTAAAGAGTGACACATGTGCATACAGATCTCCTGAACCACCATACTTCTTTGGCATACACTTGGCTACTTGAGATGGTCTCATACGTCTATGGTCTGCTACCAATTTCATTGCTCCTGTGTCCCGGCTAAAGCTTTCTCTAGCATCATGGACTTCATGGGTTACCCTTGTCGGTTCCCCTGCCCTGAATCTACTACTAGGAGGTAAATGTGATGGTTCCGCTTCGAACCTTGGACCTGGAGTGGTATACGTGGGGATTGGAATTGCACTACCTTGATTCGTATCCATTGACTCTCTAGAATGTAATGATCCCATTGGTCCACGCTTCGAGTACTGAGGTTGACTGAAAGAGTCAGCAGCCTGAGTTCTTTGTCCTCCTGTCGTCATTGGGTTTTGCACTCCATTTGTTGGTGCTGGTCTTTGTGAGCTAGAAGTAACATAATACTGATGTAGTGGTCCCCCAAAGTATGTATATCCTTCTAATTCTTTCTTGCCCATTGTTGAGTATTGCCTCCCATACTTGTCATAAGCGGCAATTTTCACTTCCGATCCCTCTGTGTAGGTAAAGACATAAAGTATTTTTTGGTCTGTCAACTCTCTAGTGTAGGGTTATTCACATCTATAATAGAGATCTTGCTCCCCATTATTATATTTGTATAGCCCCACATAGATGTTATCAGTGTTGATCCTTATAGTTTCATTCTATCTTCTTAGCCTTGCATCAGGGAAGTTCATTATTGGTGCTTTCTCCTCAAGTTCTTCATCTACTTTGTCTTTGGTGCCCATCAATCCCCACTTGTCCACAATGTTAGGGTTTAGGACTACCAAGTACATGGTACCCTCGTCATCTAGATATCTATCTCCACTATAGCTCACAGGCACTAAGTCCTTGAACTCACTAGGTCTCTCTTCTATCTTTACACAATAGCGGTCCATTCCATCTTTGTAGATCTTGGCACCTTGCTCATTGTCGTACTAGTATTTTATGAACAATAGCTTCATTGTGGCAGAAGGGTTTGATGATCCTGCTGCCACATTTTCTCTGTTGTTCAGGTTCAAGTGTTCCAAGTGTTCGGTGAAAATCTCGTAAGATCTCTCCGAAGAAGTATCAGAAACACTTCCTTCAAAGATCGGCTCTAAGGGTTGCACCCAACTTTGGTTTACACTTCCCTCGGTTAATATGACACTTGCTTGTTCCCCTTGTTTTGGTTGGTTATTATGGAGATTCCTGCCCGATCTCAAATTCATCAATTCCCCTAAAGGACTTTAACTTTTCCGTCTCGGCAATTTGTTTTCCCAAGTTTTTGTGCTCAGAATTGATCCAAACTGATTGATACTTGTTCAATTGTTTAATCTTGTCAGTTGGACAACTTCTGTTTCATCAAGTAAGAATTTTGTTGCAGTTATGCTGAAAAAGACATTATACGCGTATGATGTCTTTTTTCACAGATTTGGACTATCTTGGTTATGCTCACTCTCAGTAGCCCCCTTATGCTCTGTCCACTCACAAAATTCAGTTTGAACTCTGTTTGAGCAAGTTATGGCTAATTTAAGCTTTTCTTGGCAATTTTCCGCTTTTGACTTGTTTGGGTCAATTGTGATCCAAATGGGATGAAACCTGAAATATAACCTTTAGACAGCTATTACAATGGATCTGTGTTGGCAAAGTATCAAAATATGTCCAAAATTAGGTAAAAGACATCATACGTGTATGATGTCTTTTTCATCAATTTGGGTCAAGACTTGATATTTATGCTTTCTACAGTGTTTGTAACAATTTTGTCAGGTCAGATATCAAAAATAAGCAGTGGATGTGCTAAAAGACATTATACGCGTATGATGTCTTTTGTCCCAGATTTTGACTATTTTTTGTTTTAAGCCTTCTCCAATGTTTATAATTGATTTTCAAGTGTTTTTGTCAGGTTTGAATGTAAAAACAAGATCTGAATCCAAAATTTCCTATTCTTTGCGTTTCTTGGACTCCTGCTTGTCTTTTTGGGTTTCTTTGAGTGTTAATGCTCTTGTTTTAAGTTGAAATTAGGCTATAACCCCCCTTTTGAACACTCTGGTAAAGTCAAAATTTCTGTTTTGGTCTCTGTTTGGTCATTTAGACATCATACGCGTATGATGTCTAAAGTTGCAGATTTCTAGTTTTTTGGCACAAAATCCTTCCTAAAGCTTTCTCAAGTGCTCAGCAGCTCCCAGATACACAGAAAGTTTCTTTGACTTTTGTTTATTGCAAGTTTCACTACTAACTCGACGGTTTAGTGATCTAACATGCAATCAACCATATCAAGCAAATACTCCAATGATTACTAGCTCTAGATCAGGATAAAATGAAGTCCTACCTAAGCTATTCCTAATCATAAAATGGGTTTGGTAATTGTGATTTTAAAAAGATCCACTGTCACTCACGGACTAGCAAATTCTTCTTCTATCAACAACTACTCAACACCAACAAAACAACAAACAAATCTAAGCTAAACTAAAAATACTGTCAACACGGAAGACCCAGGAATACCCCACTTCCTAGTATCTCTCGAGATCTTCGGAGTCCACCACTCCTAGATCTTTTCTAACTAAAGTATACAAAGCAGATTATACGACTCACCTCGTAGGATTAGTCTAAGGTCACCTACTTAGGGCTCTCGTCCCCGGCAGCGGCGCCAAATGTTAAGGCGGTTACGCCGCTAGCGAAAGCTAAATAGCGA
Source organism: Adiantum capillus-veneris (assembly GCF_014529385.1). Taxonomy (NCBI): domain Eukaryota; kingdom Viridiplantae; phylum Streptophyta; class Polypodiopsida; order Polypodiales; family Pteridaceae; genus Adiantum; species Adiantum capillus-veneris. The sequence continues at coordinate 96,610,216 of NC_140953.1, read as the reverse complement.
GAACTCAACCAACAACAGAATTTGTCAAACGAGGACGGAGCTTGACCCGCAGGCGCATGGAAACAACTAGGTGGGTGTCAAATCACCTACTCGACCTTCTAATGACAATCACTACTAAGGAAATCAAATCTAAGTTCTAAAATACGCAAGTGACTCAAATCCGTACTACGAACGAATGCTATACGAAACAAGATCTAGAATCATTGAATCGATCTCAAACTCAAGGGGAAGTCTATACACTAGGTAAGAACAACACCCTAAAGACTTGAACTGCAAAATCAACCTATAACCACTCCGTGCGGTAAACGCGTATGAAGACAGGCCAAAAAATACAGGTGATCGAAACTTGACCCCGATGGTACTAATGTGTAGCTCTACTCGTTGTGGTTCTATAGATATGCTGCACGCTCCATTCCGACACACGAGTTGGAAGAAAACTCACACCAAAGCCGATAGCGCGCACTCTTGGTATCTGTGCGTAGCTCTCATCGTTGCTAACACAATGGCAGTGTCGCTTCTCCAATGGCGGCTCCGTAGCTCGCATAGCAAGTAGATAATACTCTCTCTCTCTCACTCTCTCTCAGACACAGTCACGGCGCTCAAAAACCCACTTTGATTAATAATCTGAATCCTTTAGGTTACAAAAACTTTGGCTTATATACCTCAGCCTTGGAGGTGAGAACATATCTAACTAATTACATCAGCAAGTGAAATTACTTCGGGATTACAAGTTGGAAACTCAATTGAGTCCCGTTACTTAATGAATGGCTCAAATCAAAATTAATGTCGAAAAGACATTTATTACAATCAATGGTTACAAAATGATGAGTGTGAGCAAAAATGTGGGTGTGATCCTCTGCTGGCTCAACAACATGCGCTCCAATGCATATGCTCCTGGAGATAGTTGAAAATTTGGATTCATTGGAACTAGAATGTCAATGCTTTCCACCTCCGGATGACTATCAACTACGGAGACAGATGCTTCCTCAACTTGTCCAACATCTTCAAACAAGCTTTCATTCTCCTTTTTGGCAATAAATAGATGCACCTTATGAAATTGTGCACCCTCTATACCGTGTATGTCTAAATACCATTTCCTAAGATAATTGCAAGGATAGTCAACTGAGACATCAACCCTTGCAACCTGTTTTTTTGGAGCCATCTTTCCTGAAACAAAAAAAAACCAAATGTAATTTTAACATAAACTTTTTTGTAATGGATTAAGTTTGTGTGAATACAAGGTCCACCACTTGTTCACGCTAGATCTAAGCAAGTATACATAGTGATCTTTTAAGCTAATAAACTAAGGAAAAGAGAAGCAAGGTCCACCACTTGTCCAAGCTCATCTCTAGACAACATGGAGAGACTCGAGGTCTACTATCATAATAATCAATATCTAATTCTCCTAAATGATTTTCTCATATTAAACTAATCATTTAATGTGGGGAAGTGCCAGGGGAGAAAAAGCTAGAATATTGGTTAAGCTAGCAGACCGGCCATAGTAGGGGGGCCATCTGCAAAACATCCATGTGCAAAAATGGGCTAAAAAGACCCTAAGGCTCAGCCCATTAAGACTTCCAAAATGCTAAGGTTCCAAAATTCAAAGGTTGTGTCCAAAGGGTTAAAACTTAGAATGAATTGGGTGGTTTGTGTGCTCTCCAAAGTCAACACACATCCCTACACATGAGGGGGCGAGCCCTAAAGGTAGGGGATGAGAGAGAAATCCACACGCACACACACAAGCCCCCTTTACACAAAGGTAATGAAGGACACATGTCAGATGCCTAAGCTAGTTGCTCCCAAAATGTGCTCAATTTCTATTGGATGACCCTTGAAGTGGACCAACAAGAATTAGGCTAGAGTAAATTTAGCCTAATTAATTTTAAAACACTTAATAAAAACAACCAATGAAAATTAAGTCTCCTGGATGATTATTGGATAGCCTGAGAAGGGGTCCAATAGGAATTGAGCAGCCCAATGGGCTACTTAATTCCTATTGGTCAGAATGGGGAAAGGTCCAATGGGGATTTAATTCACTTAAATCAATTAAGTTTAATTGATTAAGCTCTCACAAAAGAGGAAAGGGGGACACATGTCAGAATGCTATCACTTATGCCACTTAATAGCCATTGGTTGAGCTTGGCATTATCCAATAGGGAGCCTGCAAGAGCAAATAGCAAGGGGGCTCTCCCAAGAGAGAGAGAGAGAGAGAGAGAGGGGGCTGATTTTTGCAAGGCATTATCACACACACACTCACACAATCTCATGTGTGAAGAAAGAGAAGACTATCTCTTCCCAAGCTTTAATGGAGAGCTCATCACCTACTCCAAGCTTGTGAGATAGAAGCCTACATCAACACACTCTTGGCATGTGGATGCTAATCCAACCAAGAGCCAAGCTTCAATGCATGCTCATCTCCTCTACCAAGCTAATTACTAAGCTAAAGCTATGCTAATATGAGTGATTATGTGAGGAGATGTACATCTTTCTCGTAAGATACTCCTTCTTCCTCTCAATCTACTCTCATACCCTGCTAGCTCTCACCATCTTCGAAGGTGTGTGAGGTCTTGGGTCTGAGAACGGGGATAATTAAAGTTGTGTTTGCTAAGTGTTTTGCTTAGTGCATGAAGCTTTCATCTTCATTGCACTAGCTAGTCTTGAAGGAACACAAAGAATTGTATTGTACAATGTCTCTCTTGATGGGAGAAACCATAATACAAAGCCTTTTGGAGGGGGGACCGGCTCCATGAAAATCCGGTCCTCAACTGTTGTCAATAGCTTAATTTCTCTCTCTTCTGAAAGTATTGTTGATGCTATCTAACTAGGTGTTATGCTTTTTGTTGCTCTCTCCACCCAAGCACTCTTGTAATTCTCATTAGGAATCTATTCTAATGAAATGCCCACTATGTTCATGCTAATTTCGGCTACACACAAGTTATTAGGCCATTAAATGTTACATTGGTATCAGAGCTTAAGGTTTCTCTTTTCTTGCTCAAGAAGGGAGGTCCTTAAGCTAGGTATAAATTTTTGGTATAATTAATTCCCTATGAGTAAGTAGAATAGGGATTTTTCAACCTTGCAGTGCGCCTGCCTTTGTGGAGTTAACGGGGCATCACCGTCGAGAGCTATGGTCTTAATAGTGGAGTCCTACGGGGCTTGCCTAGGGCTTAACCACTATTGAGCTATTAGAAGCTTGATAGGAGCTGGTGTTGTTTTGGTGTCGTAAGACCCTCTCTTCTATTCCTTGAAACTAATGGTATTCGAATCGCGGGTACAGTAGCTTGAGTGCTTTTTCTAAACGGGTAAAGAGGAGTAGCAACTAGGGCTTGAAGTGCCAAAGTACACATAAAAGTTGTTGGAATGGCTAACAATAGTAAAGAGAGTGAAATTAATGTTGATAACTTTGATTTTGCTCATGAGCAAGCTACTAATGATGCTTCAATGCTTGTTAACTATCTTGTTTCTAGGCTTCAACAAGCCATGGGCAATCCATATCTCCAAAGTGAAGTGCAATGGCAACTCCGTGCTCACGGGATTCTCCAAGCTCATCACCATGACGAGAGAACACCTAGGAAGCCTCCTTGTGAGACTACCAAAAGAGGTCTCTCTCCGATTCGGGAAGAAGAAGAGAATCCATACGAAGGGCTCAAGAATTTACTTCTTGATGATGCATCTCCTTCCCAAAGGAAAACTCAAGAGCCTCCACCAAAGGAACGAGAAAGAAGTGGTCTCCCGCCACCTCGGCGGAGATGGCTCCACGAAGACGGCGGGCTAAACGCTCTCCATCACCACCAAAGCGGAGAAGACCATCACACTCTTCTCCACGCCATAATTCAAAGAGGGATGATAAAAAGCAAGAGAAGAAAAAGGCGAGAAAGAGGACACCCTCTTCTCCATCTTCTTCATCCTCTTCCTCTTATGAAAGTGATGGTGAAGACAATGAAGATCAAAACAAGAAAAAGGCGAGAAAGAGGTCACCCTCTTCTCCACCTTCTTCAAATTCTTCCCCTTCTGAAGAAAGTGATGGTGCAACCTTTGAACCATCAAAAAGAAGAGGCCATAGGAAATCCTATGCCACATGGAAGAGGTCGTCCAAGTTGAAGAAATTCAAAGAGGGAGGGAAGAGCATCTCTTTCCTTACCTATGATGGTACCTTTGGTGCTACGGACAAAGTCTTGGCCTTTATCCAGCAATTCGATGCGGCGTTTGGAGATGAGGGCTTCACGGAGTCCTCTAAGCTATGCCATGTAGCTATGCACTTTCAAAAGTCCGTCAGGCAATGGTGGTCTAGCCTACGAGCCAACGGTGAAGCTCCACGAACATGGAAAGCTTTAAGAGCTTCCATTATGAAGCAGTTTTTGGCCACCGATGCCAAAGACAAAGTACTCACTAAATGGCGAAGCTTTAAGCTCTCTCCCAATGAATCCATCCACAAATATGTAGACAAGTTTTGGGACCTACAACTCAAAGTCACTGTCTTCAAAAAGTTGGATTTTGGAGAGCAAAAGCAACAATTTTGTGCAGGCTTAACCGAAGAAATGGCGGAGTATGTCAACTCCCAAAGGCCACGTACCATATCGGCGGTAATACACCATACTATGGTGGCCTCACGAATCAATTTCCAAATGGGGGCTAAAAGAAATAATAAGCCCCCGGAAAACAAGGGTTCCAATGAGCCTAAGGGGAAGGACAATGTCCAAAAGTCTCCTAAGGGCAACTCCAACAAAGCTAAAGAGAAGGGAGTTTACAAAGGTAAGAACAAACTCTCTCCTGAAGAGCTTGAGCGTTATTGCAAGGATGACCGGTGTTTCAAGTGCGGCGAACAAGGGCATGCGTACCGCGCTTGTCCCCAAAAGAACAACCGCCAAGATCCTCCTAGAGCTTCCTTGGTTGAAATCCAAGAGGAGGAGACTCACCAAACTCATCACAAAGGATCTCCTCTATGCCATGCTTGGGGAAAGGTAACAGAACATGATGCTTTTATTCTCTTTGACCCTGGTTCTACTCACAATTTTATATCTATAGAGTTGGCCACCAAGCTAGGCATACAAGCTTATGAGATGGGAGGTGTCCTACCCGTAGACAGTGCCTTCAAGGGGCAAGAAGATTCAGTCACTCCCTTAATCGGGAAATTGAGGCTTCATGTCCAAGGCTATGTGGACAAAGAGGACTTCTTTATCTCTCCTCTCAAGCATGAGGATGTAATCCTAGGGGCACCATGGTTTGACCGCCTGGATGCCGATGTTAAATTTCCTAAAAGGAGAATCTCCTTTAAGTTCAGGGAAAAAGACATGTATATAGATGCTAAGGAAATGGGTAACACTATTCCCATTGTACATACACCAGCTTTCAACAAGTCAATAAAGAGCTCTATTTCCGTGTACATTATTTTTGCTAAAGATTTTCAAAATGAACCTAATGCTTTAGCAAAAGAAAATAAAAGCAACCAAAAGGAATTAGAGTTATCCAATTTTCTCAAGGGGTTTCAAGATGTTTTTATTGACGACATCCCTTGTGAGCTACCTCCTAAACGAGGTAATGATGACCATGCAATTGAACTTCTTCCAGGAAGTTCACCGCCTAACAAACCTCCTTATAGAGTTTCTCAAGCTCAACAAGAGAAGATTATGCGGCAAGTGCATGAGTTAGTTGAGAAGGGCATGGTTAGGCCTAACACATCTCCATTTTGCTCACCGTGCTATTAGTGCAAAATAAAGACGGCACATATCGTATGTGTGTCGACTATAGAGCACTAAATAGGATCACTATCAAAAATAGGTTTCCCGTTCCACGGGTAGAAGACCTATTTGATAAGCTGCAACTTTGATGTTATGCCGGAAGGAAAACGCACAAGAGCACATGATAAGGATGAAGACATGAGAAGTGAAGGAACAAATTCAGCCAGAAGGGACAAGAAGAAGAAGTCAAAGATGGAAGAAGCTGAAAGTAGCAGGAAGAAAAGATCAAGGTGAAGGGAAATTGGTATCAACAACTTCCCATTGGGAAAGGAGCTAGAGCCCTACAACATCTTGGAGGATTTACAAACCTAAAAGCCAAACATTTCATGGCCTCAACTTCTACACCTATCAGCCAAAGTAAGAAGGCAATGGCCAAAGTTGGTAAGTACAAGAATTCCAAAAAAGAAAGCAAATCTTTCCATTAAGGTTGTGGCCTCAAAGCTACAAAAAGATGTGGAACCCATTGTGGATGCTTACATAAGGGTTAAAAAGGTGTCTAATGTATATGTTGATGGTGGAGCTCAAATGTGTGTGATCACGGAAAAATCAATGAACAAGTTAGGGCTTGAAATTACAAAGTCCTCTAATTGTCAAGCTAGGCTAGCCAACAACTCAAGTGTGAAGTGTTTGGGGATCATTGAAAATGTAAAAGTCTCTGTATGTAACATAGATGCACGAGTGGATATGTATGTCATGCCAGCTAAGGGGGAGGGCTATCCCATCATCCTAGGGAGGCCTTGGCTCATTGCTGTGAATGCAGATCAAAAATGGGGAAGTGGTCGTTTGATTCTTAAGAAGGGTCAACCGGTGGTGTATGATTGGCGAGAAGGAAAGCAACTAGATATCAACTATGAAACCACGGCAGATGAAGAGAGCGAGGAGGAGAGTCCCTACTCAAGTGATGAGGAAGCATCAACCAGTGCATCAACCAGTGAAGAGGAGTCTTCTTTGGAGGTAATGGGAATTGTATTCAACGCCAACACTCAAGATGTTCCAGTAGAAGAAAAGCCAACAGACAATCACACATGAGGGGATGAAAGATGCCACCACCTTGAAGAAGGATTTGAGAAGATGCTTGCAAAAGATCTTACTTGTGAGGAGAAGAGGTCCTACATCAATATGTTAAGGAGGTATCCCAATTTGTTTATCACTGACTACTCACAAATAAGAGGTGTAGATTTAATAGAGCATCGAATTGAATTGAAACCAGGGACCAAACCCGTGGCTCAAAAGTTAAGGCGACTAGGATCTGTGCAACAAAAGGCTCTCCTACAGGAAGTGAATCGGCTCTTGAAGGCTAGCTTCATCTATCCAGTATCCAACTCCGAATGGGTATCACCTATTGTAGTCACTCCCAAGAAGACTGGTAAGTGGAGGGTCTGCGTGGATTACAAACCCCTCAACGCTGCGACAAAGAGGGACCACTTCCCTCTCCCTTTCCAAGATGAAATTTTGAATGAAGTAGCAGGTCACGAATGCTACACTGTGTGTGATGGGTATTCAAGATATTTTCAAATTAGAATAGCAGAAGAGGACCAACCAAAAACCACCTTCATCACACCTTGGGGATGTTTTGCATTCAGAGTAATGCCTTTTGGGCTCACCAATGCCCCTAGCACCTTCATGAGATTCACAATATTTGTATTTCAGCCATTCTTTGGAAAATCTATAAGAGTCTTTATGGATGATTTCTGTATTTATAGTTGTAGATCACTTCATTGCCAAAAGGTTGAAGAGGGGCTTAAGAGGCTCCATCAATTTGGGGGACAACTCAACCCAGAGAAGTGTCATATCGGTGAATCTCAGGTGGTTTTGCTAGGCCATGTGGTTTCTTCACAAGGAATTCAAGTGGATCCCTCTAAAGTAGAGGCCCTTTTGTCATTATCTCCACCAACAACAACAAAGGAGCTAATGACCTTCAACCACAAAGTGAGGTACATGTCTCGCTTCATCCATCTCCTAGCAGAAGCCATCGCCCCTTTGCATAGGTTGGCAAGCCAATCTACATTTGAATGGGGGAGGGAACATGCAAAATGTTTTGAGGAAGTGAAGGGCATTCTTAGCTCTCTCCCAATCCTAAAGCCACCAGATCCAAAGGAGACTTACTATGTCACTCCAAGTGTAGGTTTCGAAGCAATTGGTGTTGTTTTGATGCAAAAAGATCCTAAAACATCATACATGAGGCCGATCTATTTTGCAAGCAAGGTGATGACTCCAGCCGAGAAGGGATACACTGAAATGGAGAAAGTGGTCTTTGCAATCTTGTTTGCGGTAAGGAAGTTTCGATCGTATCTTCTCCCTGTGCCATTTGTTTTTCTCACCTTAGAGCACAATCTACCATATGTAGTACAACACATGAGCCTCTCATCTAGAATAGCAAAGTGGGTTCTTGAACTCCAAGAATTTGAATACACTTTCCTTGTAGAAGATAGCACAAGAGCAGGACTTGCAGACATTCTCACCTACAAAGTGAGAGAAAGGGAAGGATCACGACTACAAAGAGAGGAAGGCTCAAAACAGTTCAAAGTAAAGGAGATTGATAATGCCCATACTTTATGCTTTGACGGAGCCTATCAACGCCAACAAGACAAAGCAGCAGGGGGGATCCTCATTTTAAACCCACAAAAGGAGGTAATGGTTAGAAAAGGTATCACTCTACCCAATGTTCACTCTAATAATGAGGCTGAGTATGCTGCTCTAACCCTTGGGTTAGAAGAATGCAAAGAATTAGGCATACAAAGACTTATTATAAATGGTGATTCTTTGCTAGTGGTCAGGCAAATCCAAGGGACTTGGAGGTGCAAGAATCGTACATTGTTTGAGTGGCTTAGTAGTGTAAGAGCTTTGATGAAGGGTTTTAAAGCAACACAGGTACAACACATTGTGAGAACTCATAACAAGGAAGCAGACTTACTCGCAAATGAAAATCTTCAAATGGCGGTAGGAGGTGTGAAACTATATGAACCCAAATATCAAGGTCAAGAGGAGCTAAAAGACATTATCTTCTTTCTACAAGCAGGTGAGTATCCCAAACACTTAGACAAGGTGCAAAGACATAGACTAGTTAAGAAGGCCACACCTTACCAGTTGATCGGGGATGATTTATATCACAAAGGGAAAGATTTGGTCTTGAGGAGAGTACCAGGTGTGCAAGAGATAGAGAAAATTCTTCTTTCATGTCATGATGATGTCTGTGGTGGTCACTTTTCTCAAGATATTACAAGTAGGAAGATTTTACAAGCAGGGTTTATTTGGCCGAGCTTACATCGTGATGTCCAATATTGGTGTAAAGAATGTAAGCCATGCCAAATTGCTGGGGATAGACGACTAACATATGAGCCTCGAGTCCCAATAATATCATATGGCCCTTTTGAAAAGTGGGGTGTGGATGCAATAGGTCCCCTACCTCGTACTTCTACAGGGAAGGTTTTCATCATCATGGGTGTTGACTACATGACACGATGGGCGGAAGCAACAAGCACAACCCGAATCACAGCTGAAGAGGTATCAAAGTTTATTTTTGATCATATTTGTAGTAGGTTTGGAACACCCCTAGAAATATTATCAGATCGAGGCCTGGGTTTTAGGGCTGACCTTTTGAATGATCTCTTGAGGAGGTTAAAAGTGAAACACCTGCATTCCACACCCTACTATCCTCAATGCAATGGATTGGTGGAAAAAGTGAATGGAATGATATGTAAGATCATTTCTAAACAGGTTGTGGACCGGCCTAATGATTGGGATCGCCATTTGACGGCTGCTCTTTGGGCGTATAGGACATCTTTCAAGGTATCTACCCAATTCACCCCTTTTCATCTAGTTTATGGACAGGAAGCACTTCTCCCCATTGAGGTAGAGCTCTCAAGCTTGCGCGTTCTTGCAAGAGTGGCAAAAAAACCAAAGGAGGTTCTACATGAAAGGATCTTAGATCTCCAACGACTTGAGCTAGATAGAGAAGAGTCCATTGATCACTACATCACCAAAGCGACAAGCCAAAGGGATAAAATCAACAAGAAGCTCAAGGGGAAAGGATTGAAGGAAGGTATGTTGGTTCTTCGCTATGATAACCGACTTGATACTCGACTTGACAAAAAGTTTTTGCAAAGATGGGAGGGACCTTTCATGATAAAAACAAAGTTTGGGAATGGTAGTTACAGATTAGCAGATTTATCAGGAAAACTCCACAAGACCAGAGTCAATGGATGGAGATTAAAGCCCTACTTTCAACGTATCAATCCGTTGATAGGCAGTCATCTACCTACATCGTCTAGGCTCCAAATTGGCATGGCTCCCTTCGGCTTGGCAAATGCCCCACCTATTTTTAAAGCTTTGATGTGCAAAGAAGAACCAGACTTGGAATCTGAACATACCCAAGGCAACCCTCCCATCTCTGATTTATGGGATTGAGGTAATGAAAAGCAGGTCTAATGGAGTAAAAGAGTGCATGACACTCCTCCTATTGAAAAAAAAAAAAAAAGTGGAAAAGGAAAAATGACAAAAAAAAAGAGAAAAAAAGAAGAAAAGAAGCAACACCGTCCTCCTAAAGATATGAATATCTCTAGGCTTGGGGGAGGGCTAATATGAGTGGCATAAAATGGTAACCATCTTTTTGCAACATTTGTCAGCCTACTCAACGTCCTCTTCCTCATATGTGTATATATTTTTCTATGCTATTAAGTTATCTAGAGTAAATTCCCCCTCTTCGTTTAACCTTTGTGGCGACACATACATTATACTCTTCCCAAAAATGTCACCTTAGTCATATATTTATATTACCACCCTTTTCTTTTTTGCTTTGTAAATAGAATAAGCATACAATAACCAACAATATACCCCCAAACTTTCTTACCTCTTGTGAATTAGTAGTAGAAACATAATATATCCATCTTCCACCCCTTATAGATAAATTCCCATGGAAATCAACTCTCCACTTGTCTTTACCAAAGATTATGGTCCCTCTCTACAAGTCTTCTATGCCCCCTACATAGGTGGCCCAATATCTCTTAAGAATATACATATAGTTTCTCTCCTTTCAAAAAGACTCCAATTGTATATTCTTTTCACAAGCAAATAATATTGGGCCATCCTCTATTTGTTTAAGCATCATAGCCTTTTGAAAAAGCATGATTCCCCTTGGATGCATACAAGCAAAGGGCCCATACAAGAAGACTTTGAAGCAAAAGGTTCCCTAGCCTAGTGTGGACCTTCCAAACCGAATTCCTTGGTGCATGGGCGTGAAGAATAGTCCAAATTCATATCAAACATGTTGAGAAGGTCAATTTTGCCTTTTGAAGCATGTCATTCCGAGCTACAAGTAAAAAGTTATGGTCAAAATAGTGTAAATCTGTCAGATTCGCAACAAAAGGGAACTGTAAATCAAGTAAATCAAGAGAGTGAGATCTTATTTTTCCCCTACTCATCTTCTAGAAGATCAATGAGTGTTCAAGGTCACTTGCATGTGATGGGACCAACCTAAAGATGCTTTCTAAATGCCAAGACAGACAAGTTGAGATACCCCGCAGGAGCCACCTGTAGGGCCTCATGGTGGGGCCCACCTACATTATGCACCCCTATGGAGCCTTCACGGTCTAAAATGATATTTTTGGTAAATAAATAGTCCCTTTTATGTCCAATATTCAATGAGTGGTCAAAGGAAACTTAATTAGGTCTAATCACTTACTCTAATTAAGTGTAGCATAATCCCACTCTTACACAACTATAAATAGCCCCCCTTGGAGAGACTCAAGGATACACACACCTATATTTTCAACTTCATGTTGTTTCTTGATCAATAGTAGAGAAAACCCCAACTCTCCCTCTTTCACATCCTCCCTCCTAACCCTCCTCTTTGGAGGAAGTGCAACTCTATTCTCCACTCTCTCCATTCTACAATCTCTTACTCCATCAACCCAATAAATCATTTGTAGCACCTCAATAACTTGTAAATACATCATGATCTCTCTCATGGTTATGTTAATGATCATGAAATCATCTTCAAAAACTTTCAAGTGTCGCAATTCGTGATGGTTAGCCAGCGTCTGTCCTCCCCTTAAAAGGTGTGCGAGAAATCAAGTAAGTGTTCTATTCTCAATTTACCATTGGTTTGTTTCTCCACACTTATTCAATTGGTCTAAAGAAATTTCTCACTCCAACTCTCTTTTGCTTCATTACATATGCATGTGGCTACCTCTCATGGTGATTTTATTTGTGTCACGGCATTGCATAGATGGAGATGAGCTCTCTATGCAAAGTGTGTTAGTTTGATGTAAGTGATTCTCTTGTGTGTTTGAGAGGCAAGTCTTGCGCGCATGATTTTTTTGATGAGTGCTTGAGAGAGGAAGAGTTTGGATGTATTATGGATATTCTTATGGGGAGAAGGTGAATGCTATTCCACAAATTGCATATTTCATTTTGATGCACGGCATTGGGTTGCATAATCGTTGATGGTGTTCAAGTGTCCAAAGTGTATATAGAGTAAGGGGGTTTTCAAAGTGTGTTGCTTGGGTGGGTGAGTGCAAGTGTTATTTTTTTTGATTGGTTTCCTTCTCCACTCCCAAAAGAAGGTGGTGCCCCAAGTAGTGTGCGTACCTCTTACGAACATTTTGTGAGGGTAGGCCCATTGATTTGGGTTTAGAGGCCCCATTTCAAAAAGCTCGCCCTCATAAAGTGGTGCCCCCACTGAGGAACATATTTCCATGTTACCTTCAAATTCTTTAGTGATGAACAATGGAGTTCCCATCTATCCATTTCATTTTGCACAACACATTAGAGTAAATGTTCACATAGATAGTAAAGTCTTTTTCCAGCAACGCATTGTTTTTATGTTTGGTGCAGAAAGATTTAGAGAAATACTGGCATCACCCAATCCAATTATACTTCCAATCATCAATTATGTAACTTCTTTTGATGTTCACGTTTTCATTTTGTTTTAAAGACAGGAACAAGGAGTGGTGAAGGGGTGCTCAAGGGCCATATGAAGGAACGAGGTCTTCAAACCAACAACGAGGAGTAGCACATGAATCACGATGAAAATAATGAACCTTTTAGGACTATTGCTCGGCAATCCATTCATATAATCATTGCAACTAAGTTTAGGTTTCAGTCTATCATAAGGAGGATATTTGGATCCACTCGCCTCAATGAAATCAATGCTTCAATTAATCCATTTATTCTACCTATGATAAAGTACGAATTAACAATGGATGTGTACATCTTCATTTTAATGTAATCAGATTTATAGTGTCAATAATCTTGTGCGGCCTATAAGAGAAAAGTTTCTTTTATAAAAAGAAAATTTTAAAAAGTCTAAACAAAATGTCAAGTTCTTTTCCCACGTTCTATGCAAGAAGTGACAAGAATAGCAAAGGCAAAAGGCTGCTACTACTGACAAGAACAGAAGAGCCCAAGCCTTTAAAGAAAATGATTGGGTCTTATTAAAGTTTCCCAAGGCTCGATTAAGGCACACGACGGGCAAGAATCCTACAGGCCACCAGAAGTACTATGCTGAACTAGCAAAAAGGTACTATGGTCTCTTCCAAATTCTTAGGCCAATCAATGAGATGGCCTATCAACTCAAGTTGCCCAATCATTGGCTCATACACAATGCTTTCCATGTGAGCCTATTAAAGCCTTACAAAGGAGAGCCACCCAAGAACCAACTATTGAAGACCCACCGGAGATCAAGGACCAAGAGGAGGTACTGCAGCCCGAGTCCATTCTCCGACATGAAGACAAGGTATTAAGAGGCGGTAAGACTATCCAACAATATCATACTAAGTTTAAGAATTATCCTTTTGAATATGCTAGATGTATGCAAGGCATACAATTAAAGGATAACCTAAACCTTGTCAATGCTTACAATGCTTCCCAAGAGTAAGCAAATGTACAAAATGTTAAAAATGAACAAAGTTTTTGTCTTATAAGACTCTCTTTTTCTTTATTGTGCACAAAAAAGAAGTAGTATGCATGCTTAGATCAATTTTGCGGAGACGACGTCTCCCAAACACCAAGTAGAGCTTGTCACTCTACTATGGAAGACTGCTAGGACTAATGTGCAGACATGCTTGTGGCAGCCTCAGGCTCTCAAGTGCCAAATGGACTAGTCATCCATTGTGGAATGATGTCGTAGGGTAACATAGGGATCCTCTACCCGCTAAGAAAAGGACTCATGAATATGCTTTATCTTCTCTACACCATAGTCGAGGATGAATATGATTTCAAGAGAGAGGTAATGTCATAATAATCAATATCTAATTCTCCTAAATTATTTTCTCATATTAAACTGATCATTTAATGTGGGGAAGTGCCTGGGGAGAAAAAGCTAGAATATTGGTTAAGCTAGTAGACAGCCACAGTAGGGATCTAAAGGAGGGAAAATAGGGATCCAAAGGGGGGGCCATCTGCAAAAGATCCATGTCCAACAATGGGCTAAAAAGACCCTACGGTTCAGCCCATTAAGACTTCCAAAATGCTAAGGTTCCAAAATTCAAAGGTTGTGTCTAAAGGGTTAAAGCTTAGGATGAATTGGGTGGTTTGTGTGCTCTCCAAAGTCAACACACATCCCCACACATGAGGGGGCGAGTCCTAAAGGTAGGGGATGAGAGAGAAAGCCACACACACATACACAAGCCCCCTTTACACAAAGGGAACGAAGGACACATGTCAGATGCCTAAGCTAGTTGCTCCCAAAATGTGCTCCATTTCTATTGGATGACCCTTGAAGTGGACCAATGAGAATTAGGCTAGAGTAAATTTAGCCTAATTAATTTTAAAACACTTACTAAAAAGAACCAATGAAAATTAATTCTCCTCGATGATTATTGGACAGCCTGAGAAGGGGTCCAATAGGAATTGAGCAGCCCAATGAGCTACTTAATTCCTATTGGTCAGAATGGGGAAAGGTCCAATGGGGATTTAATTCACTTAAATCAATTAATTTTAATTGATTAAGCTCTCACAAAAGGGGAAAGGGGGACACATGTCAGAATGCTATCACTTATGCCGCTTAATAGCCATTGGTTGAGCTTGGCATTATCCAATAGGGAGCCTGCAAGAGCAAATAGCAAGGTGTTGAGCCAGCAGAGGATCACACCCACATTTTTGCTCACACCCATCATTTTGTAACCATTGATTGTAATAAATGTCTTTCCGACATTAATTTTGATTTGAGCCATTCATTAAGTAACGGGACTCAATTGAGTTTCCAGCTTGTAATCCCGAAGTAATTTCACCTGTTGATGTAAATAATTAGAGATGTTCTCACCTCCAAGGCTGAGGTATATAAGCCAAAGTTTTGTAACCTAAAGGAGATTCAATTATTAATCAAAGGGAGTTTTTTGAGCGCCGTGACTGTGTCTGAGAGAGAGAGAGAGAGAGAGAGAGAGAGAGAGAGAGAGAGAGAGAGAGAGAGAGAGAGAGAGAGAGAGTCTTATCTCCTTGCTACGCAAGCTACGGGGCTGCCATTGGAGAAGAGACACCGCCATTGTGTTAGCAACGGTGAGAGCTACGCACAGATACCAAGAGTGCGCGCTATCGGCTTCTACGTGTGGTAAGTTCCTACGAGCTTCGGTGTGAGTTTTCTTCCAACTCGTGTGTCGGAATAGAGCGTGCAGCATATCTATAGAACCACAACGAGTAGAGCTACACATTAGTACCATCGGGGTCAAGTTTCGGTCACCTGTATTTTTTGGCCTGTCTTCATACGCGTTTGCCGCACGGAGTGGTTATAGGTTGATTTTGCAGTTCAAGTCTTTAGGGTGTTGTTCTTACCTAGTGTATAGACTTCCCCTTGAGTTTGAGATCGATTCAATGATTCTAGATCCTGTTTCGTATAGCATTCGTTCGTAGTACGGATTTCAGTCACTTGCGTATTCTAGAACTTAGATTTGATTTCCTTAGTAGTGATTGTCATTAGAAGGTCGAGTAGGTGATTTGACACCCACCTAGTTGTTTCCATGCGCCTGCGGGTCAAGCTCCGTCCTCGTCTGACAAATTCTGTTGTTGGTTGAGTTCTCGCTATTTAGCTTCTGCTAGCGGCGTAACCGCCTTAACATTTGGCGCCGTTGCCGGGGACGAGAGCCCTAAGTAGGTGACCTTAGACTAATCCTACGAGGTGAGTCGTATAAACTACTTTGTATACTTTAGTTAGAAAAGATCTAGGAGTGGTGGACTCCGAAGGTCTCGAGAGATACTAGGAAGTGGGGTATTCCTGGGTCTTCCGTGTTGACAGTATTTTTAGTTTAGCTTAGATTAGATTGTTTTTTATGGTGTTTAAGTGGTTGTTGACATAAAAAGCATTTGCTACTCCTTGTGTGGTAGTAAATCTCTTTATATTTTCAATTGCAAAAAATCCATTTTATGATTAGAAGTAGCTTAGGTAGGGCCTGATTTGATCCTGATCTAGAGCTATCAATTGGTGTTCTATTTGCTTGATGTGTTTGATTGCATGTTAGATCACTGAAAAAGTCGCTTTGGTAGTGAAATATGCAATAAACAAAGTTCAGAAAAAATTTCTGTGTAACTGATTGTTGCTGAGCACTTAAAAGAGCTATTGGAAGAGTTCTGTGCTGAAAAACTGGAAATCTGCAACTTTAGACATCATACGCGTATGATGTCTTAGGACCTAAACAGAGACTAAAATTGAAAATTTGACATTGCCAGAGTGTTTAGAAGGGGGGTTTTACCCTAAGATCAACTTGAAACAAGGGCTTTAACACTCTCAGAAACCCAAAAGACCAAGTCAGAGAGCAAAAAAACGCAAAGAATAGGAAATTTTGGATTCAAATCTTGTTTTTACATTCAAACCTGACAAAAACACTTGAAACTCAATTATAAACATTGGAGAAGGCTTAAAACCAAAAATAGTCAAAATCTGGGACAAAAGACATCATACGCGTATAATGTCTTTTGGCACTTCCACTGCTTATTTTTGAAACCTGACCTGACAAGATTGTTACAAACACTATAGGAAGCATAAATATCAAGTTTGGACCCAAATTGATGAAAAAAACATCATACGCGTATGATGTCTTTGACCTAATTTTGGACATATTTTGATACTTTGCTAACACAGATCCATTGTAATAGCTGTCTATAGGTTATATTTCAAGTTTCATCCCATTTGGATCACAATTGACCCAAAAAATAAGTCAAAAGCAGAAAATTGCCAAGAAAAGCCTAAATTAGCCATAACTTGCTCAAACAGAGTTCAAACTGAATTTTGTGAGTGAACAGAGCATAAAGGGACCACTTAGAGTGAGCATAACCAAAATAGTCAAAATCTGTGAAAAAAGACATCATACGCGTATAATGTCTTTTTCAGCATAACTGCGACAAAATTCTCACTTGATGAAACAGAAGTTGTCCAACTGACAAGATTAAACAATTGACCAAGTATCAATCAGTTTGGATCAATTCTGACCACAAAAACTTGAGGAAAACAAATTGCCGAGACGGAAAAGTTAAAGTCCTTCAGGGGAATTGATGAATTTGAGATCGCGCAGGAATCTGCGGAATAATCAACCAAAACAAGCGGAACCAGCAAGTGTCATATCAACCGAGGGAAGTGTAAACCAAAGTTGGGTGCAACCATTAGAGCCGATCTTTGAAGGAAGTGTCTCTGATACTTCTTCGGAGAGATCTTACGAGATTTTCACCGAAAACTTGGAACACTTGAACCTGAACAACAGAGAAAATATGGCAGCAAGATCATCAAACCCTTCCGCCACCATGAAGATTTGTTCATAAAATACCAGTACGACAATGAGCAAGGTGCCAAGATCTACAAAGATGGAATGGACCGCTATTGTGTAAAGATAGAAGAGAGACCTAGTGAGTTCAAGGACTTAGTGCCTGTGAGCTATAGTGGAGATAGATATCTAGATGACGAGGGTACCATGTACTTGGTAGTCCTAAACCCTAACATTGTGGACAAGTGGGGATTGATGGGCACCAAAGCCAAAATAGATGAAGAACTCGAGGAGAAAGCACCAATAATGAACTTCCCTAATGCGAGGTTAAGAAGAGAGAATGAAACTACAAGGATCAACACTGATAACATCTATGTGGGGCTATACAAATATAATAATGGGGAGCAAGATCTCTATTATAGATGTGAAGAACCCTACACCGGAGAGTTGACAGACAAAAAAAGACTCTATGTCTTTACCTACACAGAGGGATCGGAAGTGAAAATTGCCGCTTACGATAAGTATGGCAGGCAATACTCAACAATGGGCAAGAAAGAATTAGAAGGATATACATACTTTGGGGGACCACTACATCAGTATTATGTTACTTCTAGCTCACATAGACCAGCACCAACAACTGGAGTGCAAAACTCAATGACAATAGGAGGACAAAGAACTCAGGTTGCTGACTCTTTCAGTCAACCTTGGGACTCGAAGCTCGGACCAATGGGATCATTACATTCCAGAGAGTCAATGGAGACGAATCGAGGTAGTGCAGTTCCAATCCCCACCTATACCACTCTAGGTCCAAGGTTTGAAGCGGAACCATCACATTTACCTCCCAGTAGTAGATTCAGGGCAGAGGAACCGACAAGGGTAACCCATGAAATCCATGATGCTAGAGAAAGCTTTAGCCGAGACACAGGAGCAATGAGATTGGTAGCAGATCATAGACGTATGAGACCATCTCAAGTAGCCAAGTGTGTGCCAAAGAAGTATGGTGGTTCAGGAGATCCGTATGCACATGTGTCACTCTTTAAGCAAGTCTTAAGAGCTGAGCAGATAACAGATTTCCATACACAATACGAGGGATTTGGTCTTACTCTAGAAGGTACTGCATTGACATGGTTTCAACCAATGAACATAGGGGGATTCCATGACATTGACCATTTGCTAAGAGAGTTTGCTGAGGAATTCTCAAAACGAGGGATTAAGCACAATACGGTCTCACAAATATATGCTTTTAAACAGAGAGAACACGAAAAAGTGAAGGAAGCTTCACTTCGCTTCAAACAATACATTGAGAGATGTCCAGTACGTGAATGACCACAAGATGACAGACTATCTGTTCCCTTTATTGAGGGACTGAGGAACGACACTCTCAAGAAGGACTTGCACTTGAAAGCTTGTACAAGTTTCGAGCAAGTAACGAGAGAGGCATTGTACTTAGTGGATAACTGTACGGTTTATGGAGAGGTGTCAGCAGATACAGATTTTGCATCCAGTAGCTCCTCCTCCGCAGCGAGCGAGACTATCACTAAAAAGAATGTTCAAACAACAACCATGCCAAATGTAGAGAAAATGATAGAAGATGCTCTAAAAAGGATGGCACCATACCAAAAACCATTGCCAAAAACATTGAAATGGTGTGCTATTGAACAAAAACGGACAAATCATCCAACAGAGGAGTGTTATTACAACAAAGGGTATGTAAGGGAGCGCCAATATGCACCTCCTGCTCAATTAGCACCACCTCAGATACATCCAGTACCTCGATACCCAACGGGAAGTGTACCAGGACCTATGGGGATAGAAAGACCGCAACCGGTATTGGGACAAAAACCACCTTTACCAGGAGCAAGACCAGTGGGCATTAGATATGCACCAACCTTAGAGAATCAGGAAGAACAAGCCTTAGTGCGTGTTCAAGCCTATTATGAAGAATCTGGTGCACACATGTCTCCAACTATATATTACCCACCAGAAGAACCCAAACAACCAGAACCATGGGGCATGATTGGGAATGTTGGAATACCAACAATTACAAGTGCTTCTGATGAAGAGAGATACAATTTGGACGCAAGAACATTGATGTTCATAGCTCATGGAGGGTTAACAGGACAAAGACCATCCTATCCACAAAGGACGAATCAAATGGGACCAAGACCAGCACTAGGACCCTGTTACAAGTGTGGAGGTGACCATCTGATGAATGTTTGCCCACATACGGAAATCATTAGAATTAACGCTTATTGCACTGAGTGTGGGGTTACTCACTTCATTGAGGATTGTTCAAAGAATCCAAACAAAGTGCAAAAGACGACATTGAATATGCTAGAAACTATTCCTACCAGTAGTGGGTCTGAAAATGAAACTCTGATACCAACGCAAGTTGTTACTAGAGCTCAAGCTAAGAAAACCACTAGAGAACCTGAGAATGGAAAGTTAGCGACTGAAGTGGTTAGTCAAGGACCGCGGAGTCAAAAAAACACATGGAAAGCTAGAAAAGCACGCATGAAGTTGAGAAAAGAACGTGAAGACGCTATTCTAGCTGAGGAACTAAAGCAAACTAAAGCTAGATTAGAAAAACTTGAAAGTCAAAACGGGAAACGAGAGATGAACCCGGAAAGAACGAAACAAAAAAGTATCAAAGAAACAACGAGCTTAAGCTCAGGGGGATCAGTGCTAGTCGACAAAGTACACGAACCATTAGACGCACTGATGAGAGCTTACGAAGCTAGGTTAAAGAACAACCAAACACAAGAACAGAGGTGGATGACATACCCAAACGCGGAATTGGAAAAGCCGAGACTTGAAATGTGCCAGAGAATGATCGAGACTGCACAAGCCTTATTAGAACCACCAAGAGAAACAATGAATTGTGGAACGGAAAACCCAATTCAGCAAGAGACTATCGTTTCACGGGTAGCTGAAAAGACTCCCAGTGCACAAAAGCCTGAAAATACACACAAGGATGACCGCATAGTGTTGAACACAACCGATCAGGAGGTCGAGAGTTTTCATCCAGTCATACAGAGGTCTTACGGAAGAGATGATGATTACAATGAATTTTGGAAACAAGTGAGAGAGGCAAACTTTGCAAACGAGCTAAGTTGCCAAGCTAATCAGACAAATGGGGAAAGGGACATCAGAAATCCTCCCATTGTGGAATTTGAGGCAGGATCTCAAGTGGACTTGGATCTGCAATCTTACTGGGGAGATGGGGGCTCTGTTAGAACAATGGAGAGCACACCTCATTCACTGAAAACCTTACCTTCATACTTAGGAGAGTATGAAGCAAAATCCGAGATTAGAGCACTTCCCTCACGAAAAATCTCATCAGAAAAAGTCATGGACTCGCAAGGATTGATAGAGATTTTGTCAACACCAGTGACATGCACTATCACTTTAGCTGAGCTTTTGAGGCTAAGACCACATATGTGGACCACTATAGGAAAATGCTTGGAGAAATTCGGGATAAAAGATCCAACATCGAGATTGCAAGAGAGCATAGACGAGCTGAGCAAGCCACAAAAGAACGCTAAGCCTGTACCCTTAAACAAGGTCGGAGAGTATTGCGAAGGTGAAGAGGGGAATACAACCTTACCAGTTGAATTCCAAGGAGTGAAGACGATGGCAATACTAGACAGCGGAGCAGGGGTAGCCATTGCTACAAAAGAAATCTAGAAAAAATGGGGGAAACCAGCAATAAGGAAGACTAGGTTGAAACTCCAATTAGCAGATGGACACATGGAGAAACCTATGGGGTTATTAGAGAAAGTTGTAGTGACTTCTTGCGGCATTGAATACAAACATACTTTTGCTATTGTCGATTTTGGCAAGGAGAATAACTATGATATCATATTGGGAAGACCATTCATGAGACAGTTGAAAATGGTCCAAGATTGGGGCTACGATCACATATACTTGAGAAATATGGAAACCACTACACGTGTGAACCTGAAAGACCATAGCTACAAAGATGTGAACCGAACACCGGTAGAGGAGTTTGATTCAGCTACTTTGGCGGGATCCGAATTTCCAGCTTGGTTAGGTAAACCCAAGGAGTTATGGATGTGTGGAGCTTCGAAATGTGGAAGTCTGAAACGAGAAGAATGTGTTTTAGAAAGGGCTATCGAAGACGAAACTTATGTAGGAGAACCCTTTCCAGAGGACACGTTTGAACCATTAGAATGGACACACATTCTAGCAACCCAAGATGTTTGTGCAATTCCGGATGGTCCCACAACGAAATTTTGCGATAAGGACGGGTACGATGTGGTTCCTTACTTCATGTTGAGAAATGTACTCGAAAAAGAAACTGAAAAGAACGATACACTGGAAAAGGAAGATGAAGAGGAGGTGTTTCACGACATTACCGATCATCCAGAGTGGGGAAATGAAGCAGACAACGAGTCAACGGACAATTCAAGCGGAAACGAAGAAACTATAATGGATGTCCGATTTTATGATTTTCCGAACCAAACTAAACAACGCTAGAAACACTATAGAGCAAAGAAAAAAACAAAAGGGGTTAGAACCAATCCGATGCCTAGAATAAGAGGAAAAAATCAATTCCTAATGCTAGTAAAGGCTGAAGATTGTGTTAAGGATAAGATTTCTGGAAGAATGAGAGGCAGTGATCAAAAGAGCTTACGAAAAGACAAAAGAGGCTCAAGAAATCAAGTTCAAAAGAATGGAACGAAAACTGAGACAGAAAAATCAGAAAAGAACAAGCACAACAGAGAATACACGGAGTCCAAGTTAGAACGTAGAAACAAGTACAGAGAGCTCAAGAAAACTCTGAAGGAAGTTTGGACGATAGAAATTGAGAGTGGAGAGGACGAAAACGTCAAAATCAAGGAAAACATGGATGTTCCCTCTCACTATAGGAAATTCACAATAGAGGATAGGAAGGTGATATTAACCCCACCTATTCGAGAGAGGAAGGAGAACAAATCTTATGACGGACCGGAGGATGCAAAAAAAGTTGATTTAGCAGCTCCAGGTGAGACGCCTAGACCTGTGTACATAGCCACAGAATTGTCTCCAAGCGAGGAAGAGAGACTTTTGAGTCTTCTCAGAGAGTACAGGGATGTGTTTGCATGGTCTTATAAGGACTTAAAGGGAGTTGACCCATCGATATGCCAACACTCAATCCCACTGAAACAAGACGCAAAGCCTAGCAGACAGAGACCATACACATATAATGATACTTTTGCTAAGCAAATCAAGGAAGAGATAGATAAGCTAATGGAAGCTGAATTCATATACGAGATTGAACACACCGATTGGGTATCTCCGATTGTGGTAGTACCTAAGAAGAACGGAAAACTCCGAGTGTGTGTCAACTTAAAGAAAGTGAATGTTGCAACAATCAGGGACAATTATCCCCTGCCGATAACTGATCATGTTCTAGAGCGTGTATCAGGGAAAACAGCATACTCCTTTCTTGATGGTTTTTCAGGATATAACCAGCTAGCCATAGCACCATAAGATCAACATAAAACAGCTTTTGCAACGGAGTGGGGAATTTATGCTTATCGAGTTATGCCTTTTGGTCTAACCAATGCTCCCGCAACCTTCCAGAGGCTGATGACGCATGCTTTCAAAGAATACTTAAGGCTGTTTCTAGAAATATACATGGATGACTTATGTGTACATTCTCTACTGAGAGATGAGCATCTAGAACACCTAAGAAAAGTATTTGAGAAATGTAGGACATATCGCATTTGTCTCAATCCTGAGAAATGTGTGTTTATGGTCCGACAGGGCAGAATTCTGGGACATATTGTCTCACAAAACGGAATATCCACGGATTTAGAGAAGATAAAAGTTATAGTGGATATGCCTAGACCAACCAATGCGAAACAAGTACAGAGCTTTATGGGACATTGTGGATATTATAGACGATTCATTTACATGTACGCTATAATAGGCCAACCACTTTACAGCTAATAGTGAACTTTGAATGGACAGAGGAGTGTGAGGAATCGTTCAAGAAATTGAAAGAGGCACTCATTACTGCTCCAGTCTTGAAATCACCAGATTGGGAGAAGATATTCCATGTGCATATAGATGCTTCGGCATATGCAATAGGATGCATTCTGGCTCAGCCAGAAGAAGGAAACATGGATTTTCCTATCTGTTACGCCAGTTGACAGCTCAACAATGCAGAGAAGAATTATACCACAACAGAGCGAGAGAGATTAGGAATGATATATGCTGTGAAGAAATTTCGGCATTATCTTCTAGCCAACAAGTTTGTGTTTTTTACGGATCACCAAGCCTTGCTCTACCTAGTGAATAAACCATGCAATACCGGGAGAATAGTGAGATGGTTCATTATCTTACTGGAATTCGACTTCACGGTAGTTGTAAAGAAAGGAAAAACACATCTTAGAGCTGATCATCTTTCGCGATTGACGAATGGAGAAGACCCTATAGGAGTAGATGACGACATGCCAGACGCGTACTTGTTCAACATAGAAATGATACCGAGGTGGTCTCAAAATGTCGTTAACCTGTTAACCTATGGAGGAGAGTTTGATAGAAGAGAATACAACCAGAAACATATTGCTATTCAGCAATCCAAGAATCTTCAATTGATTGCAGGAAGGTTGTATCAATTGGGAAATGATCATGTTTTACGACTATGCATCAATCCTGAGGAATATAGTATATATCTGCGCGAAGCACATGTTCAGGAATGTGCATTTCATTGTTCAAGAAGGAACACATATAGAAATTTGTTACAATTGGGAGTCTATTGGCCAGGAATGAAAGAAAGCGTACATGAATATGTCACTGTATGTATTGTATGTTCATCAAAACCGCCAGCCGAGTATTCGACATTATATCAGATAATGATCGCTCCAGAATGGAGTCAGTATATTGTTGAATATCTCACAAATAGAACTTTCCCAGAAGGAATGTCAAAAGCTCGTCAGAAATCTGTAGAGACAGAAGCTAGAGATTACGCTTTAATAGGAGATCAACTCTATAAGAGAGGTAAAGACAACCAGCTTAGGATTTGTGCATCAGAGTCTGAGTATGTGATAATCTTAGAGCAAGCTCATGGAGGAGTAGGTGGAGGCCATTTCTCAGATGATAAGACAACAAAACTAGTCTTAGCTGCAGGAATATGGTGGCCAACATTACATATGGACGCTGAGGAATACATTAAACGGTGTGATGACTGTCAGCGGACCAAAGTACCACTTAAAAGAGATGATATGCCGCTTAGACCAATGATGGGGGCAAGAGCTTTTGCAAAATGGGGGATTGATTATGTCGGACCCATTTCACCTCCTGCATATAAGACTCATGCACAATACATCATTGTGGCTACAGACTATCTAACAAAGTGGGTCGAAGCAAAGGCAACTCAAAAAGCAGATGCCAGGACCACGGCACAATTTCTATATGAATACGTCTTTGTACGATATGGATTGCCAATAGAAATTGTGAGTGATCGAGGCACACATTTCATAAATGAAGTGATAGAGATCCTTCTAGATGAATTCATGGTAATCCATAGGAAATCAGCCCCGTATCATCCACAAGCAAACGGACAAGCTGAAGCAACAAACAAAACCATATGCACGGTCCTTACGAAGATTGTATCTGAGTCGAGAACTGACTGGGACCAGAAGTTGCATTCAACATTATGGGCATATAGGGTAGCATATAAAACATCAATAGGAACAACCCCATATAACATGGTTTTTGGGCTAAATGTTATCTTACCAATAGAATTCTTGATTTCAACCTTAAGGGTGGCTAAGGATCTAGAGTGGACAGGGCACGAGCTCTCTGATAGAATAGATGACCTGGAAAAGCTAGATGAGCTTCGCCTAAAAGCAGTAGCTTCCATCTACGCTCAAAAAAGGCGACAAAAGGAATTTTTTGATAAGCATGTGCAGACTAAAGAGTTTAAAGTTGGGGACTATGTCCTAGTTTACACTCTGAAACAGCATGCTAAGAAGCTTAAAAAGCGAGGGATGGGACCTCTGGTGATTAAAGATCTATCACCAAGTGGAGCCGTCAAGCTTGCTACATTAGACGGAGAAGAAATGCTCAATTGGATTAGTGGATGCAGAGTGAAAAAGTATCTGTTGCCGCTAACACAAGACATGCTTCTCAAAATACATCAAGAAAAGCTGCGTGTCCAGAAAAAGAAAAAGATTGAGGAGGAAGCGCAAGCCGAGGCGAAGGAAAGAATGGAGAAAAGAAGACTACTGCGTCAGAAACAGCGCAATGAAGGAGCAATACGAATAAACGCAGTCAGTATAACAGAAATGGATAATGACAAAGAAGAACCCATCATTGAATGCAAAGTAGGAACCAACCAAATCAAAGCCAGAGCACTATTGGATTCAGGAGCTCAAGCTAACCTACTTTCACTCAGTTTGTATAGACAATTGACAAATGACACTAAACTACAAACTGCCAAGCAAGAGTTAAAGAGTTACTCTGAGAATTCAATCAAAACTGTCGGATGCACAGTTTTACATATACAGATTAACCAATATGTATATCCTCATATGTTTTACGTGGTTGAAGACCAAGCTACACAACATCCATTATTGCTAGGACAACCATGGCAGAAGCAATATAATGCAATGATTGATTGGAGTTCTAATTCAGTGCTTATCAAATACGAAGGTGAAAGTCAATTAGTTAAGTTCACCAAAGGAGAAGCGCCAACTCCAAAGGACGAATCCAAAGACAAAGATAAACAACAACCAGAGAAAAAGAAGAAGCAATGGCAACCAAAAGTTTCTATACAACCGGATTACTCTTCGACGAGGAATTCTCAACAGTGGATAAGGAAGACAAGCAATAATATAGCAACTCAACCTTGGAAAAAAACGGAGTCAAAGTTGATATGGAGACCAAAAAAGGCTGTGCCAGAGAACACAAAGGTGGAAAACAGAGTCTTCAATACCAGACAACAGAGTGATTCCAGACAATCAAGGACAGTGAAACAGATCTGGATTCCAAAGAAGTTCATGATGGCACAAAGGTATAGCAAGCAAATTTGGATCCCAAAGATTTGTAAACAGGAACTCCCCTCAATACAATCAACGGAAACTCCTAGGTATTTCAAGGCGAGGAAATCAACACACAGAACAAAGTAGGTTTGGGTCGCAAAGAGTTTGTGGCAAGCACAAGCAAAGCGGAAGCAGATTTGGATTGTGAAAAAAGACAACAAGGTAACGAAGAATCCATCTACTCATTCTATTACCAAATTGCCAAAACCAACCCAAAACCCGACCACCAATCCATCAATCAAACAAAGAGCAGCTTTATTGGAAAGAATGTTGTATCGTCGCTCTACAATTACATTGGGAATTTATGACCAAAACAACTACAAGGCTTTGCCCACAGACACTTCATAGTCGTCCGGGAGGACTCAGACTAGGAGGGGGGGAGGTATACAGGAGCTACAAAGCAGCTACAAGCGGAAAAAACAAAGAAAAACAAAAATTATATTACAAGGACAGTGTCTTACATGATTTTGCAATTTTTTATGTTTGATTGCGCATATTGATAATATTTATGCCCTTATATACCTTGTTTTGCAACAAGAAGAGATCAAATGATGAATTTGGGTCTCTAGATGTGTAAATATCACTAAATAAGAGTGTTTTTGGAGCTAAAAAGTGGAAAAAAGTGGTAATCCAAGTCCAGAAATCACAAAGAAGTGTATATTCATATACACAGGGTTACCAGCTATTTATCGTGTATGTTTGGAATTTTTTGGCTTCAATTTGTTATTTTCCTTTATTTTTTATGATTTTCTTAATAAAAATAAAAGAAAAATAAAAAAACAGGTGAAATGAGATCGAAAAAAAGAAAAGAATAGACGGTGATGATCCTAATGACAAGGGCAACCCATGGTAAAAATGGGGTACAATTCTGAAAAAGTTGCGGAAAGCCCGAAATGACAGAATTTTGGCAAAGTTTACAGATTTCTCAAAAACAGGTCAAACGGAGTCCAAATTGAGAAATTTCAAATCCTAAAGTGCATTTCACGACGAGATAGGAGCACATGTCAAATTTGGTAACAAGGGATCCGGGAAGCCCGAAGTTAAGTATTTTTCACTTCACTATCAAGCTCATTTCCACTATTACCTTCTTGGAGAGAGCAAAGAGCACACAGGAGCATCCGACCTTCTACCGCCTTCTACGACTGCTACGAGAGCTCAGAGGACACCAGACATGAGAGGTAGACTTGTTGCCATAAGCTTTTGATGCTTATCGTTAACTTTTGTCGCGAAAACTCACCAAAACCAAGAATCAAGAGCAGACGGGGAATGGGGAGGAACGCTAGGTAGGGGCACAACCGCCTAAGCAAACCTTGCAAGAACTTAGAGGTGGGTTACCCTAGTATAGGAGATGATTTTCTAGCACTCAAAGCTCGAGAAAGAACGACTGGAAAAACCCTAGGTCAACAGAGCCTGCAAGAGGCAAACAGAAAAAAGTTGTCGGAATGACACAAAACTTCTCAGGAAGCTTAACAACATCGAGGGCAATGCAACCTTGGAGTATCTCCGGGTTTGGATCACCAAAAGTAGGTCGGAACAACCGATTCGGCGGCGGACACACAAAGCGTCATTTTGGCATAACGGCTAAAATTGACGACCAAATGACATGAAACTTCACAAGCATCTTCAAATATACATGCATGACTTATGTTTGCAAGCAAAACCCAAAAGAAAGCTGATTCACTTACCGATGGTGAAAAAGACGCTTTTGGGCAACCAAATGGAGAAAGATGGAGAACGGGGAGCCAAAGTCAAGTTCAACCAAATAGGTGGCTTCACAACATATCCAATGAGCTGGAAATGCAACTCTCGAGAAGAAAAGTTGAAGAAATTCAACTCCAAGGCAAAAAGACGACTTCGGAGACTGAAATGCCTATAAGGGGGCTTTTTAGCTAAACTGATGACTTTTTAAGTTGAAAACTAGTTAGCAGGGCTTAGGGCACTAGCACAAAGCATTCTTTGCACAAAAAGACCAACATTTCAAGAAAAGACATCATACGCGTATGATGTCTCACAGCATGATTTTCACATCCATTTCAACATTTGAGTGCATAACCTCATTCCACATGTTAATCACATCCTATGAACCAAATATCATGAGAATTGGAGTTAGAAAACCCAAGGAAAACCAAAAAGACGCAAAGTAGGCCATAAAATTGATTTTTGGTCCTAATTTTGTCAAAATAACTCCAAACTCATTGAAACTTTGTAGGATTGTTGATTAACACATCTACAAGCTATCTGGAACCAAAGAGCACCATTTTGACACAAAAGACATCATACGCGTATGATGTCTATTTGCACTTACAGAGCCAAAAATGCTCATTTGTCATCATACATCCATTATATATATCTAATACATGCTACATATGAAGTTTGGAACCATTTGGTCAAGTGGATCACCCCATTAGCCCAATTAAGAGAAAATCCTTCATACAAAGCCTATTTTTGTCCCAAATCCAACATATTCAAGTCCAAACCAAGATTTGAGTATAAACAGTCCTTCACTAGCACATGGAGAGTCCACAGAACCAATCCCATGAAAAATTGATGAAAAAGACATCATACACGTATGATGTCTCCAGAGCCATTTTTAGTCCAAATTCTATCCAAACTTGATAAATCCACTGAATAAGCCTATCTAAAGCCAAAACCAAGCTTATAGAGAAAATTGGTCCAAAAATGCACTAAAAGACATCATACGCGTATGATGTCTCACTATGTGATTTTGGCACCTCAGGGCTTCAACCACCAAACAGAAGTGTTCTACATGCCATTTGAAAGTAATCCACCAAGTTTTACCCAATTTGGATCATAAAATCCAATTCCATTTCAAAATTTTGCCAAGAGCCTGAACCGGACTAAACTGGCCACAACTTGACCAAATGGGATCCAAACTCAAATCCAAGCATATGATACTCATGTATACACTATCAGTTACAAGCACAACCAATATGAAGTCATTCTGACACAAAAAACATCATACGCGTATGATGTCTCAAGCATGTTTTTGAGCCCAGTTTGCATATTTTTTCACCTACATTGCACCCTTAGGCCCTGAATAGCTCATGTTTCAATTTTCAAGTCATTTGAATAGTTAAAAGCTTCATTTCGGCTTTCAGTTCTAAAAAGACGCTAACTTCTGAAATTGGAGTTACAGGATCCATGGATTCCGCTAAGTCATCGGCAACTAAGAGAAAAAGACCAACCATCAAGGATGCTCTTGCAGAAGCAGAACCTTTTGATATTCCAACAGAAACCCTCAAGCCAACCAAGACTTGGGTGGAGGAAGCAGTACTAGAAAAAGAGGGAATAAAGATCTACCAGGGGACTTTCAGAGATCCTCAAGGGCAATCGGTCGATGTACCTATGATCCCACGAGAATTAGTGGATTATAGCAGATCAGAGAACATCAACAGATACCTGGAAAGGGCTGACTTACACAGGTTCTTCACCTCGAGACCATCAGGTGTGGATACAAGAAGAGTGTACGAGTTGGCAACATCCATTCAGAAGGATGGGAAAGCCACATTGACAGCCATGGATGGAGAGAAAGTAGAAGTACAGATCACTCCACAGCTCATTGCAGATGCATTGAAGCTGAACAACAAAGGGAGCTCTGTTAGGAAAGAAGGGAGGCTATAGAGGTTTATGGGTCCAAGAAACAGAATGCAACTTATGGAGATATGGCAGACCAAAGAGCGGCAACCCTTTGCCGACTGTACAACCAATTTCTCCATATTTGCAGTAAAAGACCGCAAAAGTATACGACACCGCCCCATGCCATTGCAACTACCATCACATGGGCACTGAAGAGCAACATGCCAAAAGAGGTGAATTATGCTCAATACATCCACGAGCAAGTAATTGCCATGCACAACGAGAAGCCAAAGTATATAGGAGGAGCTGAAGTTCTGACAAGAATAGCTTATGAAGCTATTGGAGCCAGAGATCAAGGGCCACGGGTTCCCTCCCAGAATGAGTGGCTTAGAGAAGCCGATGAGAGGAAGAACAGCAAGAAGTATCCAAGAGGGCGTCCACAAGAGCACGCCGAAAACAAGAAATAGTTTCAGAACCTGAAGAGGCTGTGGACGAGCCGCTCAAGAAGAAAGCGAAGAAGAAGGCTGATCCCAAGCAAACCAAAAGTCAAAAAGCCGCAAGAATGGAAAGGCTGGTGGAGCAGTTCAGAGCGGAAAGAGCTCTAAAGGGAGACTTTGAAGAAATGTGGGTGCCAGACCCCACTAAAGTCGGAACCAGCTCAGCCAGGCCACATGTTGATCAATATGATCAATATATTAGAGCTTATGAGGAGTCGGAGGCCATACTGGAGCAGCAACCTGTTGAGCCTTATACTGAAGAGGAAGTACAGCTTTTAAAAGCTGAGCTGAAAAAGGACGACAAGGAGAAGAAGGAAGTAGATGAGTCTACTGAACTTCGAGAGAAAGACGGGCAAGCAAAAAAAGGGAAAGCCAAGATGACTGAGGACAATCATCCCTCCTTTACTGATGTACCAAGCCCGAAGAAGACGGAAATTATTGTGGAGGAGACCACAATAGAAATAGAAACAGAATTTATGGAAAAGCCGGAGGCCGAGACCAAGGAAAAGGAGATAGATCCAGTTCAGCAAAAGAAAGATGATTATGAGGATCTGATAGCGATCGGATACAGTGAAGAAGAGGCCCTGGAGGCAGTTTATGGGATATCCCTATGAAAACAAGATGATCGGAAAGGGACGAAGGAAAAGACAAAGGGTACAATGGAGAGTGAAGAGAAAATGGACGAACAGAACATACTAGAAGAGCCGAAGCCAATGGAGGTGGTGGCAGAAAGAGATGTCAAGTTGATAGATGAAGATGAAAAAG
The DNA here is from genome assembly GCF_014529385.1 of Adiantum capillus-veneris. Taxonomy (NCBI): domain Eukaryota; kingdom Viridiplantae; phylum Streptophyta; class Polypodiopsida; order Polypodiales; family Pteridaceae; genus Adiantum; species Adiantum capillus-veneris. Next base: position 96,578,876 of record NC_140953.1, on the reverse strand, counting down.
ACATGCACATGGTGCATGAACTGCTCAACAAGATTAAAGAAAGATCCAGAGCAAAGGAAGTAGCAATTGAGACAGCAAAACAAAAGGAAGCAGAGTTGCAGAAGAAGTTAGAGAATGCTATGACTGAATCTGAAAGTCATAAAGCATCACTCTACGACGCAGAAAATGAGAGAGACGGCTTGATACTCCAACTAGCCGAAGCTTCAAGAGAGGTAACAAGTTCACAGGAAGCAAAGGAGCGAATAGAAGATGAGCTGGAGGCAGCCAAGGATGAGCTCATTGAGCTAAGGGAAAGAGTCGAACTTCAAGAAAGGACAATCACGAGACTCAGGACCATCCTTAGAGCTAGCAGAGCAGGAACAGAACAAGAGGGAGCCCTCGTACCAGCTCTGGAAGATCAGGTCAGAAGTTTGCAAAGAGAGCTAAGGTTAGAGCAAGTGCAAAGATTGCACATGGTGGAGGGATCATTGGCTGCAGAGGAGAGGCTCACATCAGAAAACCAAACACTAAGGACAGAAAATGAGGCCCTCCGCAAACAGCTCCAAGACCTCCAAGAGCAACAAAGAAGAGAAACAGAGACACCACAAGAAGAAGCAGGGGGAGCAGCCATATAGCTACCAGAAACTGGAGAGGCAACCACAATTGAAGATCCAGCCCCACTTCAAGAAGTGGTCTCAACTTCAGGAATCTCTGAAGAAGAAGAACAAAGGCTCCAGGACCAAATAGAAAAGTCAACAGAGGAAAGTGCCAAGGCGAAAATGGAATGGGAAAGGAGACTCCTCATCTCCATTAGAATTCAAGGTTTAGACACAAAAGTGCTCCATGAAGAGTGGATGCAACCCAGCCTGCCTTTCCCTCTGATAAAATTTGAAGTGATAAAGACGAAAAATAGAATAGAGGAGGAGCAGTATGTCGCTCTTTGCGAAGGCGACATCACAAAGGATGAACAATCAAAGAAGATTGTAGATTCTCAACCTAGATGGAGGAAAGGTTGGCTGAACAAATACCCAGCCTACCTCATCTACTTGGTAGAGGCTCCAAAGGAGATTCGGGAGGATGCAACCTTCTGCCCGGTGCCAAGAGTCAGAAACTGGAAAGAGCATGGCAGGATTGTAGAAAAGAAGCCAAATTGGCTTAATTATCCCAGGATGCCAGGACCAAAGGAAGGAGAGAGAATAGGTAAAGCCTACATGGTGAAAACCCTAATGGGCACCATCAAACTCTTTACTGGCTCTCCTGACCTTTCGTGTCAGATGCTAAAGAAAATCTGCAGGACTCTCTTAGCATGCATTGAAGTGTTCGCGCCAGATAAGGCCACGACCTCGAGTCTACTATCGACGGCCGACACAGTGACGGATATGATGTATGATCTTTCATTGCAGCCATCACCAAAGGTGTTACATCTCTTATACCAAAGAATTATGTTTTTGCCTAGCTTCCACATGCAAACATTCGAAGAAGCTTTCTACACCGGCTTTTTCACTCACGAAAGCAAAATATTCGGCCCAACCTTGACCATCGGCAACCTACGCTACGAATCACATTTGCAGATACTCAAGACGACAGCACTTAATTGACCAAGCCTAAAAGTCATGTCAGGGACGACATGAACGCGCAGGGGGGGAGTGTTGAGCCAGCAGAGAATCACACCCACATTTTTGATCACACCCATAATTTTGTAACCATTGATTGTAATAAATGTCTTTCCGACATTAATTTTGATTTGAGCCATTCATTAAGTAACGGGACTCAATTGAGTTTCCAGCTTGTAATCCCGAAGTAATTTCACCTGTTGATGTAAATAATTAGAGATGTTCTCACCTCCAAGGCTGAGGTATATAAACCAAAGTTTTGTAACCTAAAGGAGATTCAATTATTAATCAAAGGGAGTTTTTTGAGCGCCGTGACTGTGTCTGAGAGAGAGAGAGAGAGAGAGAGAGAGAGAGAGAGAGAGAGAGAGAGAGAGAGAGAGAGAGAGAGAGAGAGAGAGAGTCTTATCTCCTTGCTACGCGAGCTACGGGGCCGCCATTGGAGAAGAGACACCGCCATTGTGTTAGCAACGGTGAGAGCTACGCACAGATACCAAGAGTGCGCGCTATCGGCTTCTACGTGTGGTAAGTTCCTACAAGCTTCGGTGTGAGTTTTCTTCCAACTCGTGTGTCCGAATAGAGCGTGCAGCATATCTATAGAAACACAACGAGTAGAGCTACACATTAGTACCATCGGGGTCAAGTTTCGGTCACCTGTATTTTTCGGCCTGTCTTCATGCGCGTTTGCCGCACGGAGTGGTTATAGGTTGATTTTGCAGTTCAAGTCTTTAGGGTGTTGTTCTTACCTAGTGTATAGACTTCCCCTTGAGTTTGAGATCGATTCAATGATTCTAGATCCTGTTGTGTATAGCATTCGTTCGTAGTACGGATTTCAGTCACTTGCGTATTCTAGAACTTAGATTTGATTTCCTTAGTAGTGATTGTCATTAGAAGGTCGAGTAGGTGATTTGACACCCACCTAGTTGTTTCCATGCGCCTGCGGGTCAAGCTCCGTCCTCGTTTGACAAATTCTGTTGTTGGTTGAGTTCTCGCTATTTAGCTTCCGCTAGCGGCGTAACCGCCTTAACACAAGGGGGCTCTCCCGAGAGAGAGAGAGAGAGAGAGAGAGAGAGAGAGAGAGAGAGAGAGAGAGAGAGAGAGAGAGAGGGGGCTGATTTTTGCAAGGCATTATCACACACACACTCACACAATCTCATGTGTGAAGAAAGAGAAGAATATCTCTTCCCAAGCTTTAATGGAGAGCTCATCACCTACTCCAAGTTTGTGAGATAGAAGCCTACATCAACACACTCTTGGCATGTGGATGCTAATCCAACCAAGAGCCAAGCTTCAATGCATGCTCATCTCCTCTACCAAGCTAATTACTAAGCTAAAGCTATGCTAATATGAGTGATTATGTGAGGAGATGTACATCTTTCTCGTAAGATACTCCTTCTTCCTCTCAATCTACTCTCATACCCTGCTAGCTCTCACCATCTTCGAAGGTGTGTGAGGTCTTGGGTCTGAGAACGGGGATAATTAAAGTTGTATTTGCTAAGTGTTTTGCTTAGTGCATGAAGCTTTCATCTTCATTGCACTAGCTAGTCTTGAAGGAACACAAAGAATTGTATTGTACAATGTCTCTCTTGATGGGAGAAACCATAATACAAAGCCTTTTGGAGGGGGGACCGGCTCCATGCAAATCCGGTCCTCAATTGTTGTCAATAGCTTAATTTCTCTCTCTTTTGAAACTAATGTGGATGCTATCTAGCTAGGTGTTATTCTTTTTGTTGCTCTCTCCACCCAAGCACTCTTGTAATTCTCATTAGGAATCTATTCTAATGAAATGCCCACTATGTTCATGCTAATTTCCGCTACACACAAGTTATTAGGCCATTAAATGTTACATCTACTAATTGTCTAATAACTGCTAGCTCTATTGAAACATAGAGAGAAGCAAAGTTCCACCACTTGTCGAAGCTACGCTCCATTGAAACATGGAGAGAAGGATGCTCCACCATTTGTCCAAAATAGGCTCCATTGAAACGTGAAGAGAAGCAACCTGTACCATGTCTCCGAGATGCTAGGCTCCATTGAAATACCTTAAGCCCACGATATTTTGTATATGTGGGTTTAAATTCAAGGTCCACCACTTGTTCCACCTATTATCCCTAGTAGCATGAGTGCTTTGGTCTTAAGATTCACCACTTGTCCATTCTATAAGGCTATATCTTAAAGGTTATTCTTTCTCACCACGTGGAGTGACCATGATAGGTTTTACATAGCGGTTTGGTTCCAAGGTCCTCCACTTGTCCAAGCTATCTCGATTGAAACATAGAGAGAAGCAAAGGCCCACCACTTGTCCAAGCTAGGCTCCATTGAAACATCGAGAGAAGGACGCTCCACCATTTGTCCAAGACAGGTTCGATTGAAACATGAAGAGAAGCAAGTTGCACCATGTCTCCAAGATGCTAGGTGTAACATTTAATGGCCTAATAACTTATGTGTAGCGGAAATTAGCATGAACATAGTGGGCATTTCATTAGAATAGATTCCTAATGAGAATTACAAGAGTGCTTGGGTGGAGAGAGCAACAAAAAGCATAACACCTAGTTAGATAGCATCAACAATACTTTCAAAAGAGAGAGAAATTAAGCTATTGACAACAGTTGAGGACCGGATTTGCATGGAGCCGGTCCCCCCTCCAAAAGGCTTTGTATTATGGTTTCTCCCATCAAGAGAGACATTGTACAATACAATTCTTTGTGTTCCTTCAAGACTAGCTAGTGCAATGAAGATGGAAGCTTCATGCACTAAGCAAAACACTTAACAAACACAACTTGAATTGTCCCCGTTCTTAGACCCAAGACCTCACACACCTTTGAAGATGGTGAGAGCTAGTAGGGTATGAGACTAGATTGAGAGGAAGAAGGAGTATCTTACGAGAAATATGTACATCTCCTCACATAATCACTCATATTAGCATAGCTTAGCTTAGTAATTAGCTTGGTAGAGGAGATGAGCATGCATTGAATCTTGGCTCTTGGTTGGAGTTGCATCCACATGCCAAGAGAGTGTTGAGGTAGGCTTCTATCTCACAAGCTTGAAGTAGGTGATGAGTTCTCCATTAGAGCTTGGGAAGAGATAGTCTTCTCTTTCTTCACACATGAGATTGTGTATATGTGTGTGTGATAATTCCAAGCAAAAATCAGCCCCCCCTCTCTCTTGGGCGAGCCCTCTTGCTATTTGCTCTTCCTGCAGCCTCATTGGCCCTCCCCAAGTCAAGCCATTTACAATTAAGCAACATAAGTGATAGCCCTCTGACATGTGTCCCCCTTTCCCCTTTTGTGAGAGCTTGAGGTAATTAAATAATTAAACTAAATTCTCATTGGACCCCTTTGCCTCCTGGCCAATAGGAATCAGGCAAGCCATGGGGCTTCTGAATGCTCAGTGGACCCTTTGGGAGACTGCCCAATAGTCTTCTAGGAGACTTAATTCTTATTTGTTTCTTTTATTAAATGTTTTTAAATTAACTAAACTAGATTTACTCTAGCTTATTTCTCATTGGTCCACTTCAAGGGTCATCCAATAGGAATTGGGCACACCTTGTGGGCATCTCGGCTAGGGAGCTGACATGTGTCCCTAATTCCCTTTGTGTAAAGGGGCTTGTGTGTGTGTGTGTGTGGATTTCTCTCTCATCCCCTAGAAGAAGGGCTCGCCCCCTCCCATGTAGGGATGTGCATTGACTTTGGAGAGCACACAAAGCATCCAATTCCCCCTAAGCTTTAACCCTTTGGACACAACCTTTGAATTTTGGAACCTTGGCATTTTGGAAGTCTTAATGGGATGAACCTTAGGGTCTTTTTAGCCCATTGTTGCACATGGCTCTTTTGCAGATGGCCCCCCCTTTGGATCCCTATTTTCCCTCCTTTGGATCCCTACTGTGGCCGGTCTGCTAGCTTAACCAATATTCTAGGTTTTTCTCCCCTGGCACTTCCCCACATTAAATGATCAGTTTAATATGAGAAAATCATTTAGGAGAATTAGATATTGCTTATTATGACATTACCTCTCTCTTGAAATCATAGTCAACCTTGACTATGGTGTAGAGAAGATAAAGCATATTCATGAGTCCTTTTCTTAGCGGGTAGAGGATCCCTATGTTACCCTACGAAATCATTCCATAATGGATGACTAGTCCATTTGGCGCTTGAGAGCCTAAGGCTGCCACAAGCATGTCTGCACATCAGTCCTATCAGTCTTCTGTAGTAGAGTGACAAGCTCTACTTGGTGTTTGGGAGACGTCGTCTCCACAAACTTGATCTAAGCATGCATACTACTTCATTTTTGTGCACAAATAAAAAAACAGAGTCTTATAAGACAAAAACTTTGTTCATTTTTTTTTTAACATTTTGTACATTTGCTTACTCTTGGGAAGCATTGTAAGCATTGACAAGGTTTAGGTTATCCTTTAATTGTATGCCTTGCATCCATCTAGCATCTTCAAAAGGATAATTCTTAAACTTAATAAGATATCTTCGGATAGTCTTACCGCCTCTTAGTACCTTGTCTTCATGTAGGAGAATGGACTCGGGCTGCAGCACGTCCTCTTGGTCCTCGATCTCCGGTGGGTCTTCAATAGTTGGTTCTTGAGGTGGCTCTCCTTTGTAAGGCTTTAATAGGCTCACATGGAAAGCATTGTGTATGAGCAAATGATTGGGCAACTTGAGTTGATAGGCCATCTCATTGATTGGCGTAAGAATCTGAAAGGGACCATAGTACCTTTTTTCTAGTTTAGCATAGTAATTTTGGTGGCCCATAGGATTCTTGCCCGTCGTGTGCCTTAATCAAGCCTTTGGAAACTTTAACAAGACCCAATCGTTTTCTTTAAAGGCTTGGGCTCTTCTGTGCTTGTCAGCAGCAGCCTTTTTCCTTTGTTGTGAGATAGAGATAGCATCCTTAATATTTTGAAAAGATTCTTGTAGGTCTCGGCTATACTCATCTGCAACGAAGATCTTCCCATGTACCTTAAGTAGCAAGGGAATTTTTGATCTTCCCTCAATTACCTCGAAAGGTGCTTTTCCCGTGGAAGTATGTACAGTGTTATTGTAAGCCTACTCCACTAAGGGTAAGTACTTCTCCCATTGGGATCTTTGATCTACTTCTGTTACATAGGCTTTTAGTAGATCGAGAATTGTTAGGTTAGCTATTCCACTTTGGCCATCCGTTTGTGGATGATAGGCCGAAGAGAAGTTTAGCCTTGTACCTAAATTCTCAAAGAGACCCTTCTAGAAATTACTGGTCATTTTAGGATCTCTATCCGACACTATAGACATTGGCAAGCCATGGTACTTGAAAATTTGTGAAATGAAGAGGGTTGCCATTTGATGGGCTTTGATAGTCTTTTTGACAGGTATAAAATGAGCTTATTTACTGAACCTATCTACTATCGTCCATATTCCCGTATTCCCATGGATAGACTTAGGCAATCCAAGGATAAAATCCATGGATATGCTCTCCCATGGTGAATTAGGGATTGGCAAGGGTTGAAGCAATCCAAGTTTCTTCCCTCTATCACATTTTGTCTTTTGGCATACCACACATTTGGAAACATACTCTTGTATGTTCACTTTCATGGTAGGCCAATAGAAATATGTTTCTATTCCCTTTAAGGTAGACTGAATGCCTCTATGCCCCGCATAAGGTGGAGCATGAGATTCATACATTACTTTCTCACGTAGTGAGTTAGTAGCGCATAGTCTATTGCCATAGAGAAGATAACCATCTTGTAAAGTGAATCGTTCTTCTTTCTTCCCTAATGCCAGGGCTAAAATAGCATCTCTAAAGTCGGGATCAATAGCGTACTCATCTATCATTGAAGATAGATAATTGTGAGTTGCTATGGAAACCGCATTCACTCTCGGCCATCTTGAGAGTGCATCGGCTACTTGATTATGCTTGCCGGCAACGTGAGCAATATGAAAATGAAATTGCGAAAGGAAATTTTCCCACCTCATTTGTTTTTCGGAGAGCTTGGTCTGCGTCATGAAGTACTTAAGACTTTGGTGATCCGTTCGCAGAATGAAAGGAGTCCCCAATAAATAGTGCTTCCATGAGTCTAAGGCATGTAGAACTACAAGGAGTTCCTTTTCGTATATGCCTAGAGCTTGCTCAACAGGGTCGAGCCTTCGCCTCTCATAGCCTATGGCGTGCCCTTCTTGGAGCAAAACAACTCCAAGGCAATCACCACAAGCATCACATTGGATCTCAAATGGTTTTGAGATATCCGGTAGTGTAAGCACAGGTTGACAGATAAGCTTTTCTTTAAGCTTTTCGAAAGCATTGTTCTCCCTAGCAGACCATGTATACCTGACACTTTTCTTTGTTAGGTCATGTAATGGTCCCGCAATTTGTGAGAACTTTTCTATGAAGCGTCTATAGTATGAACACATACCTATAAATCTTCTTAGTTCATGAAGATTCCTTGGTTTAGGCCATCCTTTTATTACCGCTAACTTGGATGGATCCATTTGGATGCCATCTTGAGAGATAATGTGACCTAAATACTAAATCTCTTGCAAGAAAAATTCACTTTTCTTTCGATTAACATAAAGTTTATTCTCTCTTAAAACTTGAAATATTACCTGGAGATGTTGCTTGTGTTCCTCCAATGAATTAGAGTAGATGATAATATCATCAAAGAACACTCCAGTGAAGGTTCGATGAGGCCTGAACAGCTTCTCCATCAAGCGGTTGAATGTGGCTGGTGCATTGGTCAGGCCAAAAGGCATGACAATGTATTCGTAAAGACCAAATGTAGTACGAAATGCGGTCTTTACAATGTCTTGATCAACTATCCTTATTTGATGATAGCCACTTTTTAGGTCAATCCTATTGAAGTAGGTCAATCCTTGTAGCTTATCAAATAGGTCTTCTACCCGTGGAACGGGAAACCTATTCTTGATAGTGATCCTATATAGTGCTCTATAGTCGACACACATACGATATGTGCCGTCTTTCTTTTGCACTAATAGCACAGGTGAGCAAAATGGAGATGAGCTAGGCCTAACCATGCCCTTCTCAACTAACTCATGCACTTGCCGCATAATCTCCTCTTGTTGAGCTTGAGAAACTCTATAAGGAGGTTTGTTAGGCAGTGAACTTCCTAGAAGAAGTTCAATTGCATGGTCATCATTACCTCGTTTAGGAGGTAGCTCACAAGGGATGTTGTCAATAAAAACATCATTAAACCCCTTGAGAAAATTGGATAACTCTAATTCCTTTTGGTTGCTTTTATTTTCTTTTGCCAAAGCATTAGGTTCATTTTTAGAATCTTTAACAAAAATCATGTACACTGAAATAGAGCTCTTTATTTACTTGTTGAAAGCTGGTGTATGTACAATGGGGACGGTGTTACCCATTTCCTTAGCATCTATATACATGTCTTTTTCCCTGAACTTAAAGGAGATTCTCCTTTCAAGAAATTTAACATCGGCAGAAAGGCGGTCAAACCATGGTGCCCCTAGGATTACATCCTCATGCTTGAGAGGAGAGATAAAGAAGTCCTCTTTGTCCACATAGCCTTGGACATGAAGCCTCAATTTCCCGATTAAGGGAGTGACTGAAGCTTCTTGCCCCTTGAAGGCACTGTCTGCGGGTAGGATATCTCCCATCTCGTAGGATTGTATGCCTAGCTTGGTGGCCAACTCTATAGATATAAAATTGTGAGTAGAACCAAGGTCAAAGAGAATAAAGGCATCATGTTCTCTTACCTTTCCCCAAGCATGGCATAGAGGAGATCCTTTGTGAGTTGTTTGGTGAGTCTCCTCCTCTTGGATTTCCACCAAGGAAGCTCTAAGAGGATCTTGGCGGTTGTTCTTTTGGGGACAAGCGCAGTACGCATGCCCTTGTTCGCCGCACTTGAAACACCGGTTATTCTTGCAATAACGCTCAAGCTCTTCACGAGAGAGTTTTTTCTTACCTTTGTAAACTCCCTTCTCTTTATCTTTGTTGGAGTTGCCCTTAGGAGACTTTTGGACATTGTCCTTCTCCTTAGGCTCATTGGAACCCTTGTTTTCCGGGGGCTTATTATTTCTTTTAACCCCCGTTTGGAAATTGATTCTAGAGGCCACCATAGTATGGTGTATTACCGCCGATATGGTACGTGGCCTTTGGGAGTTGACATACTCCGCCATTTCTTCGGTTAATCGCGCACAAAACTGTTGCTTTTGCTCTCCAAAATCCAAATTTTTGAAGACAGTGCTTTGAGTTGTAAGTCCCAAAACTTGTCTACATATTTGTGGATGGATTCATTGGGAGAGAGCTTTAAGCTTCGCCATTCGGTGAGTACTTTGTCTTTGGCATCGGTGGCCAAAAACTGCTTCATAATAGAAGCTCTTAAAGCCTTCCATGTTCGTGGAGCTTCACCATTGGCTCGTAGGCTAGACCACCATTGTCTGGCGGACTTTTGAAAGTGCATAGCTACATGGCGTAGTTTAGAGGACTCCATGAAGCCCTCATCTCCAAACGCCGCATTGAATTGTTGGATAAAAGCCAAGACTTTGTCCGTAGCACCAAAGCTACCATCATAGGTAAGGAAAGAGATGCTCTTCACTACAAGAGGCTATTCATATTAGCGACGCTCACACAGCGACGCTCAAAAAAAATATTCCGAGCGTCGCTATGAGCGTCGCAAATTTACAAAGAAATTTGCGATGCTCATAGCGATGCCGGCTGGGCTAAAAAAATAACCGAGCGCGCCCAAAAACTCAGATCTCAGATCTGAGTTTTTCGGCGCCTTCAAGCAAGGAGCAGGTAACGCTCTTCCTCTCTCTCTCTCTCTCTCTCTCTCTCTCTCTCTCTCTCTCTCTCTCTCTTTTTCTTCTCCACACACACACACACACACACACACACACACGAAGAGAGGAAGGAGAGCCAGGTATGCTCCTTCCCTCTCCTCATTCTCATGTTCCCTTCCCCTCTTTCTCTCTCCCTCTCTCTCTCTCTCACACACACACATAGTGTTTTTGAGAGAGAGAGAGAGAGAGAGAGAGAGAGAGAGAGTACAAACATAAACAAAAACGCACACACACATACATAAACAAAGAATGCACACACACATTGAGAGAGGAAAAGAGAGAGAGAGCATGCATAAACAAAAAACGCACGCATTGAGAGAGGAAAAGAGAGAGAGAACATGCATAAACAAAAAACGCACACATTGAGAGAGGAAAAGAGAGAGAAAACATGCATACGATCCAAAAAAACGCACACACATTGAGAGAGAAAGAGAAAGAAACTAATTTAATGTCGTAGGAAACTAATTAAAATTAAAAGACTTAAAGATCTAGCCGACGAGGAGTTGAACTCAAGACCTATTATTCAAGAGGGAAATGGCATAATCAATCTATCATACTTGGCATGGGTGATAGAAAGGTTATACCATTTATCTCTTTTTATTGGCACACACATCCACAAACGCGCACACACACAAGAAGAAGAGAGTTATAACGTCGTAGGAAACTATCCTAAAAGACGTTAAAGATTAGGTTAGATGTAGACTTACGTTAAATTAGATTTAGGTTTATTTAAGTTAAATTAGATTAGATTTAGGTTTATTTTTAACTAGATTTACGTTTATTTACGCTAGATTTAGATTTACATTATATTAGATTAGATTTAGGTCTCCATAGACTGCAAGCCTGCATGAAGCGGGTGAAGAAAGCCCTCAATGGAATATAGGGTATTGCTGCCTTCACTCATGGTGGGCTCCGTCGATCCAAAAGTACTGGTGAAATGTCTTCAGAAGATAGGGAAGAAGGTGGATCTTCAGGGCGGCAAGAGTCACTACATCCCCGACACAATGACCATCTAGACAACCTCTAGTCATTCAACAGCAACTTCAAAGTTAGTAACAAGAGCAAGAACGGTCTAAAGGGCCAATTGCTGTCGTCAGATGTGGATGGAGATGAGGCAGCGTCACCGCCAGAAGTTAACTCTCACATCTTTAGTGATGAGAATACCAACTCTTGCCGAGTTATGTGAAAAATTATGTGTTAAATCAGTTTTAAGGTTCTTATAATCCCTGTTAGTTTAGTTCTTTGTTTTTAATATAACATAATTTACGTTAGATCTAGATTTATGTTATATTAGATTAGACTTAGGTTTATTTAGGTTTACCCACACACACACACACACACACACACACAAGAAGAAGAGAGTTTTAACGTCGTAGGAAACTATCCCAAAAGACGTTAAAGATTAGGTTAGATGTAGACTTACGTTAAATTAGATTTAGGTTTATTTTTAGTTAGATTTACGTTTATTTAGATTTACGCTTATTTACGTTAGATCGATTCCACGCAAGAATTACTTACGGTTTAGGGTTTAGAGTTAGACGAACAGTGAAAAGATCTACTGTGAAAAGATGTTAAGATGCTGTGAAGTGCTACAGCTAGAGAAGAGGCAAAGGGGTTTTGTCCACTACATGCAGTATCATGTAGACGTGGGTGTGTAGATTTATTGTACCCACAAATATAGGTATTGACCAATAAAGACGAGATTATAACCCGATGGTTCTGATCTCCGTGCACCTCTAGACCGAGGTGTGCGGGGATTGGACATGACTAGAGAATGTGAGGTAGAGAGAGAGAGAGAGAGAGAGAGAGAGAGAGAGAGATAAGACGAAGAATGCCAATAGAATATTAAATTTGTTGTCCAGGCTATAAGATTTTTATCCTCATTATGAGTAGTGACGAGGATGTGGGACCGTCCAACCGAAACACCTATCTCTTAACGAGGGTCTTATGTCCTTGTAATCAATGCAAGCATGCTGTGCAACGGACAAGATGTGTTTCTTTGCCGCACGTTCACAAATTTGGCGAGTTCGATCCATCTATTATAGATCGAGTTTTTGCCAATTATAACTCGTCGGACTCTGATGCTGGCCAACAAGCAGCAATCTTGCAACCCAATAGACGTGTTCACAGGCGCTTTGGTCAAGCAGCATATGTGAGGACACAAGATGTAGCCTCTGACAACTCGGGGGATGATCATGCAGAGCACATTCCCAACGAGGCAATGTTTGAGCCCGAGATTGATGAAATGATCGAGACGATCATGGATTCAGAAAGGCTTATCTATGATGATATGAAAAGTGAAGCCGATACGCCATTGTATAATGGAGCACGTATGTCTAGATTGAAAGCACTCCTGGTTCTTCTCAACATGCAGGCAAAGTTTGGATGGAGTGACACTAGCGTCACACCGCTTTTCAGGTGATCTATTACAATTAGTTTACTTTAATAAAACTCTAAATGTATAATGATCTGATAGATTTTTACACGACTGTATCGTATTTTTATGTTGTGTAGATTGCTTAAAGAGCACATACTACCAGCTGACAATGTGATGCCAAATTCCCGAGATGAAGCAAGAAAGATTTTGCAAAACTTGGGGATGGATTACAATTCTATCCACGCTTGTCCTAATGACTGCATTCTTTTCAGAGGGGAATACATAGACATGGAGAAGTGTCCAAAATGTGATTTCGAAAGATATCGAGTAGATCTCCACGGGACAAAAATTCCACAAAAGGTTTTGCGACATTTTCCTCTCCTTCCTTGCATCAAGCATTTCTTCGAATGTAAGTCCATGGCCGCCCTAGCATCATGGCATGAGGAGAATAAATCTTCGGATGGTGTGCTACGAATTCCTGCAGATTGCGCAGCCTGGAAACATATAGATGGAACGTGGTCGGATTTTGCCAGGGAAGCTCGAAATTTGCGCTTAGGCCTGGCTATGGATGGCGTAAATCCATTTGGTCAAAGATCAATATCTTACAGTGTATGGCCCGTTGTCATCGTCAACTACAACATTCCCCCGTGGTTGACTACGAAGAAGGGGCACCTATGGCTAAGCTTGATTGTGCCAGGGCGATATAAAGTGGGGAATATGGATGTGTATCTTCGTCCACTATTGGAAGAGCTACAACAATTGTGGATTGGCATAGAGGTGGTGGATATGAGCCGACACACAGGACGACGGAATGCTTTGATCAGAGGCATTCTAATGTGGACCATGCATGACTATCCCGGACTAACAGAATGCTCAAGTGATCTATTGACACTCCTCACTCAGACACTGTAAATCTTGTTTTTTCCCATAGTTGATCTATTATCATGTGTATACATGCAGGGCTTCAAACAAGCGGATACAGAGCATGTGTCGCATGTGGACCTAGACTGAATGCACGTAGGGCACCCTCACTGAAGAAGCAAATCTACGAAGGTCATCAAGCGTATCTTCCAGAGAATCATGTGTTACGCGACGGCTTTTTGGGAAGAGAGCCACCAAGGATGTCTGCCCAAGCATGGTTAGAGCAGAAGGAGATGTGCGATGACGGATTGCCTCCAGGGATGAAGAGACTATCTCTATGGTACGAGTTACCATACTGGCCCCGACTCATGATCAATCACTTGCTCGATCCAATGCACATATTCAAGAATGTGGGTAATCTACTATGGGACCATCTGACCGGCAAGAAAGATACTTTGGGAGCCAGAGTTGACCTTAGAAATGTGGATCGTATGGAGCAATATGTGTTTAAACGGAGAGCTCTATATAGATATAGGAAGTTATGCTGAGTTATGCGAGGATGAGAGAGAGATCTCTTAAAGCCACAAATATTGTATTTGAACAATTTTGCTCCGTGTTGTAAAAGCTCTGGCTCTCTAAGAGGCTTCCATGGTGTATAACGCTCTTTTCTACTCGCGCTCACATCTTTTGATTGAAAATTCTGAGTTTTCGACATGCCTCTTCTATCACTCAATTCATTGCGTCATTGTATTTATATGCGTCATTACGTCATTGTATTTAATGGTCTTTGCGTCATTGTCTACTCTATTCGTTCAATATTAAGTTTAAATATTTGTGTGTTTAATGCAGGTATGGATGATGAGGAGTTTCTTTCTTCTTTGTCACCGCAGCAGAGACAGTGGTACATGGAGCGTCATCGCTCTGGCGCATCATCCCGCGTTCCTACTCCATCTGCATCTCCCTCTCTTTCGGAGCATTCGGCGTGCTCCGAAGCTTTGGCGTCGATGAGACGAGCTTCACACTCATTTAGACACCGGCGCTCTAGTGGTGGCGGTGGCGGTTGTTGTGGGGATTCCGCCACCGATGCCTCCACACCGCCTTGTGTTCGGCGAGGCTCTTTACCCTCCCCTTCTTTGCCCGCCTTTTGCACGGCTCACTGTTCCTAGAAGCTGCACACCTCTACCTACTCCGCCAGGAGCCACCCCACTCGACACTCCTCGTTTCGGGGCCCAGACGCCGGTGGAGACACCTGACGTCCGTACCCCCATCTACACGCCGCTAGAGACCCCTGCCGGGACACCCAGGTTCACGCGTCACCGGCCAGAGGGCTTGCCTTACTCCGTCGACTTCAGCGGCGGCATCATCATGGATGATGACGGCAAGAAGGTGATCTCGTGCATGCGTGGTCTTTGCTCTCAGCTGTTTAGACACTACATACTAAACAAATGGAGTGAAGTACCAAGTGATTTAAAAAACAAAGTCATCAGCATACTTCATGATGAGTTTCCCGTTCCAACACGGGATCAGCGCTTCAATGAAGACCTGATGAAGATTCGAATGCGCGAATACTGCAAACACAAGCGTTCCGAAGTGCAAAAAGCAATCAAGCATGGGTGGAACATGCCAGATTGGTTGGCCAAAGAAGATTGGAAGAATGCGAAGAAAGAAGCACGCTAGAATCCCGACAAGTGGAAGCAACAAAAGGATGCAGCCAGAGCGCAAGTAGAGGTAGGGAGCTTGCACCACTTGGGGAGCGGTGGATGGGCATCATTTGAGGCCGATTTTGTAAGTGTTTTCGCATTGCTCTTTATGTTCGATAGTTTAGGGTTTATGAGTTTTTTAATTCTAACATAATGAAATCTTTGTATGTTTTGACAGTGGTCGATGACAGGACGTGATCCCACACCGTACTAGCGCGAGTACGCAGGCAGGAAGGGCTTAAACGCCCTAATGGACATTCTCAGTTCTCGCGGCGGCATGGTTAGTATTAGGATTTACTCTTTTCTATTTTTTGTATTGTTTTATAAATGTCGTTATATGTTTATACTTACTGAAAGCTGTCTTATTGTCTTTTTTTGCAGAATCCGACAGATACGCCGCTTGGACGCGATGAGACGTCTGACTAGACGACGTCAGTTTAGCCGTAGCTAGATAGCATTAGTTTAGGGTTTCTCATAGCTTATGTATCATGAGACGGATTTTATACGTCTTTTTGAACCATGTATATTATTACATTTGTCACCACAGTTCCTTTTGCCAATCAATTCTTTATGCCTATGATGTTGTACAATTGTCATTATTACATTTGCCAATCAATTCATTTTGCCTATGATGTGTACAATTGTCAATTTTGCAAACAATGCGTCTTGTGGGTGACTATTTTGGGTCTATTATCTACCCTTGCACTTTTTTAAAAAAAGTGAATCAAGTACAATATGGTTGATGGGTGGCAGGGCATTCAATGCCCTGCCACCAAAAAAAAAATCTCTCGGGCGTCGCTATAACTGTCGCTATTTATGGCTCTGTAGCGTCGCTATAGTCTTCTGTGTAAACGTCGCTATAACCGTCGCTATGAGCGTCTCTATATAGCGACGCATATAGCGACGCCTATAGCGACGCTCTCGTAGCGACTCTCTCGTAGCGACGGTTTTAGCGACGCCGGGGGTTATAAAAACCCAGTGTATTTTCGGCGCTAACAGCGTCACAAGAGCACACAACCTCTTGTAGTGCTTCCCTCCCTCTTTGAATTTCTTCAGCTTGGATGACCTCTTCCATGCGGCATAGGATTTCCTATGGCCTCTTCTTTTTTATGGTTCAAAGGTTGCACCATCACTTTCTTCAGAAGGTGAAGAATTTGAAGAAGGTGGAGAAGAGGGTGACCTCTTTCTCGCCTTTTTCTTGTCCTGATCTTTGTCGTCTTCACCATAGATTTCATAAGAGGAAGAGAATGAAGAAGATGGAGAAGAGGGTGTCCTCTTTCTCACCTTTTTCTTCTCTTGCTTTTTATCATCCCTCTTTGAATTGTGGTGAGGCGAAGAATATGATGGTCTTCTCCGCTCTCGTGGTGATGGAGAGTGTTTAGCCGGTCGTCTTCGTGGAGCCATCTCCGCCGAGGTGGCGGGAGACTCGCTTCTTTCTCGTTCCTTCGGTGGAGGCTCTTGAGTTCTCCTTTGGGAAGGAGATGCATCATCAAGAAGTAAATTCATGAGCCCTTCGTATGGATTATCTTCTTCTTCCCAAATCGGAGAGAGATCTCTTTTGGTAGTCTCATAAGGAGGCTTCCTAGGTGTTCTCTCGTCATGGTGATGAGCTTGGAGAATCCCGTGAGCACGGAGCTGCCATTGCACTTCACTTTGGAGAGATGGATTGCCCATGGCTTGTTGAAGCCTAGAAACAAGATAGTTAACAAGCATTGAAGCATCATTAGTAGCTTGCTCATGAGCAAAATCAAAGTTATCAACATAAATTTCAGTCTCTTTAATATTGTCATCCATTCTAACAACTTTTAGGTGTACTTTGGCACTTCAAGCCCTAGTGGTTACTCCTCTTTATCCCTTTAGAAAAAGCACTCAAGCTATTGTACCCGCAGCTCGAATACCATTAATTGCAAGGAATAGAAGAGAGGGTCCTTCAACACCAAAAGAGCACCGGCTCCTGTCAAGCTTCTAATAGCTCAATAGTGGTTAAGCCGTAGGCAAGCCCAGTAGGACTCCACTATTAAGACCATAGCTCTCGATGGTGATGCCCCGTTAACTGCACAAAGGCAGGCACACTGCAAGGCTGAAAAATCCCTATTCTACTTACACACAGGCAATTAATAATACCAACCATTTGTAGCTAGCTTGAGGACCTCCCTTCTTGAGCAAGAAAAGAGAAACCTTGTGCTCTGAAACCAATGTAACATTTAATGGCCTAATAACTTATTTGTAGCAGAAATTAGCATGAACATAGTGGGCATTTCATTAGAATAGATTCCTAATGAGAATTACAAGAGTGCTTGGGTGGAGAGAGCAACAAAAAGCATAACACCTAGTTAGATAGCATCAACAATACTTTCAAAAGAGAGAGAAATTAAGCTATTGACAACAGTTGAGGACTGGATTTGCATGGAGCCGGTCCCCCCTACAAAAGGCTTTGTATTATGGTTTCTCCCATCAAGAGAGACATTGTAAAATACAATTCTTTGTGTTCCTTCAAGACTAGCTAGTGCAATGAATATGGAAGCTTCATGCACTAAGCAAAACACTTAACAAAAACAACTTCAATTATCCCCGTTCTCAGACCCAAGACCTCACACACCTTCGAAGATGGTGAGAGCTAGCAGGGTATGAGAGTAGATTGAGAGGAAGAAGGAGTATCTTACGAGAAAGATGTACATCTCCTCACATAATCACTGATATTAGCATAGCTTAGCTTAGTAATTATCTTGGTAGAGGAGATGAGCATGCATTGAATCTTGGCTCTTGGTTGGAGTTGCATCCACATGCCAAGAGAGTGTTGAGGTAGGATTCTATCTCACAAGCTTGGAGTAGGTGATGAGTTCTCCATTAAAGCTTGGGAAGAGATAGCTTCTCTTTCTTCACACATGAGATTGTGTGAGTGTGTGTGTGATAATTCCAAGCAAAAATCAGCCCCCCCTCTCTCTTGGGCAAGCCCCCTTGCTATTTGCTCTTCCTGCAGCCTCATTGGACCTCCCCAAGTCAAGCCAATTACAATTAAGCAACATAAGTGATAGCCTTCTGACATGTGTCCCCCTTTCCCCTTTTTTGAGAGCTTGAGGTAATTAAATAATTAAACTAAATTCTCATTGGACCCCTTTGCCTCCTAGCCAATAGGAATCAGGCAAGCCATGGGGCTCCTGAATGCTCATTGGACCCTTTGGGAGACTGCCCAATAGTCTTCTAGGAGACTTAATTCTTATTGGTTTCTTTTATTAAATGTTTTTAAATTAACTAAACTAGATTTACTCTAGCTTAATTCTCATTGTTCCACTTCAAGGGTCATCCAATAGGAATTGGGCACACCTTGTGGGCATCTGGGCTAGGGAGCTGACATGTGTTTCTAAGTCCCTTTGTGTAAAGGGGCTTCTGTGTGTGTGTGTGTGGCTTTCTCTCTCATCCCCTAGAAGAAGGTCTCGCCCCCTCCCATGTAGGAATGTGCATTGACTTTGGAGAGCACACAAAGCATCCAATTCCCCCTAAGCTTTAACCCTTTGGACACAACCTTTGAATTTTGGAACCTTGGCATTTTGGAAGTCTTAATGGGATGAACCTTAGGGTCTTTTTAGCCCATTGTTACACATGGCTCTTTTGCAGATGGCCCCCCCTTTGGATCCCTATTTTCCCTCCTTTGGATCCCTACTGTGGCCGGTCTGCTAGATTAACCAATATTCTAGCTTTTTCTCCCCTGGCACTTCCCCACATTAAATGATCAGTTTAATATGAGAAAATCATTTAGGAGAATTAGATATTTATTATTATGACAGTAGGCTCCATTGAAATACCTTAAACCCATGATATTTTGTACATGGGGGTTTGCATTCAAGGTCCACCACTTGTCGAACCTATTATCGCTAGTAGCATGAGTGGTCTGGTCTCAAGATTCACCACTTTTCCACTCTATGTCATTCTATTAAGAATATTTGGGTGTTCAGGTCCACCACTTGTCCAACCTATAAGGCTATATCTTAAAGGTTATTCTTTCTCACCACTTGGAGTAACCATGATAGGTTTTACATGGGGGTTTTCTTCCAAGGTCCACCACTTGTCCAAGCTACCTCTATTGAAACATAGAGAGAAGCAAAGGTCCACCACTTGTCCAAGATAGGCTCCTTTGAAACATGGAGAGAAGGATGCTCCACCATTTGTCCAAGATAGGCTCCATTGAAACATGAAGAGAAGCAAGATGCACCATGTCTCCAAGATGGTAGGCTCCATTGAAATACCTTAAACCCACAATATTCCGTACCTGGGGGGTTTACATTCAAGGTCCACCACTTGTCCAACTTATTATCGCTAGTAGCATGAGTGGTTTGGTCTCAAGATTTACCACTTTTTTACTCTATATCATTATATTAAGAAGATCTGGGTGTTAAGGTCGACCACTTGTCCAACCTATAAGGCTATATCTTAAAGGTTATTCTTTCTCACCACTTGGAGTGACCATGATAGGTTTTACATGGGGGTTTGGTTCCAAGGTCCACCACTTTTCCAAGATAACTCTATTGAAACATAGAGAGAAGCAAAGGTCCACCACATGTCCAAGCTAGGCTCCATTAAAACATGGAGAGAAGAATGCTCCACTATTTGTCCAAGATAGGATCCATTGAAACATGAAGAAAATCAAGCTGCACCATGTCTCCTAGATGCTAGGCTCTATTAAAATACCTTAGACCCAGGATATTTCATACATGGGGGGTTTACATTCAAGGTCCACCACTTGTCCAACTTTTTATCGCTAGTAGCATGAGTGGTTTAGTCTCAAGGTTCACCACTTTTCCACTCTATGTCATTATATTAAGAAGATCTCGGTGTTAAGGACGACCACTTGTCAAACCTATAAGGGTATATCTTAAATGGTATTCTTTCTCACCACTTGGAATGACCATGATATGTTTTACATGGGGGTTTGGTTCCAAGGACCACCACTTATCCAAGCTAACTCTATTCTTCTCATAGAGAGAAGCAAAGCTCCACCACTTGTCCAAGCTCGGCTCCATTGAAACATGGAGAGAACGATGCTCCACCATTTGTCGAAGATAACTCTATTGAAACATGGGGGGTTTACATTCAAGGTCCACGACTTGGCCAACCTATTATCGCTAGTGGCATGAGTGGTTTGGTCTCAAGATTCACCACTTTTCCACTCTATGTCATTATATTAAGAATATCTGGGTGTTAAGGTCCACCACTTGTCCAACCTATAAGGCTATATCTTAAAGGTTATTCTTTCTCACCACTTGGAGTGACCATGATAGGTTTTACATGGGGGTTTGGTTCCAAGGTCCACGACTTATCCAAGCTAACTTGATTGAAACATAGAGAGAAGCAAAGGTCCACCACTAGTCCAATCTAGGCTCCATTGAAACATGGAGAGAATGATGCTCCACCATTTGTCCAAGATAGGCTCCATTGAAACATAAAGAGAAGCAAGCTGCACCATGTCTTCAAGATGCTAGGGTCCATCGAAATACCTTAAACCCATGATATGTCTTACATGGGGGGTTTATATTCAAGGTCCACCACTTTTCCAACCTATTATCGCTAGTAGCATGAGTGGTTTCGTCTCAAGATTCACCACTTTTCTACTCTATGTCATTATATTAAGAATATCTAGGTGTTAAAGTCACCACTTGTCCAACCTATAAGGCTATATCTTAAAGGTTATTCTTTCACACCACTTGGAGTGACCATGGTGGGTTTTACATCGGGGTTTTGTTGCAAGGTCCACCACTTGTCCAAGCTAACTCTATTGAAACATAGAGAGAAGCAGCAGTCCACCACTTGTCCAAGCTAGGCTCCTTTGAAACATGGAGAGAAGGATGCTCCACCATTTTTCCGTGATAGGCTCCATTGAAACATGAAGAGAAGCAAGCTGCACCATGTCTCCAAGATGGTGGGCTCCATCGAAATATGTTAAACCCACGATATTTCATACATGGGGGGTTTACATTCAAGGTCAACCACTTCTCCAACCTATTATCACTAGTAGCATGAGTGGTTTGGTCTCAAGATTCACCACTTTTCCACTCTATGTCATTATATTAAGAACATCTGGGTGTTAAGGTCCACCACTTGTCCAACCTATTATCCTTAGTACCATGAGTAGTTTAGTTTCAAGATTCACCACTTTTCCACTCTAAGTCATTATATTAAGAAGATATGGGTTTTAAGGTCGACCACTTGTCCAAACATAAGGCTATATCTAAAATGGTATTCTTTCTCACCACTTGGAATGACCGTGATATGTTTTACATGGGGATTTTCTTCCAAGGTCCACCACTTGTACAAGCTAACTCTATTGAAACATAGAGAGAAGCAAAGGTCTACCACTTGTCCAAGCTAGGCTCCATTGAAACATGGAGAGAAGAATGCTCCACCATTAGCTAACTCTATTGAAACATAGAGAGAAGCAAAGGTCCACCACTTGTCCAAGCTAGGCTCCATTGAACCATGGAGAGAAGGATGCTCCACCATTTGTCCAAGATAGGCTCCGTTGAAACATGAAGAGAAGCAAGATGCACCATGTCTCCAAGATGTTATGCTCCATCGAAATACCTTAAACCCATAATATTTCATACATGGGGGATTTACATTCAAGGTCCACCACTTGTCCAACATATTATCACTAGTAGCATGAATGGTTTGGTCTCAAGATTCATCACTTTTCCAGTCTATGTCATTATATTAAAAAGATTTGGGTGTTAATGTCCACCACTTGTCCAACCTATAAGGCTTTATCTTAAAGGTTATTCTTTATCACCACTTGTAGTGAGCATGATAGGTTTTACATGGGGATTTGGTTCCAAGGTCCACAAGCTAACTCTATTGAAAGATAGAGAGAAGAAAAGATCCACCACTTGTCCAAGTTAGGGTCCACTGAAACATGGAGAGAAGGATGCTGCACCATTTGTCCAAGATAGGCTCCATTGAAATATAGGGAACAGCAAGCTGCACCATGTGTCCTAGATGATACGCTCCATTGAAATACCTAAAACCCACGATATTTCCTACATAGGGGGTTTACATTCAAGGTCCACCACTTCTACAACCTATTATCCTTAGTAGCAGGAGTAGTTTGGTTTCAACATTCTCCACTTTTCCATTGTATGTCATTATATTAAGAAGAAGGTCCACCACTTGTCCAACCTATTATCGCTAGTAGCATGAGTGGTTTGGTCTCAAGATTCACCACTTTTCCACTCTATGTCATTATATTAAAAAGAAGGTCCACCACTTGTTCAACCTATTATCGCTACTAGCATGACTGGTTTGGTCTCAAGATTCACCACTTTTCCACTCTATGTCATTATATTAAGAAGATCTGGGTGTTAAGGTCCAACACTTGTCCAACCTATAAGGCTATATCTTAAAGGTTATTCTTTCTCACCACTTGGAGTGACCATGATAGGTTTTACATGGGGGTTTGGTTCCAAGGTCCTCCACTTGTCAAAGCTAGCTCAAAGGAAACATAGAGAGGCGCAAAGATCCACCACTTGCCCAAGCTAGGGTCCATTGGAACATGGAGAGAAGGATGCTCCACAATTTTTCCAAGATAGGCTCGATTGAAACATGAAAAGAAGCAAGCTGCACCATGTCTCCTAGATGCTAGGCTCCATTGAAATACATTAAACCCACGATATGTCCTACATGGGGGGTTTACATTCAAGGTCCTCAATTCTCCATTCTATTATCCTTAGTAGCATGAGTAGGTTGGTCTCAACATTCACCACTTTTCCACTCTATGTCATTATATTAAGAAGAAGGTCCAACACCTGTCCAACCTATTATCGCTAGTAGCATGAGTGGTTTGGTCTCAAGATTCACCACTTTTCCACTCTATGTATTTATATTAAGAAGATCTAGGTGTTAAGGTCCACCACGTGTCCAACCTATAAGGCTATATCTTAAAGGTTATTCTTTCTCACCACGTGGAGTGACCATGATGGGTTTTACATAACGGTTTGGTTCCAAGGTCCTCCACTTGTCCAAGCTAGCTCGATTGAAACATAGAGAGAAGCAAAGGTCCACCACTTGCCCAAGCTAGGGTCCATTGAAACATGAAGAGAAGGAGGCTCCACCATTTGTCCAAGATAGGCTCCATTGAAAGATGAAGAAAAGCAAGGTGCACCATGTCTCCTAGATGCTAGGCTCCATTGAATTACCTTAAATCCATGATATTTCTTACATGGGGATTTACATTCAAGGTCCAACACTTCTCCAACCTATTATCCTTAGTAGCATGAGTAGTTTGGTCTCAAGATTCACCACGTTTCCACTCTTTGTCATTATATTAAAAAGATCTGGGTGTTAAGGTCCACCACTTGTCCAACCTATAAGGCTCTATCTTAAACTGTATTCTTTTCTCACCATTTGGAATGATCATGATAGGTTTTACATGGGGGTTTGGTTCCAAGGTCCACCACTTGTCCAAGCTAACTCTATTGAAACATAGAGAGAAACAAATCTCCACCACTTGTCCAAGCTAGGCTCCATTGAAACATGGAGAGAAGGATGCTCCACCATTTGTCCAAGATAGGCTCCATTTAAACATGAATAGAAGCAAGCTGCACCATGTCTCCTAGATGCTAGGCCCCATTGAAATACCTTAAACCCACGATATTTCGTCCATGGGGGGGTTTACATTCAAGGTCCACCAGTTCTTCACCCTATTCTCCTTAGTACCATGAGTAGTTTGCTCTCAAGATTCACACTTTTCCACTACTTGTCATTATATTAAGAGAGTTTGGGTGTTAAGGTCGAACACTTGTCCAACCTATAAGGCTATATCTAGAAGGCTATTCATTCTCATCACTTGGAATGACCATGATATGTTTTACATGGGGGTTTGGTTCCAAGGTCCACCACTTGTCCAACCTAACTCTAGTGAAATATAGAAAGAAGCAAAGGTCCACCACTTGTCCAAGCTAGACTCCATTGAAACATGGAGAGAAGGATGCTCCACCATTTGTCCAACATAGGCTCCATTGAAACATGAAGAGAAGCAAGCTGCACTATGACTCCAAGATGATAGGCTCCATCCAAATACCTTAAACCTATGATATTTTGTATATGGAGGGTTGACATTCAAGGTCCACCACTTCTCCAACCTTTTGTCCTTAGTAGCATGAGTAGTTTGGTCTCAAGATTCACCACTTTTCCTCTCTATGTCATTATGTTAAGAAGATCTGGGTGTTAAGATCCACCACTTGTCCAAACTATAAGGCTCTATCTTAAAGGGTATTCTTTGTCACCACTTGCAATGACCATGATAGGTTTTACATGGGAGTTTGGTTCCAAGGTCCACTACTTGTCCAAGCTAACTCTATTGAAACATAGGGAGAAGCAACGATCCACCACTTGTCCAAGCTAGGCTCCATTTAAACATGGAGAGAAGGATGCCTAACCATTTTTCCAAGATAGGCTTCATTGAAACATGAAGAGAGCCAAGCTGCACCATGTCTCCTAGATTCTAGGCTCCGTTGAAATACCTTAAACCCACGATATTTGATACATGGGGGGTTTACATTCAAGGTCCACCACTTCTCGAACCTATTCTCCTTAGTAGCATGAGTAGTTTGCTCTCAAGATTCACCACTTTTCCACTCTATGTCATTATATTAAGAAGATCTGGGTGTTAAGGTCCACCACTTGTCCAACCTATAAGGCTATAATTAAAAGGGTATTCCTTTTAACCGCTTGGAATGACCATGATATGTTTTACATGGGGGTTTGGTTCCAAAGTCTATCACTTGTCCAAGCTAATTCCATTGAAATATAGAGAGAAGCAAAGCTTCACAGCTTGTCCAAGCTAGGCTCCATTGAAACATGGAGAGAAGGATGCTCCACCATTTGTCCAAGATAGGCTCCATTGAAACATGAAGAGAAGCAAGTTGCACCATGTCTCCAAGATTCTAGGCTCCATCGAAATACCTTAAACACATGATATTTTGTACATGGGGGGTTAACATTCAAGGTCCACCACTTGTCCAAACTATTATCACAAGTTGCACCATGTCTCCAAGATTCTAAGCTCCATCGAAATACCTTAAATCCATGATATTTCTTACATGGGGATTTACATTCAAGGTCCAACACTTCTCCAACCTATTATCCTTAGTAGCATGAGTAGTTTGGTCTCAAGATTCACCACGTTTCCACTCTTTGTCATTATATTAAAAAGATCTGGGTGTTAAGGTCCACCACTTGTCCAACCTATAAGGCTCTATCTTAAACTGTATTCTTTCTCACCATTTGGAATGATCATGATAGGTTTTACATGGGGGTTTGGTTCCAAGGTCCACCACTTGTCCAAGCTAACTCTATTGAAACATAGAGAGAAACAAATCTCCACCACTTGTCCAAGCTAGGCTCCATTGAAACATGGAGAGAAGGATGCTCCACCATTTGTCCAAGATAGGCTCCATTTAAACATGAATAGAAGCAAGCTGCACCATGTCTCCTAGATGCTAGGCCCCATTGAAATACCTTAAACCCACGATATTTCGTCCATGGGGGGGTTTACATTCAAGGTCCACCAGTTCTTCACCCTATTCTCCTTAGTACCATGAGTAGTTTGCTCTCAAAATTCACACTTTTCCACTACTTGTCATTATATTAAGAGAGTTTGGGTGTTAAGGTCGAACACTTGTCCAACCTATAAGGCTATATCTAGAAGGCTATTCATTCTCATCACTTGGAATGACCATGATATGTTTTACATGGGGGTTTGGTTCCAAGGTCCACCACTTGTCCAACCTAACTCTAGTGAAATATAGAAAGAAGCAAAGGTCCACCACTTGTCCAAGCTAGACTCCATTGAAACATGGAGAGAAGGATGCTCCACCATTTGTCCAACATAGGCTCCATTGAAACATGAAGAGAAGCAAGCTGCACTATGACTCCAAGATGATAGGCTCCATCCAAATACCTTAAACCTATGATATTTTGTATATGGAGGGTTGACATTCAAGGTCCACCACTTCTCCAACCTTTTGTCCTTAGTAGCATGAGTAGTTTAATCTCAAGATTCACCACTTTTCCTCTCTCTGTCATTATGTTAAGAAGATCTGGGTGTTAAGATCCACCACTTGTCCAAACTATAAGGCTCTATCTTAAAGGGTATTCTTTGTCACCACTTGCAATGACCATGATAGGTTTTACATGGGAGTTTGGTTCCAAGGTCCACCACTTGTCCAAGCTAACTCTATTGAAACATAGAGAGAAACAAATCTCCACCACTCTCCCAAGCTAGGCTCCATTGAAACATGGAGAGAAGGATGCTCCACCATTTGTCCAAGATAGGCTCCATTTAAACATGAATAGAAGCAAGCTGCACCATGTCTCCTAGATGCTAGGCCCCATTGAAATACCTTAAACCCACGATATTTCGTCCATGGGGGGGTTTACATTCAAGGTCCACCACTTCTTCACCCTATTCTCCTTAGTATCATGAGTAGTTTGCTCTCAAGATTCACACTTTTCCACTACTTGTCATTATATTAAGAGAGTTTGGGTGTTAAGGTCGAACACTTGTCCAACCTATAAGGCTATATCTAGAAGGCTATTCATTCTCATCACTTGGAATGACCATGATATGTTTTACATGGGGGTTTGGTTCCAAGGTCCACCACTTGTCCAACCTAACTTTAGTGAAATATAGAAAGAAGCAAAGGTCCACCACTTGTCCAAGCTAGGCTCCTTTGAAACATGGAGAGAAGGATGCTCCACCTTTTGTCCAACATAGGCTCCATTGAAACATGAAGAGAAGCAAGCTGCACTATGACTCCAAGATGATAGGCTCCATCCAAATACCTTAAACCTATGATATTTTGTATATGGAGGGTTGACATACAAGGTCCACCACTTCTCCAACCTTTTGTCCTTAGTAGCATGAGTAGTTTAATCTCAAGATTCACCACTTTTCCTCTCTATGTCATTATGTTAAGAAGATCTGGGTGTTAAGATCCACCACTTGTCCAAACTATAAGGCTCTATCTTAAAGGGTATTCTTTGTCACCACTTGCAATGACCATGATAGGTTTTACATGGGAGTTTGGTTCCAAGGTCCACTACTTGTCCAAGCTAACTCTATTGAAACATAGAGAGAAGCAAAGATCCACCACTTGTCCAAGCTAGGCTCCATTTAAACATGGAGAGAAGGATGCTCCACCATTTTTCCAAGATAGGCTTCATTGAAACATGAAGAGAACCAAGCTGCACCATGTCTCCTAGATGCTAGGCTCCGTTGAAATACCTTAAACCCACGATATTTGATACATGGGGGGTTTACATTCAAGGTCCACCACTTCTCGAACCTATTCTCCTTAGTAGCATGAGTAGTTTGGTCTCAAGATTCACCACTTTTCCACTCTATGTCATTATATTAAGAAGATCTGGGTGTTAAGGTCCACCACTTGTCCAACCTATAAGGCTATATCTAAAAGGGTATTCCTTTTAACCACTTGGAATGACCATGATATGTTTTACATGGCGGTTTGGTTCCAAAGTCTATCACTTGTCCAAGCTAATTCCATTGAAATATAGAGAGAAGCAAAGCTCCACAGCTTGTCCAAGCTAGGCTCCATTGAAACATGGAGAGAAGGATGCTCCACCATTTGTCCAAGATAGGCTCCATTGAAACATGAAGAGAAGCAAGTTGCACCATGTCTCCAAGATTCTAGGTTCCATCGAAATACCTTAAACACATGATATTTTGTACATGGGGGGTTTACATTCAAGGTCCACCACTTGTCCAAACTATTATCACTAGTAGCATGAATGGTTTGGTCTCAAAATTCACCACTTTTCCACTCTATGTCATTATATTAAGAATCTCTGGGTGTTAAGGTCCACCACTTGTCCAACCTATAAGGCTTTACCTTAAAGGTTATTCTTTCTCACCACTTGGAGTGACCATGATAGATTTTACATGGGGGTTTGGTTCCAAGGTCCACCACTTCTTCAAGCTAACTGTATTGAAAGATAGAGAGAAGCAAAGATCCACCACTTTTCCAACCTAGGGTCCATTGAAACATGGAGAGAAGGATGCTCCACCATTTGTCGGTCCATTGAAACATAAAGAAAAGCAAGATGCACCATGTCTCCAAGATAGTAGACACGATATTTAGTACATGGGGGATTTACATTCAAGGTCCACCACTTGTCCAACATATTATCACTAGTAGCATGAATGGTTTGGTCTCAAGATTCACCACTTTTCCACTCTATGTCATTATATTAAGAAGATCTGGGTGTTAAGGTCCACCACCAATCCAACCTATAAGGCTATATCTTAAAGGTTATTCTTTCTCACCACTTGGAGTGACCATGATAGGTTTTACATGGGGGTTTGGTTCCAAGGTCCAGAAGCTAACTCTACTGAAAGATATAGAGAAGCAAAGATCCATCACTTGTCTAAGCTAGGGTCCATTGAAACATGGAGAGAAGGATGCTCCACTATTTGTCCAAGATAGGCTCCATTGAAACATAGGGAAAAGCAAGTTGCACCATGTCTCCTAGATGCTAGGCTCCATTGAAATACCTAAAACCCACGATATTTCGTACATAGGGGGTTTACATTCAAGGTCCACCACTTCTCCAACCTATTATCCTTAGTAGCATGCGTAGTTTGGTTTCAACATTCACCACTTTTCCACTCTATGTCATTATATTAGGAAAAAGGTCCACCATTTGTCCAACCTATTATCGCTAGTAGCATGAGTGGCTTGGTCTCAAGATTCACCACTTTTCCACTCTATGTCATTATATTAAGAAGAAGGTCCACCACTTTTCCAACCTATTATCGCTAGTAGCATGAGTGGTTTGGTCTCAAGATTAACCACTTTTCCACTTTATGTCATTATATTAAGAAGATCTGGGTGTTAAGGTCCACCACCAATCCAACCTATAAGGCTATATCTTAAACGTTATTCTTTCTCACCACTTGGAGTGACCATGATAGGTTTTACATGGGGGTTTGTTTCCAAGGTCCTCCACTTGTCGAAGCTAGCTCGAAGGAAAGATAGAGAGGCACAAAGGTCCACCACTTGCCCAAGCTAGGGTCCATTGAAACATGGAGAGAAGGATGCTCCACCATTTCTCCAAGATAGGCTCGATTGAAGCATGAAGAAAAGCAAGCTACACCATGTCTCCTAGATGCTAGGCTCCATTGCAATACGTTAAACCCACGATATGTCGTACATGGGGGGTTGATATTCAAGGTTCCCAATTCTCCAACCTATTATCCTTAGTAACATGACTAGGTTGGTCTCAAGATTCACCACTTTTCCACTCTATGTCATTATAATAAGAAGAAGGTCCATCACTTGTCCAACCTATTATCGCTAGTAGCATGAGTGGTTTGGTCTCAAGATTCACCACTTTTCCACTCTATGTCTTTATATTAAGAAGATCTGGGTATTAAGGTCCACCACTTTTCCAACCTATAAGGCTATATTTTAAAGGTTATTCTTTCTCACCACTGAGAGTGACCATGATAGGTTTTACATAGCGGTTTGGTTCCAAGGTCCTCCACTTGTCCAAGCTAGCTCGGTTGAAACATAGAGAGAAGAAAACGTCCACCACTTGCCCAAGCTAGGGTCCATTGAAACATGGAGAAAAGGATGCTCCACCATTTGTCCAAGATAGGCTCCATTGAAACATGAAGAAAAGCAAGCTGCCCCATGTCTCCTAGATGCTAGGCTCCATTGAATTACCTTAAATCCACGATAATTGGTACATGGGGGTTTACATTCAAGGTCCAACACTTCTCCAACCTATTATCCTTAGTAGCATGAGTAGTTTGGTCTCAAGATTCACCACGTTTCCACTCTTTGTCATTATATTAAAAAGATCTAGGTGTTAAGGTCCACCACTTGTCCAACCTATAAGGCTCTATCTTAAAGTGTATTCTTTCTCACCATTTGGAATGATCATGATAGGTTTTACATGGGGCTTTGGTTCCAAGGTCCACCACTTGTCCAGGCTAACTCTATTGAAACATAGAGAGAAGCAAATGTCCACCACTTGTCCAAGCTAGGCTCCATTGAAACATGGAGAGAAGGAAGCTCCACCATTTGTCCAATATAGGCTCCATTGAAAGATGAAGAGAAGCAAGTTGCACCATGTCTCCTAGATGCTAGGCTCCATTGAAATACCTTTACACTAGGTTGGTAAGCTAACAAGACAGAAAAGTGTCCTTTCGAGGTTTTGAAAAAAACCTCCAAAACCATAGTAGATCCACTCATTTTGTAAAATCCTTTCATGAGGTTATAGTTCAAGGCCTACTACACATGCAAAAAATAAGAAACTTGTAAAATTTTTCATCTTTTGGTCACACCAAGCCTCCAAAGTTGATGGACCATTGCATTTTCTTTAGAACAGTCATTTCTTACGTTTTGTTGCATAAAAATAAGATTAGGGATTTTTGTAGGACTTGAGATAAATTCCCTAGTTAACTTCAATGGGTTGGTGATCAGAACATATGATTGCTTCTCACTCACTATTTTTTGGTTTGCCAAAATAAATAGGTACAAAAAAAGTTGAATTTTTACCATTCTGTAAACCTATCATCAAAGTTTCTATAGCCACGCTCAAAACAAATAATATATGCATGTTTTCTTAGTTCCCTATTGTCCTTTATGGTCATAAGGATCCATGGAGAATGTCAAAAGAACAATACATCTCTTACCAAGGGGAATCTTGGGGACAAAGATGAAGTGTTAAATACAGCAAACATGAAAAAACTGGGTTCAACATAATGAGTTGTAGAATCCCATAGAAACTATTCAATATCTAGCCAAATTTGATCCTTATGACTAGATATGGTTACTACCTACAAAATGCATGTAGTTTTCAGAAGAAACTAACAATATTGAAAAAGCTATACTTGATATACTAGAATGTTTCGTTTTCTTCTATAATTTAAAAAATTACCCATCATTGTGTACTATGAAAAATAGGGTATTAGGTGCCCCAAAACTCAAGGAATATTAGCTTTATGTTGCAATATGCAACATAGAAAATCAAAAATGCATTTAGATATCATGAAATCCACCAAAAAAATCATAGAAGAGCTAAAATTGGCTAAAAAACAGGATTTGACAATTTTTGTAATTTGGTCATAACTTACAACTTTAATATTTATTTCTCCCTAGAAGCATCAGGACATGTTGAGGACTACTAAAGATAGTTTTCTAGCATTGTAGACCTCACAAACATGAATTCTAGAGTGGTATAGTTGCAAAAAGTTGAAAAAAAGCCAAAAACAGGACCCGTTTTTTCACACAGTTTAGGTTGTGAAATGTTGTGCACGGACAATGTTAAAAATGGAATTGATATTCCAAAAAAATGTCGAGTTTTATTCAGCTCATGAGACAAATTTCTAGATAGATAGCACCTAAAAATCCATTTTGAAACTCTTGACATAATTCAAGGAAAATGGTCACTTAACAGGACATAAAAGTGTCCCATTACCAACCTGGTGTTAAACCCACGATATTTCGTACATGGGGGTTTACATTCAAGGTCCACCACTACTTCAACCTATTCTCCTTAGTAGCATGAGTAGTTTGCTCTCAAGATTCACACTTTTCCACTATATTTCATTATATTAAGAGAATTTGGATGTTAAGGTCGAACACTTGTCCAACCTATAATTCTATATCTAGAAGGCTATTCATTCTCACCACTTGGAATCACCATGATATGTTTTACATGAGGGTTTGGTTCCAAGGTCCACCACTTGTCCAAGCTAACTCTAGTGAAATATAGAAAGAAGCAAAGGTCCACCACCTGTACAAGCTAGGCTCCATTGAAACATGGAGAGAAGGATGCTCCACCATTTGTCCAACATAGGCTCCATTGAAATATGAAGAGAAGCAAGCTGCACTATGTCTCCACGATGATAGGCTCCATTGAAATACCTTAAACTTATGATATTTTGTATATGGGAGGTTGACATTCACGGTCCACCACTTCTACAACCTATTGTCCTTAGTAGCATGAGTAGTGTGGTCTCAAGATTCACCACTTTTCCTCTCTATGTCATTATGTTAAGAAGATCTGGGTGTTAAGATCCACCAATTGTCCAAACTATAAGGCTCTATCTTAAAGGGTATTCTTTATCACCACTTGGAATGACCATGATAGGTTTTACATGGGAGTTTGATTCCAAGGTCCACCACTTGTCCAAGCTAACTCTATTGAAACATAGGGAGAAGCAAAGATCCACCACTTGTCCAATTTAGGCTCCATTCAAACATGGACAAAAGGATGCTCCACCATTTTTCCAAGATAGGCTCCATTGAGACATGAAGACAACCAAGCTGCACTATGTCTCCTAGAATCTAGGCTCCATTAAAATACCTTAAACCTACGATATTTTGTACATGGGGGGTTTACATTCAAGGTCCACCACCTCTCCACCCTATTCTCCTTAGTAGCATGAGTAGTTTGGTCTCTAGATTCATCACTTTTCCACTGTATGTCATTATATTAAGAAGATCTGGGTGTTAAGGTCCACTACTTGTCCAACCTATAAGGCTATATCTAAAAGGGTATTCTTTCTAACCACTTGGAATGACCATGATATGTTTTACATGGGGGTTTGGTTCCAAAGTCTATAACTTGTCCAAGATAATTCTATTGAAACATAGAGAGAGGCAAAGCTCCATAGCTTGTCCAAGCTAGGCTCCATTGAAACATGGAGAGAAGCATGCTCCACCATTTGTCCAAGATAGGCTCCATTGAAACATGAAGAGAAGCAAGTTGCACCATGTCTCCAAGATGCTAGGCTCCATCAAAATACCTTACACCCATGATATTTTGTACATGGGGGGTTTACATTCAAGGTCCACCACTTGTCCAAACTATTATCACTAGTAGCATGAATGGTTTGGTCTCAAGATTCGCCACTTTTCCACTCTATGTCATTATAATAAGAATATCTGGGTGTTAAGGTCCACCACTTGTCCAACCTATAAGGCATTATCTTAAAGTTTATTCTTTCTCACCACTTGGAGTGACCATGATAGATTTTACATGGGGGTTTGGTTCCAAGGTCCACCACTTGTCCAAGCTAACTCTATTGAAAGGTAGAGAGAAGAAAAGATCCACCACTTGTACAAGCTAGGGTCCATTGAAACATGGAGAGAAGGATGCTTCACCATTTGTCCAAGATAGGGTCCATTGAAACATAAGGAAAAGCAAGCTGCACCATGTCTCCTAGATGCTAGGCTCCATTGAAATACCTAAAACCCACGATATTTTGTACATGGGGGGTTTACATTCAAGGTTCACCACTTGTCCAACCTATTATCGCTAGTAGCATGAGTGGTTTGCTCTCAAGATTCACCACTTTTCCACTCTATGTCATTATATTAAGAAGAAGGTCCGCCACTTGTCCAACCTATTACCGCTAGTAGCATGAGTGGTTTGGTCTCAAGATACACCACTTTTCCACTCTATATCATTATATTAAGAATATCTGGGTGTTAAGGTCCACCACTTGTCCAACCTATAAGGCTATATCTTAAAGGTTATTCTTTCTCACCACTTGGAGTGACCATGATAGGTTTTACATGGGGGTTTGGTTTCAAGGTCCTCCACTTGTCGAAGCTAGCTCGAGGGAAACATAGAGAGGCGAAAAGGTCCACCACTTGCCCAAGCTAGGGTCCATTGAAACATGGAGAGAAGGATGCTCCACCATTTGTCCAAGATAGGCTCGATTGAAACTTGAAGAAAAGCAAGCTGCACCATGTCTCCTAGATGCTAGCCTCCATTGCAATACCTTAAACCCACGATATTTCGTACATGGGGGGTTTACATTCAAGGTCAACCACTTCGCCAACCTATTATCCTTAGTAGCATGAGTAGGTTCGTCTCAACATTCACCACTTTTCCCCTCTACGTCATTATATTAGGAAGAAGGTCCACCACTTTTTCAACCTATGATCGCTAGCAGCATAAGTGGTTTGGTCTCAAGATTCACCACTTTTCCACTCTATGTCTTTATATTAAGAAGATCTGGGTGTTAAGGTCCACCACTTGTCCATTATATAAGGCTATATCTTAAAGGATAATCTTTCTCACCACGTGGAGTGACCATCATAGGTTTTATATAGCGGTTTGGTTCCAAGGTCCTCCACTTTTCCAAGCTAGCTCGATTGAAACATAGAGAGAAGCAAAGGTCCACCACTTGCCCAAGCTAGAGTCCATTGAAACATGGAGAGAAGGATGCTTTACCATTTGTCCAAGATAGGCTCCATTGAAACATTAAGAAAATCAAGCTGCACCATGTCTCCTAGATGCTAGGCTCCATTGAATTACTTTAAATCCATGATATTTCGTTCATGGGGGTTTACATTCAAGGTCCTCAATTCTCCAACCTATTATCGTTAGTAGCATGAGTAGTTTGGTCTCAACATTCAACACGTTTCCACTCTATGTCATTATATTAAGAAGATCTGGTTGTTAAGGTCCACCACTTGTCCAACCTATAAGGCTCTATCTTAAAGTGTATTCTTTCTCACCACTTGGAAGATCATGATATGTTTTACATGGGGGTTTGGTTCCAAGGTCCACCACTTATCCAAGCTAACTCTATTGAAACATAGAGAGAAGCAAATGTCCACCACTTGTCCAAGTTAGGCTCCATTGAAACATGGAGAGAAGGATGCTCCACCATTTGTCCAAGATAGACTCCATTGAAACACGAAGAGAAGCAAGCTTGACCATGTCTCCTAGATGCTAGGCTCCATTGAAATACCTTAAACCCACGGTATTTTGTTCATGGGGGGTTTACATTCAAGGTCCACCACTTCCTCAACCTATTCTCATTAGTAGCATGAGTAGTTTGCTCTCAAGATTTACACTTTTCCACTATATGTCATTAAATTAAGAAGATGAGGGTGTGAAGGTCGAACACTTGTCCAACATATAAGTCTATATCTACAAGGCTATTCATTCTCACCACTTGGAATGACCATGATATGTTTTACATGGGGGTTTGGTTCCAAGGTCCACCACTTGTCCAAGATAGCTCTAGTGAAACATAGAAAGAAGCAAAGGTCCACCACTTGTCCAAGCTAGGCTCCATTGAAACATGGAGAGAAGGATCCTCCACCATTTTTCCAACATAGGCTCCATTGAAATAGAAGAGAAGCAAGATGCAATATGTCTCCAAGATGATAGGCTCGATCGAAATACATTAAACCCATGATATATTGTATATGGGGGGTTTACATTCAAGGTCCAACACTTCTGCAACCTATTATCCTTAGTAGCATGAGTAGTTTGGTCTCAAGATTCACCACTTTTCCTCTCTACGTCATTATGTTAATAAGATCCGGGTGTTAAGATCCACCACTTGTCCAAACTATAAGGCTCTATCTTTAAGGGTATTCTTTATCACCACTTGGAATGACCATGATAGGTTTTACATGGGAGTTTGGTTCCAAGGTCCACCACTTGTCCAAGCTAACTCTATTGAAACATAGAGAGAAGCAAAGATCCACCACTTGTCCAATCAAAGATCCACCACTCTATTGAATGGTTTGATCTCAAGATTCACCACTTTTCCACTCTATGTCATTATATTAAGAAGATCTGGGTGTTAAGGTCCACCACTTGTCCAACCTATAAGGCTCTATCTTAAAGTGTATTCTTTCTCACCACTTGGAATGATCATGATAGGTTTTACATGGGGGTTTGGTTCCAAGGTCCACCACTTATTCAAGCTAACTCTATTGAAACATAGAGAGAAGCAAATGTCCACCACTTGTCCAAGTTAGGCTCCATTGAAACATGGAGAGAAAGATGCTCCACTATTTTTCCAAGATAGGCTCCATTGAAACATGAAGAGAACCAAGCTGCACTATGTGTCCTAGATGCTAGGCTCCATTGAAATACCTTAAACCCATGATATTTCGTACACGGGGGGTTTACATTCAAGGTCCACCACTTCTCCAACCTATTCTCCTTAGTAGCATCAGTAGTTTGGTCTCAAGATTCACCACTTTTCCACTCTATGTCATTATATTAAGAAGATCTGGGTGTTAAGGTCCACCACTTGTCCAACCTATGAGGCTATATCTAAAAGGGTATTGTTTCTCACCACTTGGAATGACCATAATATGTTTTACATGGGGGTTTGGTTCCAAATACTATCACTTGTCCATGCTAATTCTATTGAAACATAGAGAGAAGCAAAGCTCCACCACTTGTCCAAGCTAGGCTCCATTGAAACATGGAGAGAAGGATGCTCCACCATTTGTCCAAGATAGTCTCCATTGAAACATGAAGAGAAGCAAGCTGCACCATGTCTCCAAGATGCTAGGCTCCATCGAAATACCTTAAACCCATGATATTTCGTACATAAGGGGTTTACATTCAAGGTCCACCACTTGTCCAAACTATTATAACTAGTAGCATCAATGGTTTGGTCTCAAGAATCACCACTTTTTCACTCTATGTCATTATATTAGGAAGATCTGGGTGTTAAGGTCCACCACTTGTCCAACCTATAAGGCGTTATCTTAAAGGTTATTCTTTCTCACCACTTGAAGTGACCATGATAGATTTTACATGGGGGTTTGGTTCCAAGGTCCACCACTTATTCAAGCTAACTCTATTGAAGCATAGAGAGAAGCAAATGTCCACCACTTGTCCAAGTTAGGCTCCATTGAAACATGGAGAGAAAGATGCTCCACTATTTTTCCAAGATAGGCTCCATTGAAACATGAAGAGAACCAAGCTGCACTATGTGTCCTAGATGCTAGGCTCCATTGAAATACCTTAAACCCACGATATTTCGTAAATGGGGGGTTTACATTCAAGGTCCACCACTTCTCCAACCTATTCTCCTTAGTAGCATCAGTAGTTTGTTCTCAAGATTCACCACTTTTCCACTCTATGTCATTATATTAAGAAGATCTGGGTGTTAAGGTCCACCACTTGTCCAACCTATGAGGCTATATCTAAAAGGGTATTGTTTCTCACCACTTGGAATGACCATAATATGTTTTACATGGGGGTTTGGTTCCAAATACTATCACTTGTCCATGCTAATTCTATTGAAACATAGAGAGAAGCAAAGCTCCACCACTTGTCCAAGCTAGGCTCCATTGAAACATGGAGAGAAGGATGCTCCACCATTTGTCCAAGATAGTCTCCATTGAAACATGAAGAGAAGCAAGCTGCACCATGTCTCCAAGATGCTAGGCTCCATCGAAATACCTTAAACCCATGATATTTCGTACATAGGGGGTTTACATTCAAGGTCCACCACTTGTCCAAACTATTATAACTAGTAGCATCAATGGTTTGGTCTCAAGAATCACCACTTTTTCACTCTATGTCATTATATTAGGAAGATCTGGGTGTTAAGGTCCACCACTTGTCCAACCTATAAGGCGTTACCTTAAAGGTTATTC
This sequence comes from Adiantum capillus-veneris, assembly GCF_014529385.1. Lineage (NCBI taxonomy): Eukaryota > Viridiplantae > Streptophyta > Polypodiopsida > Polypodiales > Pteridaceae > Adiantum > Adiantum capillus-veneris. The sequence goes on along the minus strand of NC_140953.1, from coordinate 96,541,100 downwards.
TTTCTCACCACTTGAAGTGACCATGATAGATTTTACATGGGGGTTTGGTTCCAAGGTCCACCACTTATTCAAGCTAACTCTATTGAAGCATAGAGAGAAGCAAATGTCCACCACTTGTCCAAGTTAGGCTCCATTGAAACATGGAGAGAAAGATGCTCCACTATTTTTCCAAGATAGGCTCCATTGAAACATGAAGAGAACCAAGCTGCACTATGTGTCCTAGATGCTAGGCTCCATTGAAATACCTTAAACCCACGATATTTCGTACATGGGGGGTTTACATTCAAGGTCCACCACTTCTCCAACCTATTCTCCTTAGTAGCATCAGTAGTTTGTTCTCAAGATTCACCACTTTTCCACTCTATGTCATTATATTAAGAAGATCTGGGTGTTAAGGTCCACCACTTGTCCAACCTATGAGGCTATATCTAAAAGGGTATTGTTTCTCACCACTTGGAATGACCATAATATGTTTTACATGGGGGTTTGGTTCCAAATACTATCACTTGTCCATGCTAATTCTATTGAAACATAGAGAGAAGCAAAGCTCCACCACTTGTCCAAGCTAGGCTCCATTGAAACATGGAGAGAAGGATGCTCCACCATTTGTCCAAGATAGTCTCCATTGAAACATGAAGAGAAGCAAGCTGCACCATGTCTCCAAGATGCTAGGCTCCATCGAAATACCTTAAACCCATGATATTTCGTACATAGGGGGTTTACATTCAAGGTCCACCACTTGTCCAAACTATTATAACTAGTAGCATCAATGGTTTGGTCTCAAGAATCACCACTTTTTCACTCTATGTCATTATATTAGGAAGATCTGGGTGTTAAGGTCCACCACTTGTCCAACCTATAAGGCGTTACCTTAAAGGTTATTCTTTCTCACCACTTGAAGTGACCATGATAGATTTTACATGGGGGTTTGGTTCCAAGGTCCACCACTTATTCAAGCTAACTCTATTGAAGCATAGAGAGAAGCAAATGTCCACCACTTGTCCAAGTTAGGCTCCATTGAAACATGGAGAGAAAGATGCTCCACTATTTTTCCAAGATAGGCTCCATTGAAACATGAAGAGAACCAAGCTGCACTATGTGTCCTAGATGCTAGGCTCCATTGAAATACCTTAAACCCACGATATTTCGTACATGGGGGGTTTACATTCAAGGTCCACCACTTCTCCAACCTATTCTCCTTAGTAGCATCAGTAGTTTGTTCTCAAGATTCACCACTTTTCCACTCTATGTCATTATATTAAGAAGATCTGGGTGTTAAGGTCCACCACTTGTCCAACCTATAAGGCTATATCTAAAAGGGTATTGTTTCTCACCACTTGGAATGACCATAATATGTTTTACATGGGGGTTTGGTTCCAAATACTATCACTTGTCCAAGCTAATTCTATTGAAACATAGAGAGAAGCAAAGCTCCACCACTTGTCCAAGCTAGGCTCCATTGAAACATGGAGAGAAGGATGCTCCACCATTTGTCCAAGATAGTCTCCATTGAAACATGAAGAGAAGCAAGCTGCACCATGTCTCCAAGATGCTAGGCTCCATTGAAATACCTTAAACCCATGATATTTCGTACATAGGGGGTTTACATTCAAGGTCCACCACTTGTCCAAACTATTATCACTAGAAGCATGAATGGTTTGGTCTCAAGATTCACCACTTTTTCACTCTATGTCATTATATTAGGAAGATCTGGGTGTTAAGGTCCACCACTTGTCCAACCTATAAGGCGTTACCTTAAAGGTTATTCTTTCTCACCACTTGAAGTGACCATGATAGATTTTACATGGGGGTTTGGTTCCAAGGTCCACCACTTGTCCAAGCTAACTCTATTGAAATATAGAGAGAAGCAAAGATCCACCACTTGTCCAAGCTAGGGTCCATTGACACATGGAGAGAAGGATGCTCCACCATTTGTCCAAGATAGACTCCATTGAAACATAAAGAGAAGCAAGTTGCACCATGTCTCCTAGATGCTAGGCTCCATTGAATACCTAAAACCCATGATATTTCGTACATGGGGGGTTTACATTCAAGGTCTACCACTTCTTCAACCTATTATCCTTAGTAGCATGAGTAGTTTGGTCTTAAGATTCACCACGTTTCCACTCTATGTCATTATATTAAGAAGATCTAGGTTTTAAGGTCCACCACTTGTCCAACCTATAAGGCTCTATCTTAAAGGGTATTCTTTCTCACCACTTTGAATGACCATGTTAGGTTTTACATGGGGGTTTGGTTCCAAGGTCCACCACTTGTCCAAGCTAACTCTATTGAAACATAGAGAGAATCAAATGTCGACCACTTGTCTAAGCTAGGCTCCATTGAAACATGGAGACAAGGATGATCCAGCATTTGTCCAAGATAGGCTCCATTGAAACATGAAGAGAAGCAAGATGCACTATGTCTCCAAGATGCTACGCTCCATTGAAATACGTTAAACCCATGATATTTCGTACATGGGGGGATTACATTTAAGGTCCACCACTTGTCCAACCTATTATCGCTAGTAGCATGAGTGGTTTGGTCACAAGATTCACCACTTTTCCACTCTATGTCATTATATTAGCAGGATCAGGGTGTTAAGGTCCACCACTTGTCCAATCTATAAGGCTATATCTAAAAGGGTATTCTTTCTTACCACTTGGAATGACCATGATATGTTTTACATGGGGGTTTGGTTCCAAAGTCTATAACTTGTCCAAGCTAAATTATAATCACTGACAAGATAAAAATTATAATCACTGACAAGGTAATTTCATCATTTTTACCTTTTGGCGCTTGCAATTTTCCTAGTTGTTATAGGCTGTATGAAAGGAAAGTGTTGGTACAATACTTAAGATAGAAGAGAAGAAGCAATGCATAAGTGAGTTAGGGAAAGGGTTCAATGTACCACAACACTCATATCACACAAGGTTTAGAATATGGAGAGAATTCATTGCAAGTGGAAGGTGGGAAGAAGTGTCTGGTAGTAATAACCTGTAAGGGGGTAGCTACATGAGTAGAAACTATTGAGGCAGGGACTGAACTGCAAGGACCTAAATGCAGGCTGAAAAATACCCCACTTGCAAACCAACAAGGCTAACAAACAACTTCTCCCATAACAAATCCACTTTTGGGACAATTGGTTAGTGTATTGCTAGCTGAGATAGACTTAAGGGGAAGAAGATAGTTGTAGTTTGTACCAATAGGGACACCTACCTTACCTTTCAATCTAGTCCTGCTAAGAGTACTCAGAGCACTTCCAACACCTCCAATGGCTGCACCAATCCCCAGAGTAGACGCAACAATTTTTCATGGAATTAGGCATTACATATGGATGCACATCTAGATCCAATGAAGAAAGAGACTTTTGCAGTGACATTGTAGGGTAAAGCAATGGATTGGTTCTTGTTATATTCCATGGAAACCTTTGTTGATTATAATGATTTGAAGCATATATTTTTATTAAGGTTCAGGGAACCTAGAGACATTTTGAAGAAATTCAAGAAATTAAAGCAAAAAGACTTGTTGATTGAAGATTATGCACAACAATTTTGAAACTTGAACATTAGACTAGAGGTAGCACAACAACCTTCCATGGAGCCATTGGGAGATTACTTTTGTAAGGGCCTCAAAAAGGAATTCAGAAGTGCAGTAGCAAGGATACCCCCATTAGCAAATGCACATGATTTTAGTGATTTGGTTGAAGCAATTGCAAGAGCTGAAAGAAGATATGGAGGTAAGGTAAAACTAAAGGAAAAGAAAAAAGAGTAGAGTGAGTATTTAGATCAAAATCAAGCAGGGAGAGAAGGTAGGAATTGCAGATGCAATCAGCAAAATTATTCAAGATAAACTATAGACAATTGGCATTAGCCAGTTTGGAATGTTAGGGAAACCATATTGTTAGGTATGTCAAAGGTTTGGGCATGAGTATAAATTTTTTTATTATAACCCAAATTTCAAGGGAATAAGACCTGAGCATATTACTCAAAAGATGAGGGAGTCCGTTCTTGCAAAATTTATCAGGGACCTGCACCTAAAAGAAGGTTCCAGAACCTAAATAATTGTAGGGATCTAAACAGAGGTCAGAACAATATGCAGTAGTTACTATGCAATTATTGTGGAGCTGTGGGACACAAACAAGGACCCAATTGTTAATTGTGGTGTAGAGACAATAATGATAGGGGATCCCTATTATCAGTTACAACAATAATTATGATGATAACAATAACAACCGACCCTCTTTACAAAATCAACAACCTCCCTCATAGGAGCCTCACAGCAGCAAAGACCTCCAGGTCTAGCTAACTTGGTGATGTTGAAGAATGGATTGAAGAGGTATGGACTGAGGATACAGTAGATTTTCATAAGAATAAACTAGATACTGATAAAAAATTAAAGGAGTGTCATTTTTCTCAGGGAATAGCTAAGCATTACAATTGTGACTGTGGGACATGTATCCAAATTGAGGATATTCCAGAGAGAAGTGGGTGCACCACAGCCATGGTTGTAACAAGAGCAAAAGATAAGCCAACAAAGTAAATTGTGCAAGAAGAAGAAGATTAGGGTAGTCTAAATTGGAAGGAGCAGAAAGCAGAAAGAACAGGATCACTCAAGGAAGTGCAAGAGCTCAGGGAGGTCACATAATAATTATGTGACTATCACGTGAGATCAGCGGAAGGGCTTATTAAATTTGATTTTTCTCACATTTTCACATACGGAAGGGTACCATAAAATGGAATTGGGAAAAAAATTTACAGACTGAATAAGAAAAGGGTATATTTGATTTGTAAAAAATTCACAAAATTAGGAGTTTTATAAATAGTCCTTGAATGCACGTGATATACACAATTTATAAATAGTGACCCCCCCAAGTGCAAGAGTCCCAAAGAGGGGGTATACCACCAGAAGAATGGAATTTTGTTGTAGGATACTTGGCTAACCAGGGGAGAAGAGCATTAGAGGGAAGCAGAACTGTACTGAAAGAGGAGGTCATTACTGATGAATTTTATGAAGCTTCGTTGTCAACTCCAATAGCAACTATTGGAAAGTAAATGTTGAGGTTGGTACTTGCATTTTCACACCAATTGTTGAAAAGAATGACCAAATAAGTAGAAGGAATGAATCAAGGAATAGGAAGGAAAACTGAGGAAAATTTTGTGGATAAGTATGTGAAGTCAGGTACCTATGGATGTTGATTACAAGGCACCAGTAGTGGGGGCATCTATTGGAAATGTGCTTTTTCTAGTTGTGCTCTTTGATGGGGGGTTAGGAGTTAATATTCTCTCGGAATCAACTTGCAAACGTCCAAATATCTTGACATGGGATCCAATACCTTTTTAGGTGAAGATGGCAGACCAAAGGTGGGTCCAACCTTTGGATGTTTTGAGAAATTTACAGATCTCAATTTAGGGACTGCAATTTGTAGCCAACTTTGTAGTTCTCATACTAAAAGAGTTTGCTTGCTCTTATCGAATGATATTGGGAAGTCCATGGTTAAGAGAAGCAAGGGTAAAGCAATTATGGGGAGCTGACTCCATAGTGATCAAAAGAGGAAAGAATAAAGTTAGAACGAAGATGGATGCAAAAAAGGTGATGCCACCTGGTTTCATGGCATTGCATGCAGAAGGACTAAATATGGTAGCAAAAATTGGAGAGTATGTAGAGGAAGAAATTCTTAGAACCAATTCAATAGTTATACCTATCTTTGAAGTTGATGTGAAAAATATTAGTATGTGTTGTAGCCAAAAGATGATGAGATACATCCAATAACTCCAAATCTAGTGATTGCTTAGGAGGGTAAGCACTCAACTAATAAAATGAGTAATGAGCTGCTAAAGAATTTGCAAATGAAAAACAAAGAAGAGGAGGAAGCCATTGAAGCAATGAAGTACATATAGAGATCCTTTGAACATCAAATGGATGGACTACTAGTGGACTAAGGATGAACTACAAGAGTTGCATCTGAATAGCTGGAAGGAACCACAGACAGTGAAGGTGTCAATATATTTGGATGAGGAGTTTAAACATAAACTAAAGGAATTGTTGTTAAAATTCAAAGATGTTATTTGCATGGCAATACACAGATATAAAAGAATTGGATGCTAACTTTTGATACGGTTCTTGTTGTACAACAAAGGTTAGATTTGAAATGAAATCAAGATGTTCTAACAATTTTTGCTCTATCTATGAGAGTCTAAGGAATTTTTGAAGTGTTGTGGAGTCCTTCAAGAAGTTGCTATTCTAGAAAAATATGTTACTACCTCTATGTGAACATTTTTCTAGGAATGTAGATCTTCCTAATAAAGAACGACATTGCTTGCAAAGACTTGGTTGTAATAAGAATAGCTTGAGATATATTTGTAGAGACGAAAAGATATTCCTTTCATTTCATCATAAATTGGGCACCAACATGTGTAATGCACCCTAGTCTCTTGTTTTGAGTTGGATATTGAACATCCACTACATCATGGGTGTTCCTGTCATAGAGTTATCCTAATTTTCCAAGATTTCTTGAGAGTTATTCATGCTATTCAAGTAGTCCTTCTGTAGTGTAAGAACTAGGGAAACTAGACTGAAGATCCTCCTCCCAACCTCCCCTTATATAGGCGGGCTCCTAGCCCCTTGCCCTTGACGGATCCCTTGTCCACACTGTTTAGCCCCACCCTTGGCCATCCTAGTTCTTAGGTTACAGGACCCTTGTCCTGACATTACTCCCCCCTTAAAGAAGAGTTTTCTTCCTCAAAAACAAAAGTGGGAAACTTCTTCTTAAGGAACACTAATGTTTTCGGTGTTGGCATCCCATACGCGAGACCACTGATACGTGATGCAATGAGGAGGTTCAATGAAGCAACATCTTGATTTTCAACATTGGTGTCCTTTTGCAAGCACTTGGGTCTAAATGGTAACTCCATTTATAACTCACTTGAGTACTGTAAAGGAGTAACCATAACTAAGAGTTGTCCAAAGGAATAACCAGTTTTTAGATCTTCTGAAGGTACTGGAATAATGCAAGAAAACCTTGGCGCAACTATCCATGAAGTTGAGAGCAAGATTTCCAACTCGCCTGAGTATCTTAAAAAGCTTCATAGCTACGAAGAAGTAGAGTAGGGTGTGTCCTTATGTTAGTCTTTTGAACATATTGGAACACATAGAATTACATGTTCATCCCTGATGAAGGTTACTTGCCAACATACTTTGTCAGCACACCTTGTAAGTCCTTGATATATGAAACTATTGAAATAATCTCCAACCCCACCACAATAGGTATTCAAAGTTGAAAACCGTATAGCAAATTCTAGAATAGGGAGAAAATCATCTATTCAAAAATGCGTTGTGCTAACGTATGCTCTTAGCAGATCCTTTAGCAAAATATTTGTAAGTTTCCCATCCAACACGAGATGAATAGCAGCAGTAACAGTGAGGTGTTGTTCCCCAACCACTTACAGACAGTCGTCCCGGACTGTTGGTAAACTAGGACTCAATCATTGAGTATCCAGCCATACATTTTATATGGAGTGAAGACAACCAACTAGGTTGAAAATGGGTGGATTGGAGTAAGCTCCTAGAGTTTAGACCATCCAACCATAGACACCCATCGTGAGCCAGTGCCTTGTATGGCAGGGTGTAAACTCCTAATAAATCTACAGGAGAGATTGCACACGCAGTGCAAGAAGGTGTAGAGAGAATAAAGTCCATGAATTGGCATGCCGCTTCAAGTAAATCAGTGTTAAACACTAGGGCCCATAACACCTAGTGTGCATGCATTTAACACAAATTTATCCAAACCACAATTCTATGATGAGACTTTTCACGGTACGTAAATGAAAGCCTTTCAACAGGGTTAGACCATAACAGAATGTGAAAGATCAGTCACACTTAGGTACCAACCATGAGACATTCTCAGTAACTTAGCATACTTGGCTATATGTAGAAACGACCCTCTGTTAAGGTGGTTTCATAGCACTTGTCATCGCAACAAATCTGTACTAAGTACCCGACAATTTCAGGCCACTGAAATTGTTCCTCTGATACGGTGTGCTCCAAATGGTCTAATAATCAGATGCGACCAGCATGTAGGTACTTCGTCGCAACACATCATTAAGAATTAGGCGTCAGTGTCAGTCTCAGAGACTCATATTCACCACATGTGGAATATGTCTCAAATAAGGATGGTCGAAAAAGAAACATCCATCAAGTACAAGATGTACTTGTGTGTGGAGGAACTGCAAACACTCCGTGACAAGAGTGAGAGGGACCCTCATTATCTTGCTCCACACTGGCTAAACCGAACTCCTTGAGTTCCTAGACCATGTTGTATCCCATGTGACAACATGTGCCACATTGAATCCTACAAGTAGGTTCATAACAGCATAAGATAGAAAGATAAATTGGACACTTGGCCCAAAATACTTTGTGCCGACATGCCCTTGGCATGGCTCTATAACATGCAAGCGTACTTAGACGTCTTGAAAAACCAAGCAAAGCATACTAAAAATGGAATAACTCCAAATCAATAGATGCGTACTTGGAGATTTGAATGTAATGTACTCTTACCTGTATTTGAATGGAGAGGAGCACGTCCCCTACTTGGAAAAAAAACAGCATTGCACTGGGAACCCAGGGTGTTGCCCTTGCAAACCAAGCCCTTGGATTAGAATCTATGTATTCAAACCCTCTGATAAGACTCTTTGTAGAAACTGCTCAACTAGCAGATAACGATAACCAACATAGTTAATCATGCACAGATTGAGTGGAATCAACTTGAAAAGTGTGTTCGTCTGCTACTGCATGGTAGATTGCGGAATTTCTACCTTGAAATTAGAACTGGGAGAGATAAATTGTGATCCTCAATGCAGATCAAATTGTGATCCTTAATGCCTATGGGGTGATGTAGCAATCACCCGCCTGGGTCTTACCCCAAAACAGTATGCCCATAGACACTCCGTAGTGCTGTAGAGAGAGTAGGAGACCCACACAAGTGAACTACTGATATAATTTGGGCAATCCTGCTGTCACAATTGTTTGTTGTGTCTATACTACATGGTAGAGATCAGCCGGTGTGAGTTTAAGATTATCAAAAACTCACTTGAGTGTCGCACTAAAAACATGTAGTGCAAAAATGACACCCTAAACATCCGTAATGACAAGACGCTTTCTTGTCAATTAACGTCAATGTGTACTCCACTAGGTAGAGCTATTCGATCTTGAGAACAATCATCCAAGGAATACCAACAAGTGGATCGTATCCTAGATTTAGCAATGTCTCTTAGCCAGCGTGCGTGGTTTATAGCCCTCATGGAAATTAGTGTTCAATTGTCAAACGATGAAGACTAATGTGGATGGCACCTTGCCCAATTTTTAGCTCAGAGTTTTAGAGCATCTTGGCTCAGGAGAACTCACTAGTGAAACATGTAACAAAAACTTCATAGAAAATTTTCATTTTGTTCCTTAGAGAAAGAGATGAAGAACGAAAAGAAGAGCATGCTTGGCTGAGGAACGTTCCTTAAGATTTTAGAGTGTGTGCCTAAGCTATGTGCTCTTATGCATCGTATGCCTGACTTGCAGCTTATTGTATAAGCATTCCCTAGTGTTTTGATATGACTCTCTTGATGAGAGAGGTAATAGAAAACTCATTCCAATCCACCTAGCTTGCTTGGGTCGTGATTGTATGAGGACGACTTAGCATTGGCACTTTGCCCATAAAATAAGTCCTAGATTTAGGTTTCCTTTTAGTGTGGTTAATAACAACCGACAATCATTTGAAACAATGCGTCATTGATTCTGTCCTTGACAGATTTGTGAGTGTGATAGCGGAAGCGTAATCCATGAAGTGGTGGAGGTCATTCCTCCCGGCTAGCATGCCTTGCAGACAAAAGTGGAAGCCTGCGGCTACGGTAAAAAGTTAATACCAAAAATGACTTGCATCAGTTGGAGTGGTAGTGATTCGATGAAATAAATTTCTTGTACCGACAGGACTGGTAGTGAGTCGATTAAATCAGGTCCTGATCAATGTAGATGCCCTAAACTTGGTTGCCACTGCTCTTGGCCCCAAGTCAATGGTAACACGATTTAGAAACCATGTTGCAAGTGAAATTGGTTGTACCAAAAAGGAAATTGGTTGTACCAAAAAGGATGATTATTTCAGAAAAGAAATTAGGGCATAATCCTACCCAATTGGAAAAAAAAATGGGCAATACTCTGAAAAGGTCACATGCACGAAATCAAAAGTTTGCCAGTCCTGTCGAGTGACAAACTCCCTAGCATACGGCAGTTGACTGTCATCCTCTAGAATATCCAACAGACTCTAAGGAGGAGGGGTTGATAAATGAGGAGACAAAGATAGATCACCTTGGTTTGCACCATCCATCCCTGTTGCCACGATGGTACCCTATGTGAGAGTATCCGGCCCCATGACCTCCACAGGTGGAGCCAATTCCAGGTATTCAAAGTCAAACATGTGTTGATCATCAATTTCTGCACTCATGGTGAATCTATGTTGTGAAAACAAAAGAGAAAACAGTACCTTGGAGTGCAAAAAAGCTCGTAGCGGTATCGAACACAGCGGCCGATGGTGAGCCGTGCTAACTTCACCATCGTCGGGGGTCGTAAATAAGGTGAAGTTCAAGCCATGGTAGAATTGGCAAAGAGGTTAAATCACCGAGGAACTTCAAATTGCCAATGACATTGAAGGTATTGAGAAAGTCGAGCTTCCCAATAAACTTGTTCACATCACGTGCAGTCTAGCAAGTTGCAAGTCGTCTAATGTAGACTTGATGAACGATCTTGCAAACGTTTTGAAAACCTGATTCAGAAGGAGTTCATAGCAGGTTGCGATAATCAACTGGGTAATTATGTCTTCAACTGAATCGAACGTCATATTCGAAGTCGGATTGTAGATTCCAAGCAACCGTGAAATCAGCAATTGGCTTGCAGCCAAGGATGCACTTGAAAACACCGATCAATTCATACTGGCCGATAAGTGGATTTGCATCTTATGCAAACGGAAAATCGGTTGGAATTTGTGGTGTGCAAAACTTGCAAAATCTGGTTTGCAGTCGGCTCGGAATACTGAGTTATTCTTGCTCAACAAAATTTGTAGTCTTTTGCCTTCCACCGGAGCATGAGAACTGACAGGAGGCTTGCCACCCAAACAGTGTATGTAGAGTCTCTTGCTTATGCCGCCATGCTTGTGGGAAGGGCCACCTACTATGGCCAAGGCTCAAAACCAATGGCCAAATGGCCTTGCCATGTGAATATGACGTTTTTTTTGAAGAAAAAAGACACAAGCAGCGCAACGACAACGCGAGGAGAGAGAGAGGCGCTTATGGCAGCTTGCCCAAGCAAGTAGAGGCCGCGAGGTCTTGGCTTCCCCCCCTTCTTCCCAGGGCGCTTCCTTCAAGCCCAAGCGCACAGAAAATCATGCACCATAGCTTTGCTTCCAAAACGGGTGGAGCTCCCCGATTTAGACAGTCTTTTGCTAAAAATGGAAAAGGCTTACAAAGGCCATGGTTCTCACCTAAAGTTCCTATTTTTAGGAGCTAAAAGTGACCACGCCTAGAGAGAGAGTGGAAGAGAGACTCCTAATCTCTGATACCAGTGTAAGAACTAGGAAAACTAAATTGAAGATCCTCCTCCCAACCTCCCTTTATATAGGCGGGCTCCTAGCCCCTTGCCCTAGATGGATCCCCTGTCCACACTGTCTAGCCCGACCCTTGGCCGTAGTCCATGACCATCCTAGTTCTTAGGTTACATGACCCTTGTCCTGACATTCTGCAAGAGGGAATCCCAATTGCATTTGAAAGCAAGAATCTTGATTCATTATCTCAACATATGTTTTCCTTTATCTTTACTCGTAAACATCTTCTCTTGCCATTTCTAGATATCATGTTTTTTCTCTAAGGGACTTAGTATGATCCGATGGTTTGGCGGCATATGATAATGCGGAGTGCAAGAGAGGGAAGGAGAGAAGGGGAAGGGGATAAGCATAAACAGGTTGTTCGGTGGAGCTATGAGAGAAAGGATCCCTCTCACTCCTTTTATAAGCAATAAGAATAGAAGGTAGTCAGCCATTGCCTTTAGGCGGACACTTGGCCTAAAACCTTTACAATCTCCCACTTCAAGGCCAACGTGGCCCAAGTGGCTAAAGAATGTAGAGACTATTATGTACAACTATACAAAACCATGAAGCATGATTGTAGCTTCACCCTACGCCCATCATTTTGTTTACTTGAACCCTTTTGCAACCAATCTTGCCTTGTACTTAGGCTCAAGATCATCTGTCATATACTTCTTCTTGTACACCCATTTGCATGGCAATGCCTGTTTACTTGTAGGTAGCTCTGACAATTTCCAAGTTTCACTGGCTAAAGTTGAGCTACACTTAGATTGCATAGCCTCTTCCCACTTCACGCTATCATCCATTTGAATGGACTCTTTGTAGCAAGTGGGTTCACCGAATCAATGACTAACAATTATTTTAATCCTGGCTCAAAATGCTCAGGTGCAGGAGATGTTTGAGTAGATCTCTGAAGTGACTGACTACTGGATTTGGCTCTCTCTAGAGAAACATGTGTGTCTATACTAGGGTAAGGTGCAGCACCAGCACATCCAACATTCTGTGTGGTTGGCGGTGAGGCAACATCCTCAAACCATACTATGCGATACTCAATGTCTTTCACTGGCTTTCTATGCATCTTAGACTCGTTAAATATCACTTGTGAGGTGCGTATGACCTTTTAGATTCCAGGTGCCAGAGACAATGTCCCATATCTTCATCTACACCATATCCAATCAAGATCCACTTCTATAATTTGGGATCTAGCTTTTGTTTAAGCGCTTTTGGCACATGTGAGAATTCCTCACACCCAAATACACGTAACCTGTCATAATTGGGCTCTTTGATCATCCACATAATCTATGAAACATTGTACTTTAGTGGTGTGATAGGTGACCTATTGATCAAGTAAGCAGCCGTCGTAACAACTTCTCGCCAGAAATTTTGAGGTAAGTTGGTTGTAGACAACATAGAAGTGACCCGTTCTTGAATGGTTCTATTCATTCTCTCATAAAAACCGTTTTGGGTGGGTATGTAAGTCGTGGTAAACTATCTTCTAGTGTCTCTTTTACTGCAAAAGTCCTTGAACTCAAAGGAGATGTACTCGCCTCCATTGTTGCTACAAAAATCTTTAATCTTTCTACCCGATTGGTTCTCTATCAATGCTAAGAACTTTTGAAAGACACTAAAGACATGGCTCTTTTGCTTCAAGAGATAAACCCACACCTTTCTAATAGAGTCATCTATGAATGCTAGGAGGTATAACACTCTCCCTAGATACTTGACTAGCATAGGTCCACACAAGTCTCTATGAGCGAGATCAACAAGACTCCCTCACTCCTTGTCCAAAGGCGATGATATCAACCTAGTCTATTTGCCATAGATACATTGCTCACATAAAAATAAGTTAGAGTAATCTAGCACAGGGATACAACCAGAATGATGCAAGAATTTCATTCCCTTTTGACTCATATTCCCTAGCCGGCTATGCCACAACTGTGTAGACAGCAGCTCGACTACAATAATAGAATTCTCTTTCATACAAGAGACATAAAGTGAGTACAATGAGGCATACTTCTGGCCTTGAAGCATGACCATATTTTCTTCTTGATAATCCATGAACCATGAGAAAATATGGTAGTGTAACCCAAATCATCCAACTGTCCAATTGACATCAAAATCTTTGTCAATTTGGGTACATGTCTGACATTATGCAGCATAAACTCAGTGCCATCACACATAGAAACTTAACTTGATGCTAGCAACACTGCATATATCAAGCTCGCAAGAATTTCCTAGCTTCAGTGTTCCATGTGTAGCAGTGTATGTAGAAAACAACTCCTTGTGAGGAGCCACGTGAAAGCTAGCACCTGAGTCCACAATACATTCTGCACATAACACTTGTCAAGAGCTAACAATGCATCAGGACTCAAATCTAATGTGAAAATCAACACATCATTTGACACTCCAGAAACTTTTTCAATGGCTGGAGATTCAACCACATTAATTTCTTCAATCTTCATGGTGCTTTTGGGTTTGTCAAACTTTGCTTTCTCTTTTCCCTTATCATGCTACATTGCACGGCAATCTTTCTTCAAGTGTCCCTTTTTATGGCAGTAGTAACACTCTACATTTCACATGTCTTTGCCGTGACTCTTGCTACATCCTTTCTTGCAATCATATAAATGACTGTGGCGGCTACGACCACGTTTTCTTTGCTTGTCACAATTTCCACTAGCCACATATGCATCACCATTTCCACTAGCATCAAGACATTGACGTCCAAACTCCTCAATGAGAAATGCACTAGCAACATTGCTAAAAACTAGCTTGCCATTCGGTGAAAAATTTCTTATGGCTATCTTCAAGGTATCCCATGACAATGGTAGCGAGCATAGCAAGAAAATGACCTTCATTTCATCATGAAAATTGAGACCTTTTGAAGTAAGTTATGAATACACGCTATTGAACTCGTTTAAGTGAGAACTAACATTGCTGCCTTTTTTCAAGTTCATAGGAATCAATTTCTTCATCAAGAAAACCTTGTTCAAGGCGTTGTTTCCATCCCAAGCCTGACATAGAGCATCCCAAAAATCTTTGGCATTGGTCTTATACATTATGGTAAAGTAAATGGATTCACCAAGGTGCAGGAAAATGGTCCCCATAGCACGCTCATTCAAGTCATCCCACTCATCATTAGTGTATGCATTCTCTCTTCTTGCATGCAAAGGTGCTATAAAAACTTTGTTGGTCAAAACATCTTGCATACGCTACCGCCAAATGACAAAGTTTCAATCATCAAACTTTTTCATGTAGTACTCTTCTCTTTTGGAAGCACTACTTATAGCCATGACTCAAGAGAATGTAGCCAAAACAACTTTATGGAAAATTGCATGGGGTAATTCTGGCAGAGTTTCCCCTAGAACAAGAGAAAAAACTCAACCAAAAGTAGTAAAATCAATGCATAATAATTGCTAGAAGTGCCAAGAACGCATAAAACGAACTCGTGAGAAAAATTCAGCAGAGTCTCCTTTGTATGAGGAGTCAAAATGCAACTCAAAATTGCATAAACTTCTTAAAAGAACCATTGGATATCAATGTCTCAAAACCACTATTGTGTGACTGCCAACTCGGCATCAAAATCACAAAAAACAGTCCAGATACATATCCTATGGTGAGGGTACCGTAAAAGGGTAACTCTAGCTACTTGTATCATTGAAGGTATCTCAACATTTGAGAATACACCAACTCAAAGAAAACCTCACTCTATCGAACCTCCAAAGGCTAAAGCAAACACAAAACGACCAACCACAGTCTCAGAAAGGGCTCTTCCAATCCAAATCTCAAAAATAGTGGCTGCTTTCCCCTATACGTAGCCCACTTGGGTAAACCACGTATATCATGTGCTCTCTCTCTCTCTGTCATCTATAATCTTTCTTGTGTGTGAGAATTATCTCTCTCCATTAAGTAAACCACTCTAGTCTCTACTTGGCTACACCTTTATTCCTAATATTGGCTACATCAACTTCTTTGATGGAACTCTGATCTTCCATCTATTTGAGCTATATGATTTACTCTACCTAATTTGATTGCACCTATATATATATATATATATATATGTATGTATGTATGTATGTATGTATCCTTTTCTCAATATGAGTCAGTCTTTGAGAGTGTAGATGGCATGTCTCTTGCCTCATCTCTATATTTTTTGTTAACTAAGTCAACGTCAGTTAACAGGAGCTGCTAAAGACCGAAGATGTACGGATGCACATCGGATGATCAACATAAATAAGTAGTGAAGATTGGAGTTACACATTTTCCCAAAATGGTCATGTATTGTAAATTCCCGATTTATTTCAAGTCATTGTAATATTTTAATGTGTTACAGGCTCAATGGGAGCTCCAAGCTATAAAGAACAGGTCAGTTAGTGTGCCTAGGTAGCAGATCCAATAAGTGGTGGAGCCCATAAAGGCCTTGGGCACCTAAACATTGCATATTTTTACCCTAGGTATATAAGGCAGTGTGTAAAAGAAATTAGGGTTCGCTATAAGAGGAATTGTATATAACCGCTAGCATTGTCGCGAAAAAACAAAGGAAAAAGGAGAGAGAAAAATTTGCGGGAGTGGCAATAAACACGGCTATAGACGCGGTAGTGGTTTCTCAGCCAATAAGCGCGGTAATAGTCGTGGCAATATACGCGTTGCTATTACCGCGACAGTTGCCACATCTCTTACCGTGCTTATTGCCCCTACACGTCAATTCAAAAATAAAGGTACTCATTTGGGCCACCCAATTTTGGGTGGCCCAAATGAGCACCTTTATTTTTTCCTTGCATAAAACAATGAAACATCAATTTTTTTGGAAGAGTATAAAAAATACCAAAGAATTTAAATTGAATTTACTTTACCTTGACAATTTAATATGCAAAATATCAACTATTTAAAAAAGTTACAATAAAAGTAAATAGTTGTATATACGTTGTGCCACATTGGGACTTTACAAAAGTTTGGACAAAATATTTTTTAATCTAATCCTCCTCTATCTCGTCATCATTCAGAGGCACGTACGTTTGATCACTTTGACTCTACATAAACCCAAACCAAACTAAACAATTATCAACAGCTCAAAACAATTGATACAAAATTACTTGTTTGAACTTACCGCTTGGAGTGATCCAACCGCCGCGTCGAATTTTTCGCGTGAGACATGTGGTTGTTTTCGAACAACCATCACTAAGTATTAAATTTTGTATGTCGCTCGCGATACTTGACCATCTCTTTGGTTGGTCGAGAGAGACTGATATTTTCCTAAGTTAGCAATAACAATACCAAATCATCGACTACAATCTATATAATCACTGATCGACGTTATAATTTAATCAATCTTACATATTTATCCTTCCAAGATCCCTAGCCTCTCGAGCCATAGTGCGTGGGAGTTTTTCTTGCACAAGCCTTGCGTTGTTGTCTGTATGATGAGCCCGTCACAGCTTGATCGCTCTTTTCTTGAATTACCCACTCCCACTCTGCATCTGCCATGTTTGGCACCGCGGTAACTCCTGTCTGGATCTGTGACTTGGTTGGTTCTTGCAGGCCGCACACTGGACTGCTTGTTTTTCAAAAATGT